>NC_134711.1:108285652-108597608 GCF_049634645.1 Pelodiscus sinensis
GCACGGACTCCTCCAATACCAGTGGAGATAATTCCTCACTCTGTGCTTTCCACTCCAACTTCCTCTCCACCGGAACAGTTGCTGGCACCACCTGCCCATACATCCAGGAGACTATCTTCTTTTTCACCAAGTCCTGAATTCTCTCCTGAAGTACGTTCACCATCTCCGGCGTACTCTGAATACTCTCGTACTGGCCAAATCTCGCCACGTTCCGGTCATTCCTACCACCATGATCGTCGTTCACCCAGTCGCAGCACATATTACAGAGGAAGGTCACGATCACCAAGATCGCCCGCGTTTTCTACCCATTCGGAATATTCTAGGAGATCCCGTCGTTCCACGTCGCCCTACTATCACCATAGGTCATCCTCTCATCAGCACCGGTCTCCTCAAACCTCTCTCGTTCAAAAGCACCATGCTTCCTCTGCCCCTTCAAGGCCACCAGCTCCCTCCAGGTCTCCTTCTCACACCAGACAACCTCTTCCCGTTCAGGATCCCGAACCTGATCAATCACCCACGCATCATTCTTCATCGTCACCAGACGATGCAGTATTTCAAGGAGACACCTCACCATCTGACGACCTACGCCAGTTTCAGGAGTTGTTTAAGAGCGTGGCGGAGAGTCAAAACATACAGCTGGGTGACGTGGAACAAAAACAACACCATCTGCTCCGTAATATCAAACACACTCACCAGCCCAAGATTTCGTTGCCACCGGATGCGGCCATTCTTGAAATTGCGGACGATATTTGGCAGCTCCCGGCATCCACCCCGCCGACAAATAAGAAGGCGGATAAAAAGTATTTCGTCCCTTCTAAAGGGATGGAATTTCTCTTTACCCATCCACAGCCTAACTCCTTGGTTGTGGATGCAGTACAGCAAAAGGCAAAGATGCCGCAACACAAACCTACTGCCGCAGACAGAGACAGTAAGCGTCTCGATTTATTCGGACGTAAAGTTTACTCCTCGGCAACACTCACTTTACCAATGGCCAATTATTCCGCATTGTTGGCGAATCACAACTTCGACAACTACGCCACGCTTGTACCACTGCTTCAACATCTTCCAGAGGCAAAACGAGACATTTTAAAGGCTGTAATACAAGAGGGCTACGCAGCCTCTGAAACGGCCTTACATATTGCCCTGGATACAGCTGACGCTGCAGCATGCACGACTGCTACTTCAGTCGTTATGCGCAGAGCATCCTGGCTGCAACTGTCCTCTGCTCCCAAAGACCTCTTCTCGAAGGTCGAGGACCTACCCTTTGACAGGCAGAATCTCTTTTCTGATCAGACTGACCAACTTCTGCACTCGGGGAAGGACTCCAGAACCACTTTAAAAACATTGGGCATGTACACTCCTCCATATTGTAGAAAACGGTATACCCCCTACCAAAGGCAGAGACCCCCCCCTTCGACAATCTCCTCAGTATAGGCCTCAAGACCAACAAAGAGGTAGACAGCGGCAACAGCGGAGACGCCCGCCGCCCAAAGCAACTTCCCAACAGGTTACCAGACAGCAAGTTTGACGCGTCACTCGAGGGGTTGAGAACCATTCCCATCAGTACCATTCTGAGTGCTACAAAGGCGATATTTCACCACCGTCTGAGGCCATACCTCCATCGACGGGCTTACATCATCACCGACAAATGGGTCCTTCAGACAATTCGCCTCGGTTACACTATCCCATTCACGTCGCTGCTACCCCCATTCCCCCCCCTGCCCTGTCCCTTTTCAGGGACCCATCTCATGAGCTCTTGCTCAGGCAAGAAGTTACCCGTCTTCTCGCTGTCGGAGCAATAGAGCCTGTTCCGGACGAGTTCAAGGGCAGAGGGATTTATTCCCGGTACTTTGTAACGGAAAAGAAATCAGGGGGATGGAGACCGATACTAGATCTTCGCGATCTCAACCGTTTCTTACGAAAACATCGGTTTTGGATGGTTACCTTAGCTACAATCATCCCAGCACTTCAGAACGGGGATTGGTTCACATCCCTCGATCTTCAGGATGCATACTTTCACATTGCGATTCATCTGGCGCACAGACGATTCCTACACTTCCAAATCGGTACAGACCACTTCCAATACAAGGTCCTGCCGTTCGGTCTCTGATCGGCTCCACGGGTTTTCTCCAAGACCCTGGCTGTGGTAACCGCATATCTTCGTCGTCTACACATAATGATCTTTCCATACCTCGACGATTGCTTAATCAGAGCCCAGTCGTTGCAGGAAGCGCGCAATGCTACAGAGACAACACGCACGCTCTTCCAGGAGCTGGGTCTCATTCTCAGTGTTCCAAAGTCATCATTGGAACCGCACCAAACAATACAGTTCATAGGCGCTCGTCTAGACTCTATGACCGAGCGTGCATCGTTACCGATGGAAAGGTTCCAGACGATGCAGGATTTGATCCAGATCTTGCTCATCAGTCCAACGGTTCCCATACTACGGTGCTGCCTACAGCTTATGGGACACATGGCCTCCACAACATATGTGGTCAAACACACAAGGTTACATTTTCGATGCCTTCAGCATTGGATGGCACGAATCTGTCCCCCCAATGTACGAGATGTCCACAGGACAATAACGGTTCCCACCCAGGTCAAGAAATCATTGGCTTGGTGGACAACTCTAGATAATCTATTGTTGGGCGTACCCTTTCATCGCCCTCAGCCATCGGTGCAGTTGACAACAGATGCGTCACTCATCGGATGGGGCGCACACCTCGGCCCCGAACAAGTACAAGGCCTATGGTCGCCGAGCCAATCGTTGATGCACATCAAATTCCTGGAGCTCAGGGCAGTGTACAAAGCATGCCAACACTTTCTTCCCATCATTCGGGGACAGGTCATACGAGTCCTTACGGACAATATGACAACCGTTTATTACGTAAACAAGCAGGGTGGGGCCAGGTCCCACTCCTTGTGCACAGAAGCGGTACATCTATGGAATATGTGTAATCGCCACAACGTCTTTTTAATCACAGAATATCTCCCGGGCCACCACAATGTAACGGCCGACGCCCTCAGCAGACATTTTTCTCTCAACCACGAGTGGGAGTTACATCCCACAGTGCTATCGGCAATATTTCAACGATGGGGATTTCCGCTAGTAGACCTTTTTGCCACTTCTCACAATGTGAAATGTCCGCAGTATTGCTCGAGAGCGGGAATTGGGCGAAATTCAAAAGGCGACGCTTTCCTATACAACTGGGGACGTCACCTACTTTACGCATTTCCACCCACACCCCTGATTCCCAGGGTAGTGGAGAAGATTATTCGAGAAAGGGCCACAGTAATTCTAATAGCCCCCGCCTGGCCCAGGCAAACGTGGTATCCATACCTCCATCGCATGTCAATACATCCTCCGTGTTCTCTGCCAATTCGGCATGATCTGCTCTCGCAAAATCACCGCTCCCTTCTCCATCCACAGGTGGACCATCTCGCACTCACGGCATGGTACCTAGTTGGTTCCAACAGTCAGAAGTATTATGCTCACAATCTGTCGAGCACATTTTACTAAACAGTAGAAAATTATCTACGCAAACTGCTTACCTTTCAAAATGGTCACGCTTCTCGTCATGGTGTTTCCAAAAGGATCTGAATCCAGTCTCTACACCGCTGCAGTGTATCCTGGACTACCTCGTACACCTCAAAAATTTGGGCCTTACCTGTGCTTCCATTAGAGTCCATGTCGCTGCAATAGCAGCCTTTCATCAGCCTGTCGACGAATGTTCCGTTTTTTCCCACCCGACAACGAAGAGGTTCTTCAAGGGAATGTCCAACTTGTATCCACATTATAATCAACCGGCGGATCCTTGGGACCTCGAAATGGTCCTGAATTCCCTGACGGGCAAACCCTTCGAACCGCTAGCAACATGCAATCTATATGACCTGTCCATGAAGGTCATTTTCTTGTTTTCCATTACTTCCGCGAGGAGAGTGAGCTAGCTGCACTATCAGTCTCTCCTCCTTATACGATTTTTACACACCAAGCGGTGATATTGCGAACGCAACCACGTTTTTGTCCCAAAGTGATCTCTCGTTTTCACATCAACGAACCTATAATTCTTCCTGTATTCCATCCCAAACCACACGCTTCACCAGAACACGCGCGCTTGCACACTTTGGACATCAGACGAGCTCTCGCCTTCTATATTGAGAGAACCAGACCCTTTCGAGTGGCGGACTCGCTACTAATATCAATGGCGGACCATTCTAAAGGTCGCTCATTGTCCGCTTAACGCATCTCCTTCACTGTTGTACAGTGCATAAGAACTTGTTATAAACTGCGAAAGAAACCACTGCCTTCGACCCTAAGGGCCCATTCGACTCGGGCAGTCGCTACGTCCACTGCATTCCTCAAGGGAGTTCCCTTGATAGATATCTGTAGAGCTGCTACGTGGTCTTCCAACCTAACCTTCGCTACACATTATGCCGTCCCTAATCTCTTAATACCTGATTCGGCGGTGGCGGCAGAGGTGTTATCCTCAGCTACGGCATGCTAGCTCCGAACCCTCCTCCATTCGCGAGCTACTGCTGTACATTCACCTACAGTGGAGCACCCACGGGACACCGCTCGAAGAAGAAAAAGAAGTTACTCACCTTGTGCAATAACGATTGTTCTTCGAGATGCGTGTCCCGTGGGTGCTCCACGACCCGCCCTCCTCCCCTCTTCGGCGATTTCTATACTTTGTGTCTTTCAGAGCAAGAGGCAGGAGGAACTGGCGGGAGCCGGACCATCAACGCTCAAACGGCGCGAAAAGCCACGAGCCGTACTTCGTGCATGCATGGTCTGGCAGACTACGGCTAGAAAAGATCTCCGATCTGCGGCGCCGGGACAAGCCCTACGTCTACAGTGGAGCATCCACGGGACACGCATCTCGAAGAACAATCGTTACTGCACAAGGTGAGTAACTTCTTTTTATGAACAGGCAGTTGACACGTTAATAGAGTTTAGAGTTGGGGAAATTTTCACTACTACCACCAGAGTTATACTTATTCATTAGGTTAAAAAGGAGAGTTTAGTCTCATGCTTAGGAGTTGAACAACTTTCACCACCAGTGAATTCATTAAAAGGGAATTTGGTAATGTGAGGAAGGCTAGAGGAGACTTATGAGGTCTCTCACTCTCCAGGATTACAAAATATCTAGGTCATTACTGGAACATGCTGTTTTACTGTCCTAAAAGCTTGCTTACTTTATTGTGCATAAAGTTAGAGCTCAGTTATGTTGATTTAAAATATTTACCTATTAGGGGGTTTCCCGTGTTACATTTACTGTCATATCCTGTTGAGTGGGCTTTAATAATACACTGTGTTGATCTTTTTTCTTTTTGTGGCTTCACCAAAGTGAAGCCTCAAAAAATTGGGTAGAAACTCATAAATGTTCCTCTCCAATCAGTTGGACAGCATTTTAGGAATAGTTTTGGTTACTCTGGCTGCTGTGCTTTTGGTTTGAGGTAGTGACTGTCCAATGATGGGTTAAAAGGAAATGAGAGAAAATGTCATGACCCAGTCCTTTTGGCTTAGAACTGGTAACACTGCTGACCAATTAGGAAGTAACTTGGTAGCTGTAGGAAACTAGAAGGAAATAAAATGTTAGTAAGACATTCTCTGCCAGTGATGATTAATTAAAACTAGTTTTCATAAGGGGAAATACTTTAAAGATACTTTTAGATGAATATTTTTGGGGGAAATGTCTTGCTCTCTGAGCCTCTACCTTTTATTTTTCCTTAAAAACCGAGTGCAAAGATGACACAACATGCAGGCTTCATAGCCCAGAGATTAAACTTAGCATCCTGTCATATTCGAACTAAGAGACATAGTGTCCTATTCGGGAGTTGTTTATCTTGAGGGTAAGTGGGTGGAGAGGCTATTGTGGTTAACTTGTCAATATGCAAATGAGTCTTCATAAATAGTTCTGTAAATTTATAATATATTTATAAATAAAGAAAAATCAATATTTACTTTTGAGTTGAAAGGCTCTGTCAATATAAGGTTTTTATTCTGTCCTTTTGTTTGGCTCAGTTTTGGCACGTATTCGATTTCAAAAGGAAGTGAGTTCAATTTGTTGAAATATTCTGCGTTATTTGTATACAGTAATTCCTCATTTAACACTATAGATATGTTTCAGAAAATGATCATGTTAAGTGAAAACGTGTTATGCGGGGTCAATTTTCCCACTGAAAATAATGGAAAAGGTGGGGGTTGCATTTCAAGCGATGGTGTCTGTTGGAACTGGGACATAAGGTTGAGGGAGAAAGGGGATTGGGTTACAGCAGGGAGGGGAGGTGTTTGGCACTGGGGAAGGGAAGGGGAGGAGAGAGGAGGGGGATTGGGTTGGGAGTATGCCCCTGTAACGGGTTTGCTGGGACCCGCACTGCGTCCTGCCAGGGTGAGTCAGCGGGAAACAGCGCGGTGAGAGGCGAACCATCTGCCGCTTTGCAAGGAGGCGGGGGAAGCCTTGTGCAGCCACCGGTGATGGGCCAGCTGGGGAAATCGTGTTATTCCGGGGACGGTCGTGTAATTAAAAAAAGTTCCCTAAAAAAAAAATTGTGCTATCGCGAAAACGTGTTATGCAGGCATGTGTTAAGAGGAATTACTGTATTTTATCTAAGTTGGCATGATTCTGTGGCCTGAATCTATTTCATAGGGCAAGTGAGGAGGTTCATATTCAGAAAATAAATTAATACAGCCCTTAAGAAGTGTATTGTTTACATTGAGTGTGTTAAATGAACATATGAATTGTTAAAGCTATATCCATGTTGGACTTGTAACAGTTTTTTGAAACTATATTAATACACTGTTATACCAAAACATGGGGTTACGAGCCCTGGGTGGTAATCTGTACATAGGTTTAGAAGAATTAGTTTATATGTAAGTGTTGGTAAATGTCAATTTCACTTTACACATGCACACAGATGTAAACATATTTTTGGTCAGTAATATCAAACTTATAGCTATGCAAAGCAAAAAAAAAAGCTTTTTAAAAGCTGGGTTTAAGGATGTTTGTATATTTTGATGTGATATTGGCAATTTGATTTAATGGTTGTAAAGCACTAACTTGCTAAATCTCCATATCTGCTGTCATTCGCTAATTAATGCCGGACCCCACTCTTCATAATATCCCACTACAGTGAAAGTTTATTTAAATAAACGGGGAAAAAATCTTTAAAATAGAATTGATATTATCCAATAAAATGATCAGAAATTGAAATTTGTCAAGCCTATCTACATGATTGTTTCATAAGTAATTGCCTATCTACAATTAAGCTTTGAAGTATCCTCTCTCTTCCTCTCCCCATCCCCACTTTGCTGTCTCTGTCTGACCCCAGGTTCTGGGGAAATGACGTGTGGAACCCGCAGGGACTCTTGTACATTTCAAAGGAGGAATGCGGCAGTGCCTATCGGGTAGTCAATGGAAATTCCATCGACTATTAATTAACTGTTACTTAACATCCTTAGTCCAGGTTGTATCTGGAAATAGGACAGGAGCAGAGCTGGGATTGGGGAGGGGTTGGCTGGCACTCCCACCTCAGGCGGAGCTGGGCCAGGCCCTGTCACGCCCCCTAAATGGTCCTCCCAATCCCACCAAGGGGAGCATATCCCACGCTTTGGGGACCTTTAGTCTAATATATAATTAAAGACATGACTACCTATTAATATGGAAATAGGCAGGTTAATTTTAGGTTAAGATAATACTACTTAAGATGCAGAAATCAGGCAAGAGTGGCAAAACCTGGTGGCTGTTTTCACAGCCATTTGTGTGTGCAGAAAAAGTCTTACATTGACTTTGTTGAAGTTGGCATCACCTGGCTGCCACAGACCTCAGTTCTTGGCAGTCTGGATGGAAGCCATCCATAAACTGAGCTGGTGTGAATAAACAAGTAGATCATTCTGCCAAGAACAGTGGTAGGATGTTGACTGTGTGCTTGCCAGTCTTTGAGGAGTTTTGCTGAAAGTGTTTTCTGTGGGTCTCTAAGAAGGGACCTCACACAAAATAAACCAAGGAGTTTAATTTACTCCAAACCATAAGCCAATATAGAGTTCAAAGGGGTCAATCAATCAGGAGTTGGAAAATCTTTTATGGAGAATTCTGTGTTTGCAGATACTGTATATTCACTTAGTATTTCAGTGGATTTGTGTACGGAGGTGTCTCATTTAATATATAACAACCATTTAGGGACATGTGGCATTGCTTGTGAGGGGAATTTTTAGTTTATCCTCAAGAATGAATGAAGGCTGTTTATCTGAAGACTGGAAGATTTTGAAACACGACATATTTGATCTATTTATGCAGGCTGACCATGAGGAGCTAGTGAAACCAAAAACTATGTTATTTGGACCTCAAAGACCAATCTTCAGCCACTTGAAGCTGCCTGCTAATTTTTTTCTTACAAAAATAACTGCTCTGTTTGGCATTTGAATGGTACTCATCGCACTGATATTCATTCAAAGCATCTTTTGTTTCTTTCTCACCCCACACCGCATAGTCTTACGTAATAGATAAGGGATTAGGAATGTGATTTTAATGATGTGGAAGTGAGTGGGAAGCCTCCAAGAGTATAGGCTGCCAGGACTGCAATGCTGACTTGAAGACCTGAGCTGCTTTTTCCCCACCAGGGTGGACTCAGTGTTGCATATAATACAGGTCAGACAAAGCAGCAAAGGGTTTTCTGTGAGAGTTGTACTATAGTTGTTGTGGCTTTGGCCAGTGTTGCCAGTAAGGAGAAAGAAATTAAGGACATTGGACAGATACACACAAGTGTAAAGCAGCTAATCTACTGTTTGTTTAATTTCTTTCTCCATTTGGAGTTTGTTTACATTTTCTTTTTTACTTCATGTCTGTCAGCCTGAGTTGTGCAGAAGGAGCAAGGGATTCAGTAAGCACCCTACTTACTCACTGTGAATGATGCCCTGTAATGAATTCAGCTAATGGGGGGAACCAAATCTGATACTGTCAAATAGGATTAGCAACTAAGCTGGCTGGTTTGTGCTCTGCCTGAATGCCAAGTGGATAAGGGTCAGTGGATTTCTATAGGTATCTTGAACAACCTGGTATAGTCGGATTTCATATTCCAGAGTGGACTTTGAGAGTGTTATTTGCTCTGTTGTGGCCTCTTTCTTCAGATCGAATGTATATTCAAATGTTTGATTCCTTCTCCATTTTTTTCCCCCTTTTGTGCTCTGTCTAATGGATGGAGAAGATTGAGGGAAAAACAGACTTGTCAGTTTACAACCCTTTGTGGATTCTATGCAAGTTCCATAATTTATTTTTCCTTCAGGTGACACCATGGGAGATCCAAGTGAGCTTGTATAGTCAAATGGTGGCCCACAAAGTTCTGCAGTGTGGCCCTTGTTCCCTTTTACCTTCAGCATAAAGGTATATCCTGCAGAAATATCCTCTTGTATTAAGATGCTACATGGTATTAAGGTCCAACAGGACTTGTTGCCCATCTTTGCCACTTATTTGCTATTTAAGCCAGAAATGCTTTTGAATTTCTTCAGGTAACCGTAAGATCATTACCCCTCTTTTCACATATAGACCTTCAGTAGTCAGAGATTTATACTTATATTACCTCCAGGCTTAATTAATAGAGTGTATTGTAAGTGTGGAAGATGAAACATGCTATAGTACTATTTAGCATTTGTATCTCTGTATTTTGTGAATGTTTCAAATGGGGGAAGCTTTTCTTAAAATTGAGAGATCTTCCACTACCCACAAAGAAACATTATACTGAGGTGGAAAAATTCTGAAATATTAATACAAGATTGTCAGATGAATGTCTGGTAAATTTAGAAGGGATATGCTAAAGGATATGTGGTTAGAGAAAACTGTATATATTACTTAATGCATGGCCAACCTGTAGATTCACTGAGAGGATAATTACATGCTGAAGATTGTATCAAATCTCATTATAAGACAAGATTATTTCTGTGTGCAGTGTTGTATTGTAGAATGCAAATTGCATATTTCTGGGGGCTTAAGAGTGTTGCTGCTGTTCTGAAGTATTTGGCAATGGCCACCATCAATAACCAGTGAAAAAACAAATGTCCTGATCTGTGATGGAAAATCCTATTTTCTGTGATTCTCATATATTTTTACCTCCTTGGTTTTGTAAGAACTGGATTTTAAAATTTCTTCTTAGGCAAATGGTAAATATTCTGATGTATTTATGTTTGCAATCATTTATTTGTCCTTTCCCATTACAAAATATTGCTTAAATTACAGTTTTATGACTTAGAGGTATAGATGAGGTATTTTTAATGAGCATCTCAGCATATACACAAAAATGGTTGATTTCACAAGTCTTACTGGGAGATTAGTTACCAGAATCTGTCTGGGGATTGACACCACTCATTTTATTGTGGAAATGATGTGTGTCTTCTAGTAACTCTTTCCTTTCCTATCTAACACAGTCTTGTTTCTTCATTTGTAAATTCAGGTGGATGCTCTACGACTACGTCTGGAGGAAAAAGAGACAATGCTAAATAAGAAGACAAAGCAGATCCAGGAGATGGCAGAGGAGAAAGGGACTCAAGCAGGAGAGATACATGACCTCAAAGACATGCTGGATGTGAAAGAACGCAAAGTCAATGTTCTTCAAAAGAAGGCAAGTTTGCAGGTGCACAAGGTTCAGTGCCCTGTGATATATCCGCATTCCTGATACAAAATATCCCAAGGTTGCCAAAACATCTCTCTGTTCCTTTATTTACATTTTTGAGGTTTTTGGGTGAATCTGTTGACGTAATTGGAAGACTGTTCATGATAAACTTGTGAGCTTAGTCAGAGTTTTAAAGGGAACAAAAAAACCAACCCAAAAGTAAAACTGAGCAATCACTAGCGTTAACCTTTCAATGATCCTTTTATGGAGTTTCTGCTTTTAGCTTACTGTTTGTAATGACTGAAGTATTGGTGTGGTGGACATGTTCCCCTGAGAACTCATTTTTTTCCCATGCATTGCCTTAATACAGCCACAGTACAGTGAAGCATCTCAATGCAGGTCACTGACTGCAGATGAATGAAATTAAATACAAAGAAAAGAGAGGCTGTGGTAATTAATCTATCTCTTACTGAGAAGGGTTCAAGATCACGAAGGAATTTATGTTTACAGCTCTTGTTAAAAACACTATCTAAACATACACTTGTGTTTAGCAGTGCTTTAATGAGGACACCAAAGCATGGGTCACCCCAGTCTTTCTGTTGTTTTGCATCCTTTTTGGTTAAAAAAATATAAACTCCTTCAGTGCATTGAGTGTAGTTTCAACTATGGTTTCCTATCACAGTGAATATCATTGTAGAATGAATTTCAGGTGTCACTCCTCCGGTAGAACTGGTGGTGTTAGTTCTCTTCTCCTCTTCCTTCAGGCTCTCCCCCCTATGGCTCTCCCCCTATGGCAGGGGTTCTCAAACTTTTTGATACTGTGACCCCCTAAAATGCTCATTGAATTTGTGTGACCCCCCCAAAGTTGTTAAGCAAAAAAAAAGGGGGGGGAGCCAAAGAAAGTTAAGCAAAAAAAAGGGGGGGAAAGGGGAGCCAAAGAAGGTTATTAAGTGCAAAAAAAAAAAAAGGGCCCCCCCCCACTCTCGCTTGACTCACCCCTCCTGCAGTCACTGTGCTGCAGGGAAGCCGCCGGCACCGCGCTCTGCAGCTGTGGGAGGGGGGCACACTTCCGGAATCCCTGGAAGTGGCGAGAAGGACCCCGGGGAAGCCTGCAGCTGCGACCTCCCTGTAACTTGGTCACGACCCCCCTGGGGTCTCTAAGTATCCACAGGTTTGTGGGTTTTTTCACTTCATGCATTTAAAAATGAATAGCATACATTTTACAATGTTAGTCGGTGATAATCTCCTGGGCACCCTACTTCCACTCTCATTCATGAAGAATGGTAAATAAAAGCTGAGCTGCCTTTTCTAGTTCTAGAATTCACTCTTCACAGTTAATTTTAGGTTACTCAATTAGGGTGAACTGCAAAGAATGGGGGAACCACTTCCCAAACATTTACCAAGGCAGTACAAAACAGCTTATGTGATACCTTACTCAGAAGCCAACAATAGCTTGTTTAATGCAATCCATCCTCAGCCCTCCACCCAGGTCAAATATGAGGAGGATTGCTGAAGATCTTATTCATCATATAAGAAAGTTCTACCAATCCAAAAGGATCAGATGCATTACCTTCAGAATATTGAATACTTTCAGGTTAATGAATATGTCCTATCTCACCCCATATACACACTTGTAGCCAATTTATAACCTAAACTAAAGTTTATTATCAGAGGGGAAAAAAAAGGGAGCATACTGGTGAAAAGATCAATCTACTTTGAGACAGGAGTACAGTTCTAAGATTTGTTTCATAGTAGAGATGATAAGCTGTCTGTATGGGAGTATCTTGAGGAATAGAGCCTCTGCCATTCTTTTGCTTTAAAAGCCAGATGAGCTTCAGCCCTGCCTATTATAGTCTGAACCAAGGGAAATCTTCTCAGTGAGCAAGATTTCCTTGTGCTGTCATGCTGCATAGTGAAAAGTTACCCATTGTGGAAGGGCCTTCATAGCGTTCTGCCTCTAAAAATTGGAGTCTTCCAGTTAGGGATGTAAGTGACTAATTGACTACTTGACTAGTCGCTTCCCCCCCCCCCCAACCTGTATCAGAAAGAGGCAGCCGGGGGGGAGAGAAAAGGAGGTGTTGGGGGGGGGGGAGCCAGCTTAAAAGCCAGTTCCCCCTAGCTCCAGCTTCATGGGAGGGAGGCAAGGGCACACCGGCGACATTAAAACTAGATTCATCTACTGTCTGAGCTTATCGGCTGTTAAACAGAATTTGGGCTATCCAAAGTCTGGTACAGGTCCTCTCCACAAGCCCCACGATTTCTGTACTTACATGCCTTCAACTCATGGGGCACATGGCATCTACCACATATGTCTTAGCGCAAGCCAGGCTTCACCTACAGTGCCTCCAGCACTGGATAGCCTTGGTCTACGTTCCTGGCAAACACGATGTTCACAGGAGGATTGCGGTACCACCAAAAGTGGTGAAGTCTTTGAGTTGGTGGACCATCCCCGCCAACATGTTAGCAGGCGTACCCTTCCATCGACCTCAACCCACGATCCAAATTACAACCAACTCATCATTGGTAGGTTGTGGAGCACATCTCAACGGTCATTGCATTCAGACCTGCTGGTCCATACAAGAAGCCTTCTACCATATCAGCCTCCTAGAAGTGAGAGCCGTTTTCAATGCATGCAAGCACTTTCTTGCCATTATCTGAGGCCGCACTACCAGGGTGCTTACTGACAACATGACCAGTTTTCTACATAAACTGTCAGGGAGGGGCTCAGTCGCACTCCCTCTGTGCAGAGGCAATATGCCTACGGAACTGGTGTATCTGCCACGACAGAACGAGTTTAGCATCGTACCTATCTGGCAAAAACAACATCACTACTGATCGCTTAGTAGGTATTTTGTTACGAACAATGAGTGGGAACTACATTATTGGGTGCTATATCATGTCTTCCACCTCTGGGGGTTCCTGACTATAGACCTATAGATGTATTCCTCCTCAACTGGAGTGCTCACCTGCTTTATGCCTTTCCCCTGACTCCCATGATACAGAGAGTCTTAGAAAAGATCTCCAGGGACAATGCAACAGTAATTCTCATAGTGCCCTTTTGGCCGCATCAGACATGGCTCCCTTATCTTTTTCACATATCTCCTCACCCACCCTATCGCCTACCCAGACGCTACAACCTGTTGAGCCAGGACCAAGGAACACTGGTGCACCCCCAACCCAACCACCTTTGCCTCACAGTGTGGTTCCTAGTTGGTTCCGAGATTCGGAAATGATTTGTTCCCAGGATGTTAGACATATCCTGCTCCAGCGCAGAAGGCCCACCACTACTTACCTGCACAAGCGGCATAGATTTTATTCCTGGTGCACTGATAACAGTCTAGACCCAACTTCTGTTCCCATCCATTGCATTCTGGACTACATCCTACATTTAAAATATTCTGGCCTAGCGTTGTCTTCTCTCAAGGTTAACCTCGCTGGGATCACCGCCTTCCGACAGCCAGTAAAGGGGTATTCTACATTTGCTGACCCAATCACTAGGAGGTTCATGAAAGGGGTAGCAAATCTCTACTCACCATGCAGAGAACCACTTCATCCATGTCAGGATGGCGGTCAGTTTCTAGCGGAGTGCCCCAAGGTTCGGTTCTAGGACCGGTTTTGTTCAATATCTTTATTAATGACCTGGATGAGGGGATGGATTGCACCCTCAGCAAGTTTGCGGATGACACTAAGCAAGGGGGAGAGGTAGATACGGTTGAGGGCAGAGATTGGGTCCATAGTAACTTAGACAGATTGGAGGATTGGACCACAAGAAATCTGATGAGGTTCAACAAGGACAAGTGCAGAGTCCTGCACTTGGGACGGAAGAATCCCAAGCATTGTTACAGGCTGGGGACCAACCAGCTAAGTAGTAGTTCTGCAGAAAAGGACCTGGGGGTTACAGTGGATAAGAAGCTGGATATGAGTCAACAGTGTGTCCTTGTAGCCAAGAAGGCTAATGACATATTAGGTTGCATTAAGAAAAGCATTGCCAGCAGATCCAGAGATGTCATTATTCCCCTTTATTCGGCTCTGGTGAGTCCACATCTGGAGTATTGTGTCCAGTTCTGAGTCCCCTGCTACAAAAAGGACGTGGACGCATTGGAGAGGGTCCAGCGGAGGGCAACCAAAATAATTAGAGGGCTGGAGCATATGACCTATGGGGGGAGGCTGAGGGAGTTGGATCTGTTTAGTCTGCAGAAGTGAAGAGTGAGGGGGGATTTGACAGCAGCTTTCAACTTCCTGAAGGAAGGTTCCAAAGAGGATTGAGAAGGCTGTTCTCAGTAGTGACAGATGGGAGAACAAGGAGCAAAGGTCTCAAGTTGTGGTGGGAGAGGTCCAGGTTGGATATTAGGAAAAACTGTTTCACTTGGAGAGTGGTGAAGTAGTGGAGTCTCCATCCCTAGAGGTGTTTAAGTCTCGGCTTGACAAAGCCCTTGCTGGGTTGATTTAGTTGGGATTGGTCCTGCCTAGAGCAGGGGGCTGGACTTGATGACCCTTCTGAGGTCTTTTCCAGCTCTGTGAGTCTATGATCCATGTAATTTAGAACTTGTCTTGGATGCCCTAATGCGACCACCTTTCGAGCTTTTGGTGACCTGCCTTCTGTTGCTATTAACCACCTAGATTGCCTTCTTGTTAGCTATAACGTCTGCATGTCGGGTAGGGAAGCTCACCTCTCTCTCCGCTACACCTCCCTATACAGTATTTACAAGTCAGGGGGCTATACTCCACCCTCAACCATCCTTCCTGCCAAAAATAAACTTGGACTTTCACATCAACTAGCCTATCATCCTCCCTACCTTCTACAGCAAGCCACACTCCTCCCAATATGACACCACACTTCATACATTAGATGTGCACAGAGCACTGGTCTTTTACATCGATAGGACACTACCTTTTCAGAAATCTCAGTGACTGTTGATTTCGATGGCTGATCGTTCTAGAGGCGTCTCTCTCTCCGTACAACGGCTTGAGGTGCCTGACGCGCATGTGCGGTTGGCAGACCACTGCTGACGAATCTCCGATCTGTGGCACCGGGACAAGCCCGACACCTAGGCTGCGTCTAGACTGGCATGATTTTGCGGAAATTCTTTTAACGGAAAAGTTTTTCTGTTAAAAGTATTTCCGCAAAAGCGTGTCTAGATTGGCATGGATGCTTTTGCGCAAAAAGTATTTTTGCGCAAAAGCATCCGTGGCCAGTCTAGACGTGATTTTGCACAAGAAAGCCCCGATCGCCATTTTAGCCATCGGGGCTTTTTTGCGCAAAACAGTTCTTCCCTGTCTACACTAGCCCTCTTGCGCAAGTATTCTTGCGCAAGAGGGCTTTTTCCCGAGTGGGAGCGTGAAAGTATTTGCGCAAGAAGCACTGATTTTGTACATTACAAAGTCAGTGCTCTTGCGCAAATTCAAGAGGCCAGTCTAGACGCACCCCTATAGTGGAACACCCACAGGGATGCACATCTCAGTGAACCGTCGTTACTGCACCAAGCTGAGTAGCTTCCTCTTTTTGCTAAGTGTATAGTAGTGGTAGCGCTCTACCTCCATGAGAGATGCATCCACACGTATTCTTCTTTGAACAGTTGGTTGGTTCAGTGTCACTCCAGATGTCAGAGGCCACTGTCCATTTCACTATCTTACTGTTCAACGTCTTGGGCCTGAAAATAAAGACAAGTCAGCATTATCTTCTCTACACATAGAATTAATTGGTGTGATCCTGCACTTAAACTATGTGTGAAGGGGGGTGACCCTCCAGACAGGTCCTAACCCCTTTCTCCTCCCTTTCTGGGTATCTCTAAGCCCCGGCCCACCGGGTAGCTGCCATGGCGGCCCAACAGGATATTACCCCGCTCGGGATGTGAGGGAAGTCTGGGCCCACCCACTCTCCAGACCCCAGCCCAGGGCCCTAAGGTGGGGGTGTCCTCCTCGTCCGCCCCCACCTACCTGATGGGGCTAACTGCCGAAACTCATCAGCCCGGAAGCGAGACTCCCACCGCCCGCCCTGGGCTTCTTCCTCAACCCTGCTCTCTCTGGTCTCTCCCCGAGCCACCTTTACTTGGCTCCCATCCCTTCTCACCTGTCTCTCCTTCTTCCTCCCCTTACCGCGGAGGCCATCTTCCTTTTATAGCCTGCCTGGCTCCTCCCTGGCCGGCCTCTGTGCGTTTGCACTGGCGTCCCCAGACTCGCCCTGCCCAACCTTGTCTCTAGTGCACATGTGCTGGCGTCTCCTGAGTTTCCTCCCAGGGCGCCTGCACTGGTGTCCACGGTACTGGCCTCTCCCGCCCCGCTCGTGGTGTACTCCCCAGCATCCCCCCTGCCGGCGCCGGTCTTGGCGTCGCATTTCTCCGCCGTGGCTCGGCCGCCGCTGCCCTATCCCCCTTCACAGGAAGGGCTGGCCGGCCAATGCTGACCTCCAGAGTCCTGGCTGGGTCCGTGCGGGGCTTCTCTACCCCGTCACACTATGCTAGGGCTTTTCTGCCTCAGATTCCAAACTCTACAAGCCCTCTGTGTGTACAAGTTCAAGGATCAGTCACAAACCACAGTGAGGAGCTGCTTCAGATTTCTTGGTCACGTACTGGCCAGTGTACACTATAAGGTGTATGTTTAGTTAACCACCCAGGAAAGATTCAGGTGCTGCCTATCTGATGTAGCAGACCTCGCAGCCTGCAGCATGTGTTTCTGCTGGTGGTCCACATCCACACAAGCATCAGTGCACATAACATTTATTATTATGGAAAAAATTGGAGCATTGTTGGTGGCATGCATATGTGACTCCTTCAAACTAGGCTCCACTGCAGAACAATGCAAGCTTAGCTCAAGTAAAGTCTATCCCTCTTAAGTCCCCAGTGTGAATAAGATGATATGAGCATGTTGTAGCCACAGCAGGGTTGTTGACTCATCTTCCAGTTCAGAGATGACAAGAAGACATTCAGAGCTCAGGCATTCTCCGGTCACCTCACCTACCAGGTGTTCAGAATGACTTGTTAGATCACTTGAGCAGATTTTTCAACTTAAATTGCAAATGGTCTCTCAAAACAGCCATCCCAGCTGCAGTGTTATCTATCTGGGTTTGTCCAGTGGTGGATCTGTTTGTGACTCAGCAAAACAGGATCCCATTTCTGTCTCAGGGTCAGACATGGCCATAGGTCAATTTCAGCTACTTTTATGTGACAAGGGCTGTCTGTCTGCATTCCCACTAGTACCCCTGATTCTCAGGTTTATTTTCAAGTTGAAAAAAGATTGAGGCAGAATGTTCCTTATAACTGCAGCTTGACCGTGGCAGCTATAATATTCCAACCTACACAAGCTATGTATTCAGGAACCCTTGCTCTTGTGACCACAGAATTCCTAACTCAGAATCACAGGCCAGAGTTAAACCCTGATCATTAGGTGCTGTTCCTCACAGCATGGTTCATTGTGGTTAAATGAAGAGGTGGCATTCTTCTCAATCGCAGTCTAGAATGTCCTTCATGATAGTAGAAAACCTTCTACAAAAGCAGCTTATCTTAGTAAATTGAATGCTTCTTCATCTGGGCAGCCTCCCGTGATATGTCACTGACTCAAGCTTTGATTGAAGTAATTCTGGACTATCTCTTACATCTTAAGAAACCAGGTCTAGCCCTTTCTTTGTTCCTTTAGGGCCCTTCTGGCTGCTATCTCAGCATTTCATCCTAGAATTCTTGGTTGAACAGTTTTTATTAATCTTATCACAACCAGTTTTCTGAAAGGTATAAATATATTGTTCCCACCTATTCAGGACAACGTGGTATTCAAAACTAGTTTTTTGTACTGTTATGGACCACTCCATTTGAGCCTGTAGATTCCTTATCATTTCTGCATCTCTTGGCAAAGATGGCCTTGTTGGTGACCATTACTTTGGATAGGACCGTGAGTGTGCTATATGTACTTGCTTGTCATGGCTTCACTGTACACCATTTTCTACAAAGACAAGTTCCAGTATAGCTTGTCTATACTGCTGCTTAAGTTGATGCAACTTAAGTCATTGAGGGATGTGAAAAATGTTGCACTTCCTCAGACTTGCTGAGGAACAAACCCACATAAAGGGTGAGCTAGAGCAGTATTGCTTTTGCGGTTGTTTATTGGTATAGATTCTTAAGAGTAAAGTGATACTCACACACACACATCACATTCATGCTGGCAGTTTGGAGGCAGGCTGCAAGTGTGGTGTAGATTACTTTTGATTTCATTGGTGGCTGCTTCCCGGAGACTCGACCATAATGTTTCTTGGGAGATCCCTTTGGATCTGCAGAAGGCTTTACTTTCTCTGGATCGGTCCCAGGTTTCTGCTGTGATGTTACATTTTGTCTAAGAGAGAGAGGGAGCTTTTCTGGCCACTTCTCAGTTAATCTTCCTGCTTGCAGGATCTTTGCCTGACTTAAAAGGTCACTGATCCTAAACTGCCTTTCATTGGGTATTTCTCTTTCAGACCTCATATACATTCCACAGGTTACGTACATATACATAAGCAACATGGTTTCTAGGCAAAGTTGGGCCTCACGGCTTAGAGTATAAGAAATTGCATTGTACTAAAGATAACATACCAAGGCATGATAAAAAAACGTAACTAATTATAACTAAGAAAGTTAATGTCAGGGAAGAAGACAAAAGCAGAGGAGTATGTCCAGTTAGCTAGACTCCAGTGGAGAACGGGGATGGGGGCATGTCTGACTAGTTACAAAAAAGTCATCCCCTTAAGCCTGATAAATTACATTGATTTAAAGCAGTGTCTACGTTGCACTATATTGGTGGGAGACACTCTCCTGCCAATATATCTTCTGCCTCTCATTGAGATGTTGTAATTATGGCTGCAAGAGAACACTCTCCCATTGGCGTAGCACGTTTTCACCTGACATACTACAGTGGTGCAATTGTACTGGTGTAGCTGTGGTGATGTAGCACTTAGGTGTAGGATAGCCCTAAGCTTGTGTCTAAAATCAGTCACTTTATTTTCCTGCTTACTTCATGCAGTCTCATGCTTATAAAGATGCATGCTGGATGCACATTGAGCTTTGGCATTTTATTGGACAGAACTGTCCATTCGGGGTTCTTCCAGCTGTTTTTTTCCTATGCAGAATGAAAGAAAGGCCAACCAAATATGGCACACCTACTGTCAGAGTGGATTAGCTGCATCACTGTGTTTTGCTGCCAGTGGCATAATGCTTCCTGAGAAACTGACAGCATGCTCTCAGAGCTACCAACACTCCTAGCTACTTCCACGATACCACTGACTTCCTGAGGAAACTCCAAAACATCAATAATCTTCCTGAAAATACCATCCTGGCCACCATGGATGTAGAAGCCCTCTACACCAACATTCTACACAAAGACAGATTACAGGCCATCAGGAACATCCTCCCTGATGACAACACTGCACACCTGATTACAGAGCTCTGCGACTTTGTCCTCATCTACAACTACTTATAATTCAGAAACAATTTCTATCTCCAAATCAGCGGCACGGCGATGGGCACTTGCATGGCACCACAATATACCAACATCTTTATGGCTGACCTTGAACAACGTTTCCTCAGCTCTCGCCCCCTAACACTCCTACTATACTTAATGCTACATTGATGACATCTTCATCATATGGACCCACGGAAAAGAGACTCTTGAAGAATTGCACAAGGATTTCAACAACTTCCACCCTACTATCAACCTCAGCGTGGACCAGTCCACAAGGGAAATCCACTTCCTGGAAACTACAGTACAGTTAAATAATGGACAAATTTCCACCACCCTATATCAGAAACCCACCGACTGCTACACTTGCTTCATGCTTCCAGCTTTCATCCTAGACACGTTTTTCAGTTGATTGTATACAGCCAAGCCCTACGATACAAGCAGATTTGCTCCTACTCCACAGTCAGAGACAATCACCTACAACCGTGGTTACCAACAGGTCGATCACGATCTACTGGTCGATTGCGAGGCCTCGACCAGTCGCTTGCGAGGCGTCCTGTCTGCCCCGCCCCCATTTCCCTCCCACCCCCGAGAAGCCCCACTGCCTACTTCAAGTGAAAATGGAGGTAGTGTCGGCTTCCCGGGGATGGACAGAAGTCCCGCAGCTTAGCACCACTTCCGGTGATTCCAGAAGTGCGCTAACTGCTCTGCCGGGTGTACTGCGGGAGGGAGCATTGGCTCCCTGCACCGCATGGGAGGGGTGAGTCAGCTCCGGGAGAGGCACGCAGGGGGGTTGGCCCCTGGGCAGGCGTGCGCGCGGGGCTTATCTGCGCGGGGGGGTTGGCGCCGGGGCAAGCGCGCGGGGCTTCCCTGCGCCGGGGGGGGGGGGTCGGCCCCCTGGGCAGGTGCGTGTGCGCACGGGGCTTCCTTGCGCGGGGGGAGAGGGGGGTCGGCCCTGGAGCAGGCATGCGCTGGTTTCCCTGAGGGTGGGGGGCAGAATCCTGGGAGGAGGGAGATGCAGGGGACTCTCTGCCTCCCCTGGCCCCACCTACGGAATGCTGTCCCTACTCCCCACCCCACTCCACTGTCCCCAGCTACCGAACTCTGTCCCCACTGGCACCCTGTCCCCTGCTGCAGAACCCTGTCCTCTGCCCTCCCAGCACCCTTCCCCTCTCCCCTGCCCCCAGCCGCAGAACTCTGTCCTCACAAAATGTATAATTATAAATGCTTCATTTTAGATTTAAATAGCATGAATAAAAACCAGACCATTTATTTCATAACTATAAACACGTGATTCTAATTTTATGTATCACATAATTTAAAAATAAACTGTTTATCAGAGTGTGTAAGTAAGGGCTGGGGGTAGCAAGTGATGGACAGGAGGAGAATAGAGAGGGTGGGGCTTCAAGGAAGGGGCGGGGCGGTAGATTTTCGCCTTTTCTGAGATTTAAAAAGTGATCTTGGGTGTAAAAAGGTTGGAGACCACTGACCTACAAGATCTTTACAGAGCATTCCTAAAATTGAAATACCCACCTGGGGAAGTGAAAAAACAAATTGACAGAGCCAAAAAAATACCCAGACATGAACTACTTCAAGACAGACCCAAAAGAGAAAATAACAGAACTCCTATTGTTGTTACCTACAGTCCACTCCAACGCTTTATACAATCTACAAACCATCTTGGAAATGACCCCTCACTCTCAGAGGCCTTAGGAGAAAAACCTATTCTTGCTTACAGACAACCCCCTAACCTGAAATGTATTCTTTCTGATAACCATGCCACACAACTACATCATAAGCCTCCAGGAACTCAGCCCTGCAACCAAAAAAGATGCCAACTTTGCCCACATCTCTGTACTGGCAAATTCATCACTGGAGCAAACAACGTAAGCCACAAAATTGAAAGGTCATTTGACTGCACATCCAGTCATTTGATCTATGCCATCAAATGGCAGCAGTGCCCCACTGCTATATATATTGGACAAAATGGACGATCTCTCTGGGAAAGAATCAATGGACACAAATTGGATATTTGTAAAGGGAACATACAGAAGCCTGTTGGTGAGCATTTCAGCCTGCCAAACCACAGTCTGACAGACCTGCAAGTAGCTGTCTTGTCACAAACCAGCTCCACAAGCCAGATCCACAGGGAGGCTCTGGAATCACTGTTCATCTGCAAATTCAATTCACATGCTAATGAACTCAATCGTGATATGAGATGACTAGGACACTACCTACTTAATAACCACTGAAGGTGCTAACAGCTCTCTGAGTGGAATCCTTCCTGTCTTAGGAATCTATCAATTGACTTTGATTTTTATCTGCTTAGGTTTAAGTACCCATTCTCCAGATACTTAATGATGCTCTGTCTCACACCCCCTTCCCTTTTTTTTCTCTCCCCTTCCCCTCTCCTATTTATTTTGAGTTCTCATATCCCCAACTCATAACTCCAGTCATCTGAAAAAGTGCACTGTGCCCACGAAAGCTCATGATACCATCTACATGTTTTGTTAGTCTATAAAGTGCTACCAGACCATTTGTTGTTGGTTTTTTTGCCTTGGGGGTGTGTTGTGGGGAAACAGCCAAGCAGGAATCAGTATAAGGGGAGCTTCAGGGCCTGAACAAGGTCAGTTATTTGTTGGAGCTAGAGGTGAGCAGATGAAGGTCAGGCTGCTCGGAGTCCACTGGCACAAAGCCCTGAAGTAAGCGTGAAGAAGATGCTGAGGTCATGGGAAAGTGGCCTAGGGAGTTATAACAACAGTTACTTAAAGAGACATTGCAGAATGCTGTTATATATATGGAACCTGGGTTGGGGCTTGGAGTAGAGGCTGGGACCGTGTTCTCCCCAACTCCCATTAGTCACTAGGGTTGTGAGGGTCCCCATTAGTCTGCATGGTAAGGTGTCGCAGGAGTGGGGGTGGGGACATGAACTAAAGTGACCCAGCTGAAGAGCTGGGACCAGAAAGGCCCTAAAAGGGTAAAAGTGTTGCATCCAGGGAAGGAACGTTGGGGCACACTGTATTCTGGAGCAGGAACAATCTGAAAGACAGTAGAGGGCGCTGAGAGAGACCATGTTGGACTTTACCTTAGAAGGGGTTCACTTTGTTTTAACAGACTGTGTGTGACTTGACTGGAGGGCTGAGTCACTGAAGAGCCACCACAAAAAGAAAAAGAGCACAGGCACTCACGCTTGGCTGGGGAGTGCTTGTGACAGGAGAGTGAACTCCATTATAGGAGGTGTTCAGTTTCTGCAGAATTTGTGGAACATGTCCCTATTCTGAATATTTGTAGTGCAGCAAAGTGCTCTTCAATTCACAGTGTTTATGAAGCACTAAGTACTGCACAAGGGAAGATGGTAAAAAAAATAAATATAGCCCCTCTTTCAATGAGACTTGAAGCCCCACCAATTTGAGAACAGCTTGGGAGTCATCTACAGTGTAATGGAGACAAT
Source organism: Pelodiscus sinensis (assembly GCF_049634645.1). NCBI lineage: Eukaryota > Metazoa > Chordata > Testudines > Trionychidae > Pelodiscus > Pelodiscus sinensis. Next base: position 108,309,123 of record NC_134711.1, read on the forward strand.
CAACTGTTTTGAGGTGTAACTTTTTTTTTTTTTTTTTGCTTAGAAATATATTTTGTACTATGTGTATGACTCGGTTTTTGTAAATGCAGGAAGATAATTCTGAAGTAATTAGGGGATGCAGTAGCCAAAAGTTACAGTATGGCTGAGAAATCGCATGACACTAGTCAGACTAATAAATAAATTACACATAAAAATGCACATGTGCCTTTCAGTTTGCGTCCTGCCCTGGCCAGCTGGTTAACATATGTCTGTGTTTGGTTTCTTAGCTGTGTCTCTCTTGCAGTACCTTGCTCAGAGCTAAAAGTGTCCGTGTGTGCTGCATATCCAACTTTGTTTGGAATCTTCACAGAGTTTTTCCCCCAGAAGTAAACAGGCATCTAAGAATAGCTCCCACATCTCTTTGTAGTGTATTTTCATCTTTGGCTATTTAAATGGCCTGTCTAGACAGCTGACAGAACTTGGAAAGCTCATGAGGCTGAAAGCAGTCATGGGCTGTATGGTGGGCTGCAGCTCCAGCCTTGAGGAAGCTGGTGGTGGCTGCTCAATTGCTACTGGGGCAGGCAAATTGCTCTGTGGCTGCACCGTGCCCTTGCTCCAGCTCTGGAGCATGGCTGGGAGGAAGCAGTGTTGTGGCCTGGGCCGTGCTAAGGACTGATTGCCCTTGACCCTGCCTCTTCTGGGGTTGTGGCGTTGTCTCCCCAACCTTGCCCTGGGTGGCTGGTGGCCCTACTGGGTGCAGAGATGGGGGGTCATGTGAACCACTGATTTTACTTAGCTCAACTGAGCTGCAATGGCATCTGTAAGAACCTATCAAAAGAAGCTTTTCTTTCAGAACCTCTAAGAATTCATTTTGAAGCTAATGCTGTTTAACCCCCAGGTGTCACTAGTATTTCAAGCAGATACTAATAAAGAATTAATCTAAACAAAGGAGTTTAAAGAAGGGGAAATGGCCAGTATTTTCATACTTCTGTTGCCAGCAAGTTACATTAGTGTAATATTTTATATATGTGTGTCTCTCTCTTTAAAATATATTCTTAGGTGACGTGTTCTGCTCACATTTAAATTCTAAGCATAAACTTAGCTGCATATCAATTGTTAATACTTTGATTTCTCTCATTTATAATAAAAATGGTTTTCCTAGTCTCCTATGCAAGGAGATCTGCTGGTTTTGTGTGTGTATGTGTGTTTTGAGATGGGAGGACAATGCGTGTAAACTTCTTTGCCTTCTAAACTTTCAGATGATGGAATACATAGCCAAGTGCCTCCCATTTATGTCCAGAAAGAATTCTTGAACTACTCAACGCTACTCACTAAATGTTCACCCACTAATGTTCAGTTCTTTGGAATCTGTAGTGGTGGTCCTTTGAACAGTTCTCTTTGTAGTTTATTTAGTTGCTCAGTTACTTTTGGTATTACTGAAAATATTGTCAAAATTAACTTTTCCTTTTTTTTCTTTCAGTACATTAATACCTACTGTTATTTTCCAAGATTGTGAATAATTGTGTCCCTTCATTGACATTGTTACTTTGAAAGTATTTTTACACTGTGCTCTTGCTCATAGTTCTCTTTCCTAGATATTAAAAATATTGCTCCCTTTCTCTCCTCATAAACTCTTTGTCCTCTAGTTCTTGGATGATATTTGTTACCATTGTATTTGTATTTTATATGTTGATATAGGATTGTAGGAGACAGGTCCCTACATGTGACTTTGAAACCATAGGGTATTCCCTTTGCTTAACACTGAACACTCATATTGATGTTTTAATAGTTGTATATTTCTCCTAAGAACCTCAGGCTTGGGTGCGGCTGGCCTCAATCCAGCCTGCGAGACTCAGGGTCCCCTCCAGCATTGGGGAGCCCGTGCTGGCACTCCAGCCACTCTGCTGCCCACTGTGGGGCTGGATTCCACAAAATCTAGTAGGCTCCTCCCTCCCCCCCCAGATTCTGATGTGCAAGGGGAATGTGCAGAGTCTTTTTCCTCAGTTGGGGGCCACATCAGTGAGCAGTTTTTTCTTTTCATTTGTGTGTGGCCCCCAACTGATTTTTCTGTGTGTCAGCGGCCCACAGCCCAAACAAGGTTCCCCACCCCTGTCATAAAGCTTTGTATACCATTAAACTTTTTCATTCATACTCTTCTTAATTGTCTTTCCTTAATTAAGATTGAAAATCTCCAGGAGCAGTTAAGAGACAAAGAAAAACAGATGAGTAGTCTGAAGGATCGCGTAAAATCTCTACAGGCTGATACTACAAACACTGACACTGCCTTGACCACACTGGAAGAAGCACTTGCAGAGAAAGTGAGTGTGAAGGACACAAGTCCTTTAAATCCAACATTCATTCTGCTATTCATATCTGTAATTCCAAACTTCTTCAGCACTGCCTTGATTTCTAGGTAACAGAAGAGATATCTTTTTGCAGCGTAGCTGGACATTCACTATTCTCTAGTGGCTCTAGAAGTAAGGTTCTCCATCTGGATGCTGTTGATTCAGTCGGAAAAGCTGCTGTTAGGCCTAATGGATTTTTCACTAGAAGGCATTTTAAGATACTTTGACTAGCTAGCCATGTGCTGTTGACAGGTCTAATCTGATTTAAGGCAGCAGTATGGTGTTTAATACATAGGCTAAGGATAGCACTTAGGGTGAGGGATTTCTGTAGCATAAAGTCTTTAAAATGGCATTTTGTAGGGAGTTACGCCTCATGTTGCTACCTCACTAATTAGGACCATCATATAACTCTGTATGAAAAGAATTGCTGCTTCTTGTACTGTGCTAATTATGCATAGATCTTTGTATAGTATCGCTTGAGCTGTCCTCTTTGGCTATAGTACATCTTTAATGCTGCTACTGGATTATATATTCCAGGTTACAGGCTCTGGATTCTTCCCCTTTTCAGATTGTCTGATGTCTTATTTGTCTTTTTTCTTCTCTCATCTTTCACAGTAGTTTTTAAGTTCATTATCTGAACCTTGTATTTTTGGTTCTGTAAATTAAATTACATAAAACTCAGTGGTCTTGATGTTACTGCAATCCTGTCTCCTTTCTTTGCTGTCCTATGCTTTTTCACTTTTGCATAGCAGGGGGTTATTGACTGAGGGAGCAGCTGGGTCTGTTTTGCTCTTACTGGGGAACTCTTTAGCATTACTGCATATTTTGCATCTGTTCCTTCAGGTACATGGCCCCTTCAGTCTGTCGTACTCTGAATACAACACTTTATTGGTGTTTTTGCCTGCTGTTGGGGTTTATTTTTTTTAAAAGAATGCTCTTGCATAACTTTAGCTTTCAGGCTTGAAGAGCATCTTTTGAAACTTGGTTTACAAAATAATTGTTTCTATTGCCTGTCTCTTTCCCACTTTGGTTTTATGTCTCACGTCTTGTATGTTGTATCTCTTTCTGTCTGCATCTGTAATCTTTGAAAAAATAGGATTTGAATAAATAAAGAGTGCAATGTATGGTGCTTCTTGCTGTCAGGCGACTTGACTGAACTTAGTTTAGTCAGCAGCTGGATAAATGAGGTTACATTGTAATAATACTGAACTTTTGGTGGTTGGAGAGATTGCAGTAACAAACCACCTTGGACTTGTTAGTTATGAAACGAGAATTTACAAGGTATCTTCTTGTTGGAAGAGAGGAGAGAGGTCCAGTAATATTCTGCATACTTTCTCCCCATAAACTATTAAGCAGAGATGCAATATGATATCTTCTCAGATACAGGCAAAATTTTACCTGTTAAGATGATTCAAAGGGGTTTTCATCAGTGGGTATTGTGCTCTTTTGTCAGGAGCGGACTATTGAGCGCCTGAAGGAGCAACGGGACAGGGATGAGCGAGAAAAACAAGAGGAGATTGACAACTACAAAAAAGATCTTAAGGACCTGAAAGAAAAAGTCAGCCTCTTGCAAGGAGATCTCTCAGAGAAAGAGGTTAATGCTAACAAAATTACCCTTACTCTAGTGTTCATTTATTGTGATGGGTGTGTGGGGAGGGAGGAGTATGTTCTATGTATTTGGTTCTGCAGCACATGAGCTCAGTGAAGAGACACTTGTATAGCACATGTGAGTGTGTCAGGAAGATTTGGTATGGCTCACAAGGTTTGTCCCATTCAATTATGTGGTTTGGTCATTGGTGTTCCAAGTTGGGAGTGGGTAAAGCTGTTGGTAGCATTTATGTAGATCTCAGTAATTCTGGAATAGAGCTAATGCTTATTAACTATTCTGAAGAGGATGGTTGAAAGAGGAAGGATTTATTGACTCTATGGCAGCCATGGCCTACCCGTGACCAACCCGTGGCTAGCGAGCCGCATGCGGCTCTTCTTCCTCTTCTCTCCCCCCCCTCCCCTCCAGTGCAGCTCGTGAAGCCACCCCTGCGCCCTGAAAACGGCTCCCAGTTCCCTGTGCTTACTGGGACAAGGGAGCCGTCTGGCGCAGCCATTAAAAATGGTGTCTTCAAGATGGTGTTGGCCAACGGGAGCCTGATGTGGCCAAAAAGCCTCTAAATGCATTTCTTAAATGGGCAGTCATCCCTCTCTCCCCCAAGAACTTTTTCCCCCATCTCTTTGCACTATATTCACAACTATTTTGGCTCTTTGCCTATAACAGGTTGGCCACCCCTGCCCTATGGTTTAGAAGTGCTGCAGGACAGTGACGTGAAACTAGTCATTAGGCAGAGCAAGTAGCATCTTCCCCACTTCTTGCAAGATATATACCATCTTATCAATATGTATAAGGAGTAAAGAGCTCAGACAGCTCAAATATGTGGGTATGGAGAATTCACAGTGAAGGTTCTTCCTATAGATTTTGCTGCATCTTTTGCAACTTTATAGAAGTTATAATGGTAGTTCTTGCGGATGTGAAGAGCCATCTTGCTGTTGATAAAATGGAGTGTAATGTCATGTCTCTATATACAGACTAATGAATATAATTGCATTAGCAGAATTATAAACTTCATTCATCTGTAGTGATTATAAGTTTACGTCTACCTACAATTTTATTTTAAAACCCCTATTACTATAATTAAAACAATGCAAACACACACACACACACACAAATATATATATAAAAATAAATACAACTATGGAGAAAGTGGGATGGGGGGATGGGGTTATTGAGTTCCACACCCTAAGGGCTATCATTATAGAAACAGGAACATCATCTAATTGAAGATACGGTGGTTGAAATCTTCTGTCATGTCTTTGCAACTGAGTTTTAAAGGAGTTTTGACTTGGTGGTGATCTTTATCCAGAGACTCTGAACTGAAACAAGCTGTCCTAGGTCATTTTACAAAGTGGGAACCAGAATATTGTGTATGCAAGTGGCAGGAAAACAAAGACAAAAACATTTTAAAGTCATAGTCTTGTGTCTAATGTTTGTTTACCCAATAGCAGTTGTGTTCTGCTTGTTTGTTTTAGGCTACCTTGTTGGATCTGAAGGAACATGCCTCATCTCTGGCATCTTCAGGACTAAAGAAGGACTCCAGGCTTAAAACGCTGGAAATTGCTTTGGAACAGAAGAAGGAAGAGTGTCTGAAAATGGAAACTCAGCTGAAGAAGGTTAAAATTCAAACTTATTTCCCCAATTGACATGATTATTCCCCTAATTTACGTGGTCCAGCAAATTCTCTGGTTTGGTGCCGATCAGGTCCTGAGGTTGGTGGCTTCAACGTGCACCAGGTGGGATTGTTAGATTCCTTTATTCTTTGAGTGGTGTCCCAGTGGGTGCTCCACTCAGGTCTCGGTATGTCCTTGCGCCGCTGATTGGAGATTTTTGGTGACCAGTGCCCTTCGCGCCGCGCTGCGCGCACTCTGCCTCATGCTCGTGCTATTTGTTGAGTGTGCATGTGGCGCGAGCCCCCTCACTTCCTTTTCTACAGTCCTCAGCTGAAGGACGGAGTCAGAGCAGTGCTTTTCTTTTCTGACAGGAAAACAAAGTGAATCGCATAGTTAGCTTAGTAATACTTCACAGTTTAGTCAGTTAATAATAGTTTCAACGTTAACCTGAAAAGAAGGCGTCCGTGGGCAGCCTGAACCCAAATGCACTCCTGCACTGGAGCATAAGATGGTGTCACGTAAGACGTGTCATTTGTAAAAATCCCCACAGCTGGGTACACCTCTGATACCAGGAGCTTGTTCATCTCACTCCTCAGTGTTGTCTCATGCTAATGTGCACAGCCACAAGCCAGAAAGAGCTCCCCACTCTCCTATGCTCCTGTCACCAAAAACTGACTATGGTAGCAGGCAGAGGAATAGATTTTCATCATGCCACTCATCCCCATCGGGATCAGTGGCTTCCTGGCATTCATATCAGGATTATTCCCTACAACAGCATCTCCCGTGGCTTAGCCAGCTGTGGATGTATCCTCCACAATTTCAGCCTCCCTTGGGAACCATGACATGCGTATCGATTGTGTTCTTCCCATGCCTACCACCCAAGAGATACAGCATCGGCATTGCCACAGTACACGGCTACACGCTCCCCAATTACATCTGGGCATTCCTTGCCATCTCACCCACCCTCAGTGATGATAACACAAGCTGACTCTAATGACAATAACAACTCACCTTACTCGGACTCAGAGAGTCCTCACATGCTCCCAGATCCACTAGACGAGATGAGGAAGTTTTTCAGGTATCGCCCTCTTCACCGGTAGATGACCAAAACAATTCCAAGAATTATTTAAACGGGTGGCTCAATTACAGGACATTATACTCCAAGAGATTCAAGACAAACAATACAAATTACTTACGATATTACAACTCACGGCATTGTCAAAGATAGCCTTACCCATTAATGAAGTTATCTTCAGAGGTGCTTTGGCAAACTCCAGCCTCTATCCCCCCCCAACAAATCGCAGGGCGGATAGAAAATATTTTGTCCCAGCAAAAGGCATGGACTTCCTCTTTGCACGTACCCAACCAAACTTGCTAGTTGTAGTCTCAGTTAATCACAAGTTAAAACACCCACAATTTAAGTCTGCACTGTGAGACAAAGAACATAAGTGGCTAGATATCTTAGGCTGCAAAGTACGCTCTCCTTTCACCCTACAATTTAGGATAAGAATGGTCATACGGGGTCAGACCAAAGATCCATCTAGCCCAGTATACTGTCTGCCGACAGTGGCCAATACCAGATGCCTCAGAGGGAGGGATCACAACAGGTATTCCTCATGTGATCCCTCTCTTGTCACCTATCTCCAGAGAAACTGAGGCTAGAGATACCATTCCTACCTATCCTGGCAAATAGCCATTGATGGATCTAATCTCCATGACTCCACCTAGGTCTTTTTTGAACCCTGTTAAATTTCTAACCTTCACCACATTTTCTGGCAAGGAGCTCCACAGGTTGACTGTGTGCTGAGTGAAGAAAAACTTCCTTTTGTTTGTTTTAAACCTGCTGCCTATTAATTTCATTTGGTGACCCTTAGTTCTTTTATTGCGGGAATAAGTAAATAACTTTTTCTTATACACTTTTTCCATACCAGTCATGATTTTATAGACCTCTATCATATCCCCCCTTAGTCTCCTCTTTTCTAGGCTGACAAGTCCAAGTCTTTTTAATTTCTCTTCATATGGGACCCATTCCAAACCCCTCAAAATTTTTCTTGCCCTTTTCTGAACCTTTTCCAATGCCAATATACCTTTTTTGAGATGAGGCAACCATATCAGTACACAGTATTCAAGACATGGGTGTACCATGGTTTTATATAGAGGCAATACAATATTTTCAGTCTTATTCTCAATCCCTTTTTTAATGATTCCTAACACTCTATTTGCTTTTTTGACTGTGCTGCACACTGAGTGGATGTTTTCAGAGAACTATCCACTATTACTGCAAGATATTTCTCTTGAGTAGTTGTAGCTAAATTAGTCCCCATCATATTGGACATATAGTTGGGATTATTTTTTCCAATGTGCATTACTTTACATTTATCCACATTAAATTTCATTTGCCATTTTGTTGCCCAATCACTTAGTTTGGTTAGATCTTTTTGAAGTTCTTCATAATCTGCTTTGGTCTTAACTACGTTTAGCAGTTTGGTATCATCTGCAAATTTTGCCACTTAACTGTTTACTGCTTCCTCTAGATCATTAATAAATAAGTTGAAGAGGATGGGTCCCAGGATAGATCCTTGGGGGATACTGTTAGTTGCCTCTCTCCACTCAGAAAACTTACCGTTTATTCCTACCCTTTGTTTCCTGTCTTTTAACTAGTTATCAATCCATGAAAGGACCTTCCATGACAACTTACTTTACTTAAGAGCCTTTGGTGAGGAACCTTTTCAAAGGCTTTCTGGAAATCTAAGTATACTATATCTACTGGATCCCCCCTGTCCACCTGTTTGTTGACCCCCTCAAAGAGTTCTAGCAGAGTAGTAAGGCATCATTTCCCTTTACAGAAATCATGTTGACTTTCCCCAAATAAATTATATTCATCCACATGCCTGACTATTTTATTCTTCACTATAATTTCAACTAATTTGCCTGGTACTGATGCTAGACTTACTGGTTTGTAATTGCTAGGATCACCTCTAGGCCCTTTTTAAATATTGGTATCACATTAGCTATCTTTCAGTCATTAGGTCCGGAAGCCGATTTAAAGGATAAGTTGCAAACCACAGTTAATAGTTCTGCAATTTCCCATTTGAGTTCTTTCAGAACTCTTGGGTGAATGCCATTTGGTCTTGGTGACTTGTTACTGTTCAGTTTATCAGTTTGTTCTAAAACCACCTCTAATGACACCTCAATCTGAGGCAATTCCTTGGATTTGTCTCCTAAAAAGAATGGCTCAGATTTGGGAATCTCCCTAATATCCTCAGCTATGGGGACTGAAGCAAATAATTCATTCAGCTTTTCTGCTATGTCTTTATCATCTTGGAGTGCTTCTTTAGCATCTCCATCGTCCAAGGGCCCCAATGATTGTTTAGCCAGCTTCCTGCTTCTGATGTACCTAAAAAACATTTACTATTACTTTTTGAGTTTCTGGTTAGCTGTTCTTCAAACTTCTTTCTGGCTTTTCTTATTATATTTTTACACTTAATTTTACAAAGTTTATTGTCCTGTCTATTTTCCTCACTAGGATTTGCATTCTGCTTTTTAAAAGATATCTTTTTATCTGCGCCTGCTTCTTTTACCTGGTTGTTAAGCCGCGGTGGCACTTCTTTGGTTCTCTTACTGTGTTTTTTAATTTGGGGTATACATTGAAGTTGAGCCTCTATTATGGTGTCTTGGAAAAGTTTCCATGCAGCTTGCAGAGATTTTACTTTTGTCACTGTACCTTTTAATTTTTGTTTACACAAAAATGAGGAAGTTAGTTAGTTCCCCCTTTCTGAAATTAAATGCTACAGTGTTGGGCTGCTGAGGTGTTTTCCCCACCATAGGAAAAATTTTTAAATTTAATTATGTTAAATTTAATTACGCTATGGTCACTATTTCCAAGCAATCCAGTTATATTTACCTCTTGAACCAGATCCCGTGCTCCACTCAGGATGAAATCGAGAATTGCCTCTCCCCTTGTGGGTTCCTGTACCAGCTGCTCCAAGAAGCAGTTATTTAAGGTATCAAGACATTTTGTCTCTGCAATTTGTCCTGAGGTGACATGTACCCAGTCAATATGGGGATAATTGAAATCCCCCACTATTATTGAGTTCTTTCTTTTGATAGCCTCTCTAATCTCCCTTAGCATTTCATAGTCACTATCACTGTCCTGGTCATGTGGTCCATAATAGATCCCTTCTGCTATATTCTTCTTATTGAAGCATGGAATTTCTATCCATAGAGATTCGTTAACATTCTCGCCAGCACCACTCTAACCATCACCAATGCATTCCACAGCCAGACAAGATACGTAGTCACAGGAGACACCATAGATCAGTCTCCTCGCAACCTCCGGCACCATATCATGTATCCTCTTGCGGTGCCGTGACCAGGCAGATGTCTTTATCTCCTCCTCCTTCTTCAAGAGGCTCAGTGAAATCTCCTAGGTCTCTGACATTATCAACACACACCGAGTTCCACAAGGATTTGTAGCAGTGTATTTTCTTCTAGACACTCCTCCCCCATATGGTCATACTATGAGTATTACAAGCATGTGTACTCTTATGACCATCTGCCCCTTTGGATGACACAATACCATTATCCACTGGCCTATTCCAGACACTGATCACCATGCTGTTACCATTCTGCCTTGAGACACCGGTCTGCAATTTCTTCCACCCCATCACACTACCTCATGCGAGTACCTCTCCTCCTCAACAACCAGAGTTAGAGGGACAAGTATCCGAGCATGAGGAACAGCCTGATACCCCACCCTCTGACCAGTCCTCCTCGTCCCCAGACAAGGCAGTGATTCCAGGTGATACTTCACCTACCGACAGCCTGAAGCGGTTTCAGGATTGTTTGAAAGGGTAGCTGCTAGTCAGGAGGTCCAGTTGATTGACGTACAGGAGAAACATCACCGTCTCCTCAGAAACCTCTCATCTTCCCAATGGGCCATAATTGCATTGCCTGTCGATGAGACCTTAATGGAAGTGATGGAGGAAATCTGATAGACCTCAGCTTCTGCCCTGTCCACCAACAAATGGGCTGACAAGAACTGCTTTGTCCCTGCCAAAGGCATGGACTTTGTATTTTCCCACCCCCAATCAAAGTCCTTAACGGTGGAAGCAACCCAACAGAGGTCTAAATTACCATAGTATAAGAACACTGCAGCAAAGAATGTAAACGCATGGACCTCTTTGGTAGGAAAATGTATTCATCATCGACCCTACAACTTTGTATTGAAAATTAGTTGGCCCAGCTAGCGATTCATGATTTTGATACTTATTTCAAACTCACTGAACTCACCTACCTGATGATAATAAAAGGCTTATCCTCAAGTGTATTGTCCACGAAGGCTATACCACTACTTGCGCCGCCCTCCATTTGACCCTACATGTTGCCAATACAGTGGCACGCTCCGCTACAACCTCATCCCTGCAAATCACCACCTATGCTTCTCTCCTTGGATGGAGTATGCACTTGGACAATCATCTTGCTCAGGTTCAGAGGTCTGGCCAAGAAACAGCTTTCCACATAAGTCTTTTGGAATTAAGAGCAGTTGCCAATGCCTGTTAAGTATTTCCGTATGCGCATTTGCAACACTGCTGTCAGGATACTTATGGACAGTGTGACAATAATGTATTATATCAATTGTCAGGGCGGCACCCTGTCCCTTTCTTTGGGCGCTGAAGCAGCATGTTTATGGAATTGATGCATCCACAACCAAATAACCTTGGTTGCATCATATCTACCTGGCATCAACAATGCCACAGTGGATGTGTTGAGCAGGCACTTTGCACCAGATCATGAGTGGGTGTTAAATCGCCAAGTGCTTCAACCTATCTTCTGTCATTGGGGCTTTCCCCAGATAGACCTGTTTGCCCCCCATGAGAATGCCAAGTGCCCACAGTACTGCTGGAATTGGCCCTGCATCACTGGGAGACACCTTTTTTCTCAACTGGAGGGGTCCTTTACTTTATACATTCTTACCAACCCCTCTCACCCCAAGAATTCTCGAGACGATCAGCATAGACAGGGTGAAAGTAATACTCATAGCCCCCTCCTGGGCCTGGCAGATATGGTTTATCTCTCTCGGATTTCTTCCCAACCACCTTATCCTCTCCCCCAAAATCACAATCTATTGAGCCAGGACCACAGGATTCTCCTGCACCCTCAACCCCATTTTCTGCACCTGGCAGCCTGGCTCCTTGTTGGTTCCAAGAATCCAAAATGTTGTGCTTGGACCATTTAAACAAGTATTGATGCATAGTAGAAAGCGCACCACATGCTCCACCTACCTTCCAACATGGTGCAGATTTGTGTCCTGGTGTAACAACAAATAATTCAATCTATACTGAGTCCCGTTAGATGACCTTTTAGACTATATCCTTCTCCTAAAGCAATCTGCCTTAGCCCTGGTTTCTCTTAGAGTACATCTTGCAGCAATCACTGCCTTTGCCACACCATAGATGGCTTTTCAGTATTCCCACACCCTGTTACAAAGAGATTCATCAGGGGCTTGTACAACCTTAACCCATGGCATAGGGCACCACTGTCTGGTGCTAGATACTCTTACCCAACCCCCATTTGCTTCAATTTGCAAGTCAACGAATCAATAGTTCTTCCATCATTTTATCCTAAGCCACACTCATCTCAGGAGGATTCTATCCCTCATACCCTGGATGTACAAAGAGCGCTTTCGTTATACATAGGTAGAACCCAGTTCTTTCTTAGGTTACAATGATTACTAGTTTCCATGCTGGAGCACTCCAAGGGAGATCTGATTTCATGGCAGCACATATCGAGACTCATACTATCTTGCATTACCCAATGCTAAGCCATTTGAAACAAGCCACTTCCTGGGGCTCCCAAGGGCACATTCCACAAGAGCCGAGGCAACATCCACAGCTTTCCTGCATGGGGATTTCCCATGGGACATTTGCAGTGCAGCTACATGGTCCTCAAACCATACCTTCATGGAGCATTATGCTATCTCTCAACACCTTACTAATGATTCCTTAGTAGCCTTGGCAGTGCTGTCAACAGCCATTAAACAGTGACTCCAAGACCTGCCTACTTTGTGTTCCCAAGTGTTGCCACAAAGTCACCTACAGTGGAGCATCTACGGGACATCACTCGAAGAAGAAGAGGAAGTTACTCACCGTATGCAATAATGATGGTTCTTTGAGATTTATGTCCCCGTGGGTGCTCCACTACCCACCCTTCTCCTCTCTTTCAGAGTCCCTGTTCTATACATATTTTTCAGATACTCGGGTGTACATGAGGAATTGGTGGGAACTGGGCTGTGCACATGAAGACAAAAGTGTGCACAGCATGAGGAGACTAGTGTGCATGTGCAGCCCGGTGAGCTAATGCTAGGGAAAATGCCGATCTGCTGCGCCAGGACAACCCGACACCTATAGTGGAGCACCCCACAGGGACATGTATTTCGAAGAACCCTTGTTTCTGCATAAGGTGAGTAACTTTCTCTTGACTCTAATTGAGGAGGATAGAGATGTGGCAAAAGCGTCCTTTCAAGCAGCATTGGATTAGGTCACTGTTTCTCAAACTATGCTCTGCGGAGTCCCAGGGCTCCGTGAGACATCTCCAGAGGCTCCGCAAGGTTGACAAACTGGAAATATCGATAAGTACAACACACACAATCAGTGGACCGCTGGGGCGCCGCATAAATTTATACGCATGTAAAGGGCTCCAGAGCCCAAAAAGTTTGAGAACCGGTGGATTAGGTGGACTCCAGTGTACAAAAGGCTATGGCTATGGTCATGAGGAAGAGCTCATGGCTCTCAGCCTCAGCCCTCACATATGAATTGCAGCTTCATTCAGGACCTTCCTTTTGAGGATGTGTGTCTCTTTTCAAAGAAGAAATATTCTAAGCTCCACAGCTTGAAGGTATTTAAAGGCTATGCAAAAGTCCATTGCACTACATACCCGAGCATAATTGAGGAAGCCCTGTAAGTGCCCACCATTACCTTGTTTCTACCAGCCTCAGTCAAGGTAGGGTTACAGTAGAAGGCAAAACAGGAATTTCAAAACAAGGCCTACTCTCCAGCCCATATCAGCTTATGGTCCCAAGGCTCACCAGGCGTCTGGGTCTAAGCAGTCCTTTTTGAGAGTATGCCTAAGAACAGTGTACCAGGACAGTGCCTGGATCCACCCTCCAGGTATTTTTTGACCCATATCCTCATCCCTTTTCAGAGACTGTTTTCAAAACCAGCTTCTACTCCAAGGAGTGCAAATGCTCCCATAAGTGGGTATGGTAAAGGAGGTTCCTCTGGAACCCAGGGATAGGGTTTTTACTACTTAAAAAGTAGTACAAGGTCCTGCTGAAGACCGAAGAGGAAGGAACAACTCTGATCTTGGTGTCTGCAGCTTGATCTCACTAACAGCAATTCACCATCTTTCTGGACCTGTCAGTGGAAACGCCAGACGCTGTACTTCTGCTTTCAGATCTCATCTCCAAGGTTCATGGATTTCTGATTCACATGAAACCTGAGTCCCTCCATTTCACAGCTTGGAAATGGAATCCCTTGAAGCTAGCATGCTCACATCCTGTTCCAAAAGTTCTGGGGAGCAGAGAGCCATCCACCAGGGCCACATACCAGGCAAAATGGAAAAAATTCTCGACCTGGTCAGTGGTGAAAGGGTTCTTGCCCATGTAAGCATCATTATGGTGTATTCTGGACTTTTTGATGCACTTGAAGCAGTATGGACCATTGGTGTCTTCAATTAGGGTACATCTAAACTACATGCCTCTGTCGGCAGAGGCATGTAGATTTGTTTTTTTGGCAAAGGCAAATGAAGCCGCGATTTAAATGATCGCGGCTTCATTTACATTTACATGGCCGCCGCGCTGAGCCGACAAACAGCTGATCAGCTTTTTGTCCGCTCGGCGCGCTAGTCTGGACGCTCCCCTGCCGACATCAAAGCCCTTTGTCGGCAGCCCCGGTAAACCTCATCCCACGAGGAATAACGGGGCTGCCGACAAAGGGCTTTGATGTCAGCAGGGGAGCATCCAGACTAGCGCGCTGAGTGGACAAACAGCTGATCAGCTGTTTGTCGGCTCAGCGCGGCAGCCATATAAATGTAAATGAAGCCGCGATCATTTAAATCGCGGCTTCATTTGCCTTTGCCTATGTGTTTAATCTACATGCCTCTGACGATAGAGGCATGTAGTCTAGACACAGCCTTAGAGTCCACCTGGTTGCAATCAGTTTTTCACCCATAGGTGAATGTCAACTCCATCTTGTAAATTTGCTCTGTAGTCCTTTTCTCAAGAGGCTGGACAGGCTGTAGCCACTGGTGGGACAGCTGATTCCACCTTGCAGCTTCGACCCCGTATTGTCAAGGCTTAGAGGTCCTACATTCAAACCCTTGGCAACATGCTGTCTACTTCTCTTGTCCTGGAAAGTTACCTTCCTGGTGGCCATTACCTTGCTAGAAGGCTCTTGGAAGTTATGGTCCTTACTTTGGAACCCCCATACACAATCTTCTTCAGGACAGGGTCCAACTGCACTCGTATCCAGTTTTCATCCCAAAGGTAGTGTCACAATTCTACAATAACCAGGATGTTTTTATTAGGGATGTAAAATCCTGTTTATGTGGCTAACTGGTTAAATGTAATGTTTAACTGGTTAACCAGTTTAAGGGGGGGGGGGGTGGGCTGGAGCAGCCTTTCCCACTGCAGATAGGGGCTGCTTTGGCCAGGCTAGAGCACGCCTTCCTGTTGTATGCCCAAATTGGGCCTGCCGCAGACAGGAGCTGCCCCAGCTGGGCTGGAGCATTGCTGTCTATAGTGCCCCATGAGGCTGGAGCCAGCCCTCTGTGTGTGGAGATGAGGGAAACTACTCCAGCCCCCATCAGTTTACCAGTTAACCATTCACATCCCTACTTTGCCTCCAGTGCTACATGCAAACAGTCAGATGAGGCTGCCACTTCTGGGCCTGTGCGAGGCTGCCAACTCCCAGGAGCTGACACTCCTCCTCGACCCCCTGCCCTCACACTCCTCTTCCACCCCCTGCCCTGACTGCTGTTTCTGGCCCCATGAGAGGCTGCTGACTCCCATGCCACGTGGGGTGGGAGCCAGCAGCCAAGCAAGGGTTCTGGAGCCAGCTCCTGAGCGTGGCACACCTGCCCCCATTTAATCAGTTAACTGGTTAAACTTAACATTTAACTGGTTAACTGATTAAACAAGACTTTACATCCCTAATGATACCACTTTTTATTTCCTGGGAAGTTGCTTGTACTTACTCTCCATTTTAGAGATTCCTATACTGGATAGAAGCTTTAGGGGGAAAAGTCTATATAAGGGGTAGCTCAGAATGATATAAAGAGACTTTGAATCAGATCAAAAGCTAGATTAAAAAAAATCCATTGTATTTTCAGTCAAGTATAAAGAAATCAGTTGTACTACTTCCCCTACACCCAGAACCTCTCACCATATCCATGTGCATCCAGCTTCCCCCCAGCCATCCACAGAGTTGCCCATATCCAGATCATGTCAGACAAAACCCTGGTACTTTTCAGGGAATCCTGCGGTAAAAATTTTAAATTTTAAAATTCTGCAAAGTTGTGCATATTTCATTTGTCAAAATAACACAATAATACAATAACAATATAATCATTCCTATCTCAGTCGTTTCAGTAATTTATTTCAGAATAATTAAAATTTAATTAAAAATAGTATAATCGTATTGTGTTGGTTTGACAAATAAAATATGCAAAAATTTAAAATGTGTGAAGAGTTTTCAATATTTTTATTCCAAATTCCGTCTGGAGTATACCATGAACCCAGATATACCTCTGCTTCTGTAGTCCAATGACTTGCTGCATACTGAAGCACTTGTGCAATTATTAACTATGAAAAAGCACCCTCCTTACAAAGTTATTTCTTGAGCTTTATTGAGCTATGCCTGGAATGAATTTGTTCTCTGGGTTTTATTTTAAGTATCTGGTTGTGTTGTGGGTTCTCTATCATCATTTCTTTTTGTGCAATTGCATTCCTTTCATGCTGTGAAAAGAATTGCTGCTTTTCCTAAAAGGTGTTCCTAGCAGCTGGCACATTTCCTTTCACTCAGCAGCACTGAATTTTTATATCAAAGAAGTAGTGCTTAAGTCTGCTTGAATACAGACTTAAGAAACTGTAATTGGGTAGCTTTCCCTGTGAATGTATGAAAGAGCAACCTTATATGTGAATCTTTCTTAAACCCTATTTTTTCCCTTAAGTGCTATTCAAATGGCCATTAAAACAATTTCATGTTTTCAGGATGGCTTAGTCTCTTTTTTGTGTATGTAAAATAGTTAAAAATACATAAACCAGCTCTGATTAAAAAACATTTAAAAACTACATTTCATAAATCCACTTTAGTAACTTGTGGTAGTGTTGGGAGCTAAGATAGTGTTAATTACTATAGCTAGGTAAACAGGCTTATAAAACAAAATACTGGACTAGGTATTTTGTTTCAGCTACACTAGACTAACACGGCTACATTTCTGTCAGGCTTATAAAAGACATTGTGATCTGTAATGGCATCTGTAGGAGTTGTGGCACCCTTTTCTCCATCACCTTTTGCTGAGAGTAGAACCACACTTATCTTGTGCTACATGAAAACTCCATATGAGTGTGTCTCAATCAACTTTTTATGGCTGCTGTAGCTCCAGGGCACAGGTGCATGTCCGCTGGGTGGGGCAACTCCAGCTTCGGCCGCCTGCTGCAGGAGGGAAAATGGGGCCTGGGCGGGAGTTTGCGTGAAGGAGACAGTTGTGACCTAGGGAAGGGCACTGGGATGAAGGATTTTGGGATGTGATCTAGGATAGGAGGGGATTGTGATCTGGGGCGGGGAATTGGGGTGCCAAATCTGGGAGGGGATATGGGTACAGGAGGGGGTAGAGGGCTTGGGTATATGGAGGGGCGGGGGCTGCTGTGCCAGAGGCAGACTCTGGCTAGGATACATTTACCAGCAGAAACCTGAGGCAGACTGTCTGCTGCAAGCTGTTTGTTGCTGCATGTGGCTATGCTCTGGGCATGAGGGGGAGGGGGAGAGCGAGGTGATTGAGGAAGAAGGGAGAAGGCTTACTACGCTGCCCCTGCTCCCAGCAAAAAATCTCAGCTCCTATTGGCCAGAAACTAAGATTGCCAATAGGAGCTAAGAGCTTTTGCAACCAGAATGGAGAACAGATGGCTTTCAAAGTGTGAGCTGTTTTCTGCCTAAGGGTTCCAACAAGGTGGCCGCGGGCTGGATCTGGTGGCTTGGAGGGCCAGATTCAGCCTGCTGGCAGCCTCTTCCCCACCCCGTCATAAACTCTGATTTTCATGGTTTCTGTTTGTTTCCTTAACGGTTACTCTTATTCTGTCTGGTTTCTTGTACTCTCTTTGGGTGACAGTGATAGTTTGTCTGAATGCAGCTATTTCCATAATCACTGTATCCTTGTATTTCAATAATGATCCTGCGACTATACAGATCTCTGTATTCTGAACACTCTAATCCCTCTGCTGTCATTCACTGCTATACTGAGAACTGTTGAGATGTTTAACAGTTTGGATTAAAAAAAACGTGAGGAAAAAGAAATAGTGCAGGAACTTCTGAATACTGAAAGGGCATCATGTGTCTCTGTTGATTTTGCATGTCCAGTGAACTAGGCTAATTGACTAGGTCTTCATAATTACTGGGATGAAAGCAGCTGAAGCTTCAGGATAGGTGATAGGTATTATGGGGCTTTGGTCCAAAAGTTTCTCTTCAGAATTTTTTGCCTCTGCAGAACTGTGCATAGCACCTTTAGAAAATTTAACTTTCAAATATATATGCCTCCTCCTTATATATGTTCAAGTGATAATCTTTTTTCCTTAGTTCTGAGTGTTCTCTTTTCCAGCTTCTCCTGCCTCTTGCCTTACTCCTGTGTATGAATAAAAGTTTCAGTGGGGTAGCCGTCTTAGTTATAGATATAGTTATATAGATATAGTATCATGAGCTTTCTTGGACAAAACCAAGTTCTTCAGATGAGATGAACTTAAGTGGAGAGAGAAATTATAATTAAAAAAAAGATGAGCTCCACTCCAGCTCATCTGATCAAGTGGATTTTGCCCACAAAAGCTCGTGATACTATATATATATATTTGTTTGTTTCTAAGGTTCCATAGGACTACTCATTGTTCCTATATATGAAGTGATTTTTGTTGTCTTAGGTAGCCCTAACAATAGAATCCGGTCCAAGAGGAGCAAATCCTCTACCATAGTTGTAGCCAATTTCCCAATCCAGACCAGTTTTAGAGGTTTTGCACCAGAGGAGAATGCTAACGCTAGCTCTATGACAGGAAAATCCCCTTCAAAGTTATTAGGTCAATGCTTGGGCATACTTGTGGTATTCTCTGCTGCTATGATGTCCTTGCTTCCAGTTAAAGGGTATAATATCTTTCCAGGGAGAGAGAATATGTAAAGTCATAAGATTGTGAAGTGTTCATCCAAATTGTGGGTTTCCCAGAATCTGAGTACATTTAGTCCGATTTGGGTTCTATGGCTTTTCTTTGTGAAAGACTTTCTGGTTATGACTAGAAATCTTACAGACAGGCTTGTAGATTGGGGGAAAATGTTGCATTTCATTCATAGCATAGTAATTTCAGTAGCAGTGATTCATTTAAAAAAACAACAACAAAAAACCCAAAACAGGTTTAATGGGCTCGACTCTCCAACCAAGGAAGGAAAACTAGAGACTGGTTACTGTGGAAATGAGGCTTTCTATAATTTTTCTTTTCCATCAACTGTGTTCACCATTGGTTTGTTATTTTTAAGATAATCTCATGAAATATTTACCTGTTTGATAATTAATCTATATGAGGTATTAGAAGTAAAAGTTCTACCCAATCTGTTAAGCTGTATGACTTGTCATCTGTAAATCTGAGTACAGCATAAGACAGCAAAGTGAGGGTTGGGTAGAAACAGCTGGAAAGAGAGGGGGAGTGAATATTGGGGTAAAACCTTGGCTTTGATAATGCCAAGATTTAAATCATCAAATTTTGTACTATTTCAAAGTTGTTATTACTAAAACCCATAATTTTAAGAGCTGTAATAAATGAATATTTACATCTGTCTTTAAATCGTTTTCTTGTTACATCTGTTTTTCTCTCTCACTCTTCCTTTTTTCCCAATTTCCCCTTCCTTTTATCTCCCTTTAGCAACCTGAAGTTTTATTGAGCCATCCATCCAAGCCAGTAAGTTCCCTGACAAACAGGAGGACCATTGCCAGCCCCATTTGTTTTTGTATGTGTTGCATGCATATTCACTTGTGCTTTTATATTCCTGGACAAATAGAAATTCTTTTTGGTGAGATTTTGGTAGTGGGTGAGAAAATATAGGTGGGCGAAGGAGGTTTCAAGTGCCTGAGCAGCAGTACTCAAAATAGTCTTGAGATGCTTGTACTTTTTTGCTACATTTGCTTAGCTTCACTTTCCACTTGGACAGTTAGATGTGGTACAACCCTTTTGTTTCCCTTCATGTCAGTTCCTTGTGGCATCCTGTAGCATTGCTATCATCGTTCCTGTCTGTGCATTGTCACAGCAAGATTGCAATAGAATTTCCACACAATATAGGAATCTTGTGCAAAAAAGCATTCTGGTTAATCTCTGGTTAAACACTCACATCAGTGCATTGAAAGGTAGATGAACATAGATTAACAGAATTTGTTGAGGGAAAGTCAAGTAAAATAAGTTGTCATGGAAGGTCCTTTCGTGGATTGATAACTGGTTAAAAGACAGGAAACAAAAGGTAGGAATAAATGGTAAGTTTTCTTAGTGGAGAGAGGCAACTAACAGGGTCCCCCAAGGGTCTGTCCTGGGGCCAGTCCTGGTCCACTTATTTATTTATGACCTAGAGAACAGTGAGGTGGCAAAATTTGAAGATGATACCAAACTGCACATGATAGTTAAGACCAAAGTGGACTGTGAAGAGCTTCAAAAAGATCTCACCAAACTAAGTGATCGGGCAACAAAATGGCAAATGAAATTTAAAGTTGATAAATGTAAAGTAATGCACATTGGAAAAAATAATCTGAACTATACATACAGTATGATTGGACTAATTTAGCTATAACTACTCAAGAGAGATCTTGGAGTCTTTGTGGGTAGTTCTCTGAAAACATCCACTCAATGTGCAACGGTAGTCAAAAAAGCAAATAGAGTGTTAGGAATCATTAAAAAAGGGATTGAGAATAAGACGGAAAATATCTTATTGCCTCTATATAAAACCATGGTACACCACGTCTTGAATACTGGGTACAGATGTGGTCGTCTAATCTCAAAAAAGGTATATTAGCATTGGAAATGGTTCAGAAAAGGGCAACAAAAATTATGAGGGGTTTGGAATGGGTCCCATATGAAGAGAGATTAAAATGATTGGGACTTTTCATCTTAGAAAAGAGGAGACTAAGGGGGTATATGATAGAGGTCTATAAAATCATGACTGCTGTGTAAAAAGCGAATAAGGAAAAGTTATTTACTTATTCCCATGATATAAGAGCAAGGGGATCGCCAAATGAAAGTAATAGGTAGCAGGTTTAAAACAAACAAAAGGAAGTTTTTCTTCATGCTGTGCAGAGTCAACCTGTGGAACTCTTTGCCAGAGGATGTGGTGAAGACTAGGACTCTAACAGGTTTCAAAAAAAAGCTAGATGGATTCATGGAGGTTGGGTCCATCAATAGCTGTTAGCCAGGATGGGTACAAATGGTGTCCCTAGCTTCTGTTTGTCTGTAAATAGGTAACAGGAATCATGTGAGGATTACCTGTTCTGTTCCCTCTCTCTGGGACAGGACCTTTAGTCTGATCCAGTATGGCCGTTCTTATGCTGATTAAATCACAGCAAGGAAGTATTAAATAATAGCAATAGGTAACATTATTCCTGGTGATGCTATCTTAATTTAGCTGTAGACCTCTGCTTAGGAAATAAGGTCTTCACCTTGTAAAACACACTATCCAAGATGCTTTGCATCAAAGATTTTTCTAGGGCTTTTTTATATTAATTATATTTTTAGACCTCTTAGGGCGTGTGATCTCTACTGGTTTTGACAGTGTTTAGTGAAAATCTATTTGTGTATAAACACACACCAGAATTATTGTTGAGTTTTGTGGCTGATATTCTTTTGATTGCACACACATACATTCCATTGCAGGTGTTTGTGATCTGGATATGGGGGACAAACTGGGATTCAATGAAAATAAAGATCAAGGTCACCAGTTTTGTTGAACACTGTCTTTTGCCAGCGATACCACCAGGCAGATCTTGTGCCCTTGCTGTTTTGTGCTCTTAGAGAAGGGCATGTTTACCACTTCCGGCTCATTTCTTTCTCACCACCTGTGGATAGTGTTGGAGCTATTTGCCTTGACTTATAGACTTTAAGGTCTGACGGTACTATTGTGAACAGCTAGATAATCTCACCTACTTCTGAAATAACCCCATCACCTCTGGCTGAGTTACTGAATTCCTCAAATCATGGTTTAAAGACTTCAAGGTACAGAGAATTCAGTTACTCTTGTTTAAACCTGCAAGCAGCAGAAAGTGAAAAACCCACATGGTGTCAGCCAATCTGAGGTTGGGGGCGCAGAATTCCTTCCTGACCCCAAATATTGATATCAGTTCCTGAGGATGTGAGCAGGACCTATACCTGGGAAACAGTAATTCTCTAGAAACTCAGAGCCCTCCTCATCTAGTGTTCCATCTTTAGCAGTTGAGGGTTTTTGCTATTACCAGTCATTGATGGGCCACATGCCATAATAGGCAGTCCCATTATACAATCCCCTCCTTATCAAGTTCAGTCTTGAAGCCATTTTTGCTCCCACTGCTCTCCTTGGAAGGCTGTTCCTGAGCTTCACTCTGATGGTTAGAAACCTTTGTCTAATTTCACGCCTAAACTTGTCAATGGCCACTTTATAGCTATTTGGTTTTTGTGTCCATGTAAGTGCTTCATTTAAATAATTCCTCTGATGTATTTATAGAGAGAAATCATAGCTCCCCTCAGCCTTCCTTTGGTTAGACAAAAGCAAGCCCAGCTTTTTGAGTTGCCTTTCATACTGTAGGATTTCCATTCTTTAGATCATCCTAGTAGCCCTTTTCTGTACCTCTTCTTGTTTGAATTTATCACTATTAAACATGGAAGATCAGTATTCTACATGAGGCCTCAACAGTGCCTTATGTAATGGTACTAACATTTTCCTGTCTCTACTGTAAATACCTTGCATTGTAGGATTGCATTAGCATTTTTCACAGCTGCATCACACTGATGAATTGCTACATTCAGGTCTTTCTCCCCCTCTGTAACTTCTAACTGATGAGTCCTCAGCTTACAGCAAAAGTTCTTGTTGTCAGTCCCTAAATGCATGAGCTTGCATTTTTCACCATCACATTTCATCCTGTTTCTGTTATTCTAGTTTATAAAATCATCCAAATCTTCTTGGGTGATATTCTGAAACTCCTCTGTATTAGCTATGCCTCCCAATTTTGTGTCATCAGCAAATTTTATTAGCATATGTTCACTTTTTGTGCCAAGGTTAGTAATAAAAATGTAAAATGAGATTGGTCTGAAGACCAGTCCCTGAAGGACTCCACTAGTAATATCTCTCCAGTCTTCCAGTTCACCTTCCAGTATGATCTCTTGTAGTTTCTCCTTCAGCCAGATTTCAATTCTCATATTAATCCCCATCCTCTCCAATTTCATTAATAATATCCTATGCATAACTGTATCAAATGCCTGATGGAAGTCCAGATAGATTAGATTCTTCTACATTTCTGGAGTCTAAAAAATCAGTTATCTTCTCAAAGAAGTAGATTAGGTTTATCTGGTGCAATCTAGTTTTTGTAAAACCATATTGTATTTGTCCTCATTACAGTGAAAGCCAACCAGGTAAGCACCCTTTATCAATTAGAGGGAAATGCAAAATGATTAGTCCCGTCAGGAACCAATTATTTACAGTAGGCCTGATTGTAAACAAAAGTATAAACAGTAAGATTTAAGTTTTTGCAAGTGAAAATAGACAGATCAAAGTAAATTACTAAATTAAAATGAATAGAAAATGCATAGCTAGCTCTAATTCACTAAAAAACTTACTGCATATAAATTTTTAACCTAAAGAACTATTCTTGTTTCAGGCATAATCTTCAAGTCAGAGACAAACTCTTTTGCTCTGACTTGGGTCTCCAGCCCTCTTTGTATCTTAGTGTGCCAGGCCATTCCTCAGGCCAGTTAAAGACAAAGGGCTGAGAGATTCTCATTGCTTAAATAGACTCTCCCCCAGGGTGAGAGTCTTTTGTTTTATATCCCTCGTTCCATGGAAAAATACCAGGATCAAAATGGAATCCCAGTACCAGTTCATATATTTTCCTAGAACCAGCCACCTTCTGGACTTAAAGGACAAACAAAGCTGTTTGCAAGTCTTTAAGCTGATCACAAAGTTGTTACAGCTTCGGGAGAAGAGGCTCTCATTAGCACATTTTAAACAGTCTCATATTTCATATTTCTAACTTCATATACAAGAATGTTACATGTACCAAAATAGGATATGCAGTTCCAGCAGATTGTAACATTAAAATTGACAGATTACATGAGGTATTTCGTAAATAGCAAAGCATCTCAGAGTTATGCATATTTCTATTCATAAGGCAGTTTTTCATAAAACATGGTGGGGGCACCATCACAACATCATGTTCCTTGCACAAAGATAAGGAAATTCATAATAAACTATTTCCCAAAAGACACTTTTTTTTCAGATCCTTCCTACACTACTGTCTGCATGCAGGGTAGAAGTCATCTGTCTTTGTCATTTGCTGCTGCTTTCCATTTTCTTGCCTTCCATGCTATGGTTGCTTCTTATGGTTTATCTCGGGTGCTCTCATTTCTTCACACCAGTTGGTTTCTACTTGACTGTTTCCTTTTGGCTTCTAGATTGCATGCTCCATATAAGTCCTGTATTTACTTCTAATTCTAATGGAAACAAGCTTCTGTCTGGTGATTTACATACCTTTTTTGATGATGATAAGTCCTTTTAACCAATGTCAAGAATATTTCATAGGTACTTATTTTTGAAGGCATCTACATTTTTGTCTAATGTTTTAATAGATTTCCAGCTTTTGCAGCTGCTTATTAACACCAATATTTTGTTGGAATTGAAAATTCTTGGGTTTGTTCTGATGCTTCATACGTGGATTTTTCACATTATTTAGTATCACAGTATTTCCTATCCTTCATGTCATTTCCTACATGATGTCTTTGTTGCCTAATATGGTGCTGCCCAGGTATCTTTTATATAAATATTGAATATAAAATGTGATGGATGAAGTTATTTCATAAGAGGTAACATTTCTTTCCCAAAGGCAACTCATTTTACAAAAAAAGTATTTGTAGTTACTTTCAACATTTTTATACTCTACTTAGGGGTTTAATTTGCTTGTTATGCTCTTCAGTGAAGATTATGTACATACCATATTAAAGCTATCTTTAGTTCCTGTATATGGCAGTAAATTTGTAGTAATTTTTGGAATTAAGAGAAAATAAGATGTTTTTCATTGTTATCCTTGCATAGCTTGTTTTCTCCTAATTCCAAAAATTACAAATTTTCTCTGATAAACAGAAATTAAAAATAGCTTTATGTACATGCCACATCTTCACTGAGGAGCATCACATTTCCCCTATCTTCCGCTGTTGTTCAAACTCCAAAACTTGCCATTGAATACAGATGAAACAGATTATTTCAGTCTAAAAACAATGTTTCAAAATGTTGTATGTGTGAAAATGAGTTTATAAATGAAATTGTATTGACAGGCTTATTTGTATTGCTTGCTATCACACAGTTGTGATAATGTGAATTTGAATATGACAGAAAGGGTAGTAATTGCATATTTTAAAAGGTCTTGGTATTTTCTTTCAGGTATATGAGCACTTTATAACTACGAATGCTATCCCCATTTTACCGATGAGAAAACCTAGACAAATATTTTTTTTAATGATTTTCCCATCTTTCACTGCAAGTCAGTGTCCAGAATAGAATCCTTATCTTACTCATTGTCTTGCAATTTGATGATCAGAGCATGCTGATTTTTGTACCCAAATGGGAAGAGCTGCTTTGTTGTCTTTTTTACTGTGCTCCATTGTGCACTGAAGAGGAAATTAGCAGATAACACCTTAATTGTATACTTTACCTCTGTGTATATTATAGGAATGTATTGTTTTTATTTTAATTTCTTTTTTCAGTATAAAAAAATAGATTTTTGAAATGTGTCCCATAGTATTAAATTGGAATTCTGTCCAATTTCTGCTGGAATTCTGTCCAATTTCCAGATATTTATGCGAGTTTGTGAAAAAACCTAAATTAATTAGCTTTCTCTCTCATACAGTAATTTAATCTAATAGGATTTAAGACACAGTCACATAATATGCATTGTCTGTGTAACCCAGAAATTGGGCCAAAGTTAGTAATTCAGAACCTGCAAACTGGTTTCCAGTTTCCACAGGCTCACATTCCATTTTTGTTGTGTGTAGTTGAGAGTATCTTAGGTACCAACATCATGTTTTATGAATGCAACCAGCAATGAAGGTAATGTTAACAGTCCTCTAATTCTGTAAGAACCAGACAAACTGACATGTTGGCTAATATTCTAAAAATAAAATGTTACTTCTTTCTTTTCTGTTTCTTGTGTAATTGTAAAGACTGTTTTATTAATACAAAATAATATGAAATAGGAGATCTCCGGACAGTAGATCTGTATTAGCTATGGTACCTTATTTGGGATGAGGGAGTTCAGTAATCTGGCTAATGTCCCGGTTTTACATTTTTTCATATATCCTGATTATCTGATTATGTATTTTGGATGCATTAAAGGGCCTGGAGGAGCATTTGTTAAGACAAATATTTTGAGAGGCTGGTCATGCAACCATATTCAGTAGGGAAGAAATCAAGTTGTGTCTGTGATGGAAAAACTAGTCTTAACTCACTACTCTCTTATTGTGGTCTCTCCTAGGAAGTATATTGCCTTTTATGTTTGCTCTATTAGTACATTACAGTTCCTCCATTGCAAGCAGCAAATCATAATGCTGACATTTATATGGTGCTGTAGCTGTAGCTTTGATTACATTTAAAAATAGCTCTTGGTCTATTTAGACAAGTGCAGTGGGTTTAGGTTTGCCACACTGTGGGTCAGAAACTTGGCACCTTGTAAATCCCCTTTCCACAACAGCATAGATAATTTAAACATCAGCCATGTTATAGATGTCACAGTATGCTTTGTAGTCTTAGCTGGCAGAGAAGCATTTGGGAAACTTCAATCCACTGAAACAAGTTTGACCAGGCCTGAAGCTGCTTTTACTTGTATCAGGGGTTAGTTTAGCCTCCAAGGCCAAGGAAGAGTCAAAAGGTAGCATAAAGATAAGTATGTCCTCTTCATCTCCCTCATTCCATATATGCTGAAAACTGTTCTTAGTTAATTGGGAATCTAATCCTTGGTTTGTTTGGTTAAATTCCAGTATGTATATCCATTTCTCTCTGATTTTACCATGCGTGTTAACTATTGGATTCTATTTCACTCTACTAATAAGCTAGTGACTTTTCAGTGGAACAAGATTTACTTCCAGATAAATTCATCATACTGTTCCTATATGCCAGTTGAAATAGGGTCTTTACTTGGATCACTTGGTCTTGAGTCTTCTCATTATAATGCTTCTTTGTGCTCTAAATGTAATTTCTGGGAGCCCTTGTACTTTCATCTCTCCAAGTTTTAAATATACTCTCAAATACATTCCTTTCTTATGAGTAAGTGTAATTATACTCCTTTATTTCCCCCCATCATTACCCCATTACCCTGCACTGTTTTCTTTCCTCATCAAGAAATCAGCTTCAGTTTTGATTTTGAAAGAACACAGTTAATGCTGCTAACAGGCTGGTGATGGGTACACTGCAGTGTTGTGTCCAGTGCAGATAAGGTTTGTGTGTGCAGACTTTTGTTGAGGTGCTGAAAAGATGGCACTAAATAGGCACATATCTGGAAAAATAATTTTTGAAATTACTTGTTTTCTTTCTGAGCTGCCTCCATGGTGAAAATTAAATGTCAACTCTCCCTTTAAAAATCCATACAAAACATCTGTTTCACTATATTAACTCTATCCCATTGATAGGAACTTGGTGCCCAGTAAACCTGTCATTTTAATGGATACATTTATCATTCAGAGATAGCTATTTGGCTACTTTATGCAGCCTTGAAATGATTGTGGATATATTATGTATGTGTGAGAGATTGTTATTGAATGGATTTCTTTGTAGGCTCATGAAGCTACATTGGAGGCCAAGGCAAGTCCAGAGCTGAATGACCGATTCCAGAAGCTGGAGCAGGAGGTGGCACTGTACCAGGAAGAAACCAGTAAGGCTCAAGCTGAAGTGGATCGACTGCTGGAAATCCTGAAGGAGATGGAAAATGAGAAGAATGATAAAGATAAAAAGATAGCAGAATTGGAGAGGTGAGAGGTATATATGGATACAAGGGAGAAGAGGGGTTGAAGGAAATAGAAATTAATTATTTAGTTTATTCTTTTTCAATGATCCTTAAGTGCCTGTTTTGGGAACTATAAGGGAAAAGAAGATGGGAAGAAATGTTGCTGAAATAATTGTGTTTATTGGGGAAGAGAAATAAAGAAGTATATGTTGCTGGTTTAATAATATATTGAAATATGTTTGACCTCCAATGCAGAATGGGAAAATAAATGTATAGGGCCTGGAATGCTAATTGTTATTGCAAATCCCTTTGATAGATATTGTGGAATTCTGTGCACTCATAGAAACAGAAGTGAACGTCAACTTACATGAAGCAGAGGAAACAGATTTGCTTTTGTCCAATCATATTTAACTACAGCATTTTCTTTTCAATAATTTCCCTCTTTGTGTATTGGAGGTATGGTGCTTTGATGTTTTACTACATCTTACTCATTTTCCGATTGGGGAATTATGTTGTGTGTGATACCACTTGCTTTTGGAGATCAGAATTCCTGGCAATAGGTTTCGTGGGAGGCATGGAAACAGCTTCTGTTGTCTTACTGTGTCCTCAGCAAAATGTCAGGATAGACGATAAGTAGGGATAACAATCTGTTACTTTCTGACCTCCTATTCTGTAAATAACACATATTTTGTGTTTGCCTTGCTATTCACATTGCACATCATTTAGCATGGAGCAACTAAATGATACTAGAATTGTTTTGTTTATATTATCCCATCAGAATTTAACTGCATTGAATTTAGTGTTAGGGAAAATATACAAGTTGAGGAAGAGACTCAAGCAGAACTTTCATTTGTAACATTACTAAAGCCATGACTGAAGGGCCTTTCAGGTTCTCCTCCTTGCTGTTATTGAGAGCTGTGAAACAGTTCTACCAGAGGAAACCTAATCAGACTCAGGCACTCTTCGGTATATGGGGTTCAGACAGTATTATGATGCTAGAGATATAAGCTGAATATAATTGATCTGATTGGTTATCAAATTATCAATTATTGTGAGCAGATTTTTCAAGTGGAACTATAATTTAACTCATTTTTCTGCAGCATGAAAAAAATCTGAAGACTTGAAGACCCTTATAATGAGGGTTTTCTTTGAGTGCTAGCTCTTATATATATTCTACTGTTGGTATGCATGCATTCTACTTTGAGTAGTGTCCCTTTGGGTGCTCAACTGGAGATGTTTGCACCCCTGTACTTCTAATTGGCCTGGACATTCACCTTTGCCCTCTATGGTCTGCTTCTAGGTTAGCTGCACATATGACACTCCCTCATTTCCTTCTTGACTGCTTTTGGCTTCAAAGAGAGTGAACAGTTGTCTTTTCCTTCTTTGGGTAGTGTTAGGTTAAGTGCTAGTGATTTTTGGAGTTTTTAATTTCCTTTTAGTAAAGAGGA
The DNA here is from genome assembly GCF_049634645.1 of Pelodiscus sinensis. Classification (NCBI taxonomy): domain Eukaryota; kingdom Metazoa; phylum Chordata; order Testudines; family Trionychidae; genus Pelodiscus; species Pelodiscus sinensis. The sequence goes on from NC_134711.1 coordinate 108,338,575, forward strand.
GGTTTTTCTGTTAGATGTTTTTTCTTTCATGTTTTTCCCCTCCTTTTTGGGGAGAGAGGGGGGAATCAGTCCTCAAGGGCATTTCGTAATTTATAGCTTCCATTTCTTTTCTTTTGGGTCTACCCTCCCCAAACGGACGCTGCTACCTAAAATCTTGAATTAGAGCAGTGTTTCGGAGTTGCTAATGGGTGGCTCCAGTTTGTTTATTTAACAGCTCTGCAGATTGTTTCCCTGTGCATAGAAGTGGTCACCTTATGGTACTAGTGAATCCGGAAGCATATAATCCTCTTAGTAGTGTACTCCCAGAAACAGAGAATGTGTTGGCAGACAGCCTCAGTTGGCATTTCACCATCTATCCTGAGTAGGAGTTACAAATTTCAGAAGTGAATAAGGATTTCATTTAGTGGGCAACTGCCACTAAGAACCTATTTTCTTCTCGGGCAAACAGGAAATGCAACATATATTGCTCCAAAAGATCTAAGAAAAGCACCCCAGAGGCAATTTTCTCTTATTTTGGACAGATCACTTCAGTTATGTCTTTCTTCCCATCCCCATGTTACCTTGGGTTTTACAGAAAATTTGACTGGACAAGGCATCAGTCATCCTAATCACTGCAAACACCCAGGTAGTTCTCTGATTTCTGAGTCTTCTACAAATGTCCCATCCAGCTATCAGCATTCAGTTCTTCTTGGATCTCTTGACCCAAGACAATGACAAAGTCAAGCATACCAATCCTGATGCACTTAATCACATGGCTTGGTATTTGGATAGGCATCAAACTTACAGTGTTCCTGTTCTGAAGCCATGGAAGCCATTCTTAATTAGATCAAAACTAACTCCGTCAGGAAATATCTTGCCAAGCGCAAACATTTCTGTGTCTCAGTTCAGTAAAACCATATATCTTTAAAAAACAGCAGATATTATGGCTACTTTGGATTATCATCTTACTCTGATGGGCCTTTCCCATAGCTCACTGTGGCTTCCCAGTGGCAATCTGTGTGTGTTACTTGATTCGGATAGTTAATCTGTCTTTATTCACCCAGGAGCAGCCAGTTTTCTGAAAGGTCTAATTAGAACCTTCCCATCAGTAAAATAGCCATACCTCACTGGACCGTAACTTAGTGTTTACTATGCTCACTAAGCCACTGTTTGAACTGCAGATTATATATTCCATGTTTCGATGTTCATTAATGTTGCCATCACCTCACCCAGAAGAGTAGGTTTACTCCAGACCCTACACAGAGTGCACACACAGAGTTACATAAGGACAAAAATCTTTCTAGCACTTTGCCCAAAATAAATTTCTAATAGTTTTGGAATTTTACATAAACCAATCAGTTGCCCTACCTGGGTTTTTTCTCATGTGCCAAACAGTGTTCCCTCTATGCTGCGCACCTACATGTCCGTGCACTAAACATTTTAGATTCACCCACGTCATTTTAAGAGCCACACAGCACCATTCACTGCTCACCTTCCTGCTGGAATGAAAGGTGAGTGGTGGCATCGGCAGCAGCAACAGCTGGCCTTTTGCTCCACCTGGAGCTTGGGCATGTGTAGGCTGAGGCTGTTCCGGTAAGGTGGCCCCAGTTGTAATGAGCCACGTGCAGCTGCCACTTTACTCCAGCTGGATCTGGGGCCACCTCCAGTGCTATTTTTAGTACTGCAGGGGCTGGGACCGCAGTACTAAAAATAGCACTGTGGACAGCCTCTGCTCCAGTCCCAGCACATGGTCCCACCCCGGGAGCAGCTGGATCTGGGACCACGATACTAAAAATAGCACTGTGGCCCCTGCTTCAGCCCCCACAAACTGCTTTTCACATCAAAGATAGAAATTTAGGGAAGGGGCAGGGGGAGAACTAAGGGGAAGAGAGGTAAGGAGAGGAAAGGGGCTTATGCTGAGGTGAGAGGAAGTGACCAGGGCAGGAGAAGAAAGGGGAAGGTACCAAGGGGCAGGGTGGAAGAGAGACAAATGCCAGGGAGCCAAGAGGAGACAATGAGGAAAATGGCAGGAGGAAGGAGAGGAGGGAAGGTGTCAGTGGGTGGTGTGAGAAGGGAGGGGACAGGGTGATGTTGGGAGAGGAGAGGGGAGGGACAATGAGGGCAAGAGGAAGGAAGAGCAGAGGGGAGGAGTGGGTGCCAAGAGAAGAGGTGTTGAAAGGAGTGGTCGGTATGAGGAAGGCAGGGGATGGAGCAAGTCATGTGTGAGGGCACAGAAGAGCATGAGGAAAACTGGGACAGAGCGTAGTGAGAGGGTGGGCACCAGGGAGAAAGGGATCAAGGAGGGCAGGGGCAGTGAGGGAAGGGGAAGGCATCAGGAAGGTGCAGGGGTAAGAGAAGATGCCGATGTCAGGGGATTCTGAGGGTGAAGCAGAAGGGCAGATGTGGAGGGGAGGGACAGGCGACAGAGGAGAGAGGCAGGGCAGGTGGGTAGAGGGAGGTGGTAGGAGAGGCATGGAGGGCAACTATAGATAATCAGAGTGGGGCTAGAGGGAGAGTGGGCACAGGGGAAGAAAAGGGCTGGTTCAGGGGTCAGGGATGATGGGGAGGAGGCAGGTCCCTGAAGGGCAGAAGTCAGGACAGCAGACGAGGGTGAGGGGTTCAGGGCAGTAGCAAGCATTAGGGAAGGAGATGAGGGGAGGAGAGGGGAAGGGAGGAGACATGGCAGCACAGGGGAAAAGGGAGAGGTTCATAAGATATTTATTAATAACTTGGATGCCACAGCAGCATGCATCTGAGCAAGGGCACATAAACTCAATACTGGTGCACAAGACAAAACTCACTCCGTTCATGGGTGGAAAATCTTAGAGGGAACACTGGTGCCAAGCCTCTCCCGAACAGAGGAGACTCATTCCTTTGGCATTAGATACACATTGGTATTGCAAAAAACAAAACTGATCATTAAGTTACCTAAGTTGTTTATTGCTATAGCAAAATGAGTCGAAGGTCAAGCTATATCCTCTGAGGATCTCCAATGGATCTCTGGCTGTAACCTACTCTGTTATTAGTTCGCATAGCTCCTTCCAATCTGAAGTGTGGATAGTAAGAGACTCAGGAGTTCAGAGTCATAGAATCACAGAGCTGGAAGAGACCTCAGGAGGTCATCAAGTCCAGCCCCCTGCCCAAGGCAGGACCAATCCCAACTAAATCAACCCAGCCAGGGCTTTGTCAAGCCCAGACTTAAAAACCTCTAGGGATGAAGATTCCACCACCTCCCTAGGTAACCCATTCCAATACTTCACCACCCTCCTAGGGAAATAGTTTTTCCTAATATCCAACCTAGACCTCCCCCACTGTAACTTGAGACCATTGCTCCTTGTTCTGCCATCCGTCACTACTGAGAACAGCCTCTCTCCATCCTCTTTGGAACCTCGCTTCAGGAAGTTGAAAGCTGCTATCAAATCTCCCCTTAGAGTGGGGGAGGAGGGAGACAACAGAGAAGGACGGATTTCCCTTGGAGACAGAGCATGGCTTCTCTCAGAAACTTATGCAGAAGCAGCCAGCGCGCACACCCTGTGTCACTGTCACAAACTCCTACTCTGTGCCACATACACAATCACTGTCACATACACTTGCAGTGCACACTCAATCTGTGACACACTGTCTGTCTAACACACACCAAGTGTCTTTCTTTTACATTCACACACCCTTTTTGTAGCCTCCAGCTCCCCCCCCCCCCCCCTTCTGCCTGAGACCCTGCCCCTTCCCGGAGGCTTGGAGCCCATATAAAAATTATTGCCCACCCTTGGATTAGATGATCAAATAATCTCTTCTTGACATAACAGTCTTCCAATCTCTGCAAACTGCATGTGGCATTGAGCAGCTTCTGATGTTTCCATGTGCAGTCTGCTTGATCCCAGAACTAACATTGAGTGAGTGTGGTGACACAGAGGGAACAGCTCAAACATGCAAAGGAAATTAGGACTAGTGTAGATGTGGCAGTGACATCACAAGCCCTTTTGCAGTGCCTTAACTTTATTGGCTAAAGGATGTTGGGAGCAGAGACCGTGCAGGCAAGGGGCAGGGTCTCAAGCAGAAGAGGGGGGGCTGGAGGCTACAAAGAGTGTGTGAATGTAAAAGAAACAGCCAAGTAGAACAGGCTGCAGGATAGTGGCAGTCTAAGAGACCCCCGTGGCTTTGGTGTAGGGAGTCTCCTTCTTAAGGTCTGCCCTTGAGGCCTGAAAGAAGATTCAGGGTAATGAGCATGAGGAAGAGCCTCTTTCAATCTCTTTTCCCAGAACTAAGTGGGCTAGAAGACAGATGTCCATGTGAGAGCCATTGAGAGGTTTGGTGCCAGAGCAGCCTGATCCACCTGGTGCTGGCCCAATGAAAGGCATTGGAAACATTAAGTTAAATTGGGAAAATTATTCTCCTGGATAGGCCTTTGTCTTTGATTATCACTGGGGACATTGGAATTAGTCTTTTTCATTTCCCTTTTCCCATAGCTTTCTATCCCTCAGAGTCTCACTGCTGATTGGAGGAGCTGTGGGGCCAGTGACAGGGAGAAGACTCAGGACTTTATTGTTCGCCTTAAGGCTCAGCAAATGAGCCAGAGCCAATCATCTGATTGGTGAATTGTTCTGCTTCACTGCATTGGTTGGCTTGGTCAGTTGGGTGTAACAGTCCTCTTCTACCTGCCCCATGGCTAGGGAGGTTGGGGAGCTATCTGTGTAAGAGTGTCGCTAGCAGCAGTGTTATAATATGAGGTGTCCTATCATGTGGAGTCATTACAGATGTTGAGGGGGCGCAGTAGAGCCCCATTCTTCCAACCTTCTGTTTTGCAGCTTTCTATGTTAACCTAACAACCAGCGCACACAGGACCTGAAGCAGGTGATTCCCCTTGTGGCCACCAGATGGTGACGCAGCCTCGCATTTCTCCATTCTCCTGATTATTGCAATTCATTGTGACAAATGGGTCTCTGCTGTGTAATAGCTGGAACAGTCAATTTTACTGGTATTTTATTATGTTTAAATCATTAAGAGGAGCAAATCCTTAGCTCAGGGGTAGGCAAGATTTGGCCCCACCAAGCTTTTCAATTCAGCCCACAGCCACCCTGCCAGGACCCCCAGGAAAGGTGCAGCCCTGGGGTTCACTGTGGCTGCTCCATTGGCCTTTCTGTGAAGATGAAAGGGTGAATCTTTGTGCACTACCCCGCCCCAGCACGATTGTTCAGCTCCCATTGGCTGCCCCTGCCTCCATCACAATTTCTCAGCTCCAGTGCATGTAGATTCCTCCCCACCTGTGCGGTACAGAGAGACACATGGAGCAGCTGATCTGAGCTCTGGGGCTGCAGCAGGCAGGGAACCTGACACAGGGTCCCATTGGGCAGCTGGCTGGGAGCCACCTCAGTAATCACCCCCTGACTAAAGTCTGCTTCTCGCACTCCTCCTGCACCACAACTTCCTGCCTCAGATCACCTCCTTCTCCTGCTTCACGTCAGCACCTAATACTTCTCTACCCCCCTACCCCATGTCACAACTCCCTTCTAGACCCTGACCCACCCCACCGTGCAAATTCCTCTCCTGCACCCATATTCCCTCTCTGATCCTACAACCCAATCCCCTTCCCCAGGTCACAACCCCTTCCTTCACCCAAACTCCCTCTAAAACCCCACATCCTCTCCTGCACACTGGTACCTTACCCAGACCTCCCTTCTGCACCCAACCTCCGTCCCAGAACCCACACCCCCTCCATAAAAAAGTGCGGTTCTTGAGCACTTCCCCTCTATAAAAAATTACTATCCACCCCTGCCCTGGTGGTGTGGTTAACTCCAATTGGCCACTCTGCAATATAGCTCTCCCCGGGGGGGGGTCGCCGCCTCCAGTGGCATCTCTCAGTATCGTGTCCTTCCTCTTTGTGTCCTCTCCTTTTCCATGTTATGGAAAAAAGTCCCATTCCCAGCATTTCTTGACTATTCGATTAGTTAATTAATGTAAATTTAGTATGCCTCGTTACTATAGGGATGTTACTCAGTTGTGAATGGAAGAAGTGCCCACAATCTATTATTTTTGATTGACAGTGTAAGAAGGTTTGAGAACTACTCTAGAATCAACACAAGATTGAAAAGATCAGCTCGTTAATTCATAATATCTTTTCGGATGAGTCTTTGTCTTGAGGGGATGTGGAGGATGGGTTGTTTCCAGCTTTCTTTTGTAGAAAAGCAGTTTAATGGGTTTTGTTTCAGTGCCTCTTTACTTATGTTGTTAAGAGAAGTACTTGGATGCTTAGTTATTTTAACTAACTGTTTGCCTTCTGTATTGCCATCTCATAATTTTCTCTTTGTTTCTGTAATTTTTCATTTGATATGTTTTGTTTGTTTTTCCACCCCTTTTTTCCATTTCTGTCTTACTGTTTTAGTTCCATTGAGTTGTCTTGTGTATGGGTTTTTGTGCGGGAGAGGGGGAAGTTTGGCCCATGCATTTTCTCAGAAAGCATGGCTCCTGGTCGGTGACCACATCTCCACATCCTACCATAAAATAATTTGAATTTCCTGAGATGTTTCATTCAGCCATTTGGATATTTCACTTCAGTACCAAGTTTGATGAGAGTCCTTTAAATGGATACGAACGGGGAGTTACTTTTTAAGCTACCATCGGAAACTGAGGGGATGGAAAGGTGAAGGGAAATTAAATCTCGATGGAATAAATAATATTAGATTCTGCTAAAAATAAAAGTCTCTACCATAATGAGTCCGTTCTCTCAAGATTTATGCCTTACTGTAAAAATCTTGAATCGTCCCAGTTTCTCAGCAATTACACATAACCTTTTCTCATCATGCTGTTCAGTACTTTCGCATTTCTTGTACACACACAAATGCTACTACCCTAATGCTGTCTGTCAAGTGAGGAGTGGCCAAAGCTTGACCCACGCAGTTCTGAAGTGGAGCCTGAAGCTACTTTCATATTTAACTTGGAATTTGGTCTCCCCAAGACAACAGGTCACACAATAGTGTACCATCTTGAACCAAGAAACTTGTTAAGATGTGTAATCCACACAGGCTGCACCTCCATATGGAACATGAAACCAGCTAAAATCTGCATATTATGCAGAGTAGGTGCCTTGGTAATCCTTCTGGCCTACAGTCAATGTAGCCTTCATTTGGGCAAAATATGGATACATAGGCATAGGAGTGGCTGGTGTGGTGTGCATCTGTATGTATAAAATTATTCTATAAATATGATAGATGACACTAAGTGCACTCAATATATATTATTTTAGAGCAGTGGATGGGAGTGTGGGAGTATGAGTATGTGTACATATACACACCACTCTACTAAAAAACATATGTACTGAAAGTATATAGTGTTACCTATTATATGTATATACATTTATAAATAGCATATGAAAGCAGTGATTAAAACTCCATATTTAGAGCTGAGTTGAGGTTTGCACTTTCACAATGTAGGAAAAATTGGGTGATTCACTTCCACTGGGAATAATGAGAGTCATTGCCCATCTTTAAGGGCAGTCAGTGTTGTGGGTCCTTTTGAGAACAATGGGAGATGATGGTCATTTGGAAAAAGTTGTGGCTATGATGGTCCAGGATATTAGAAGGAGAATGAGGGTGAAGTAGTATTTTTTTATTGGACCAACTTCTGTTGGTGAGACACCAGCTTTCAGCTATGTGGACCTGAGGAAGGGCTTGGTGTAGATAAAAAGCTTGTCTTTTTCATCAACTGAAATTGGTCCATTAAAAGATACTACCTCACCCACTTTGTGTCTCATTTTGAAAGAGGGCAGTTCGTGGTAAATTTCTCAAGATTATTTAAGGTGAAAGAGAAACTTGATCTTGAAGAATAACAGCAAAAAATAGTCTTAACCCTAATTATCTTTTTTCAAATACTACCCATTGCACAAAATTTTAATGAGGGCAGGGGAAGCAGTATGAGAATACTATGTCATCAAGGGGAAGAGATGATGTGTGCAAAATGGGATTGAAGGGAAGATTGAGTTGTGTGTGACAGGAGTGATTAGGGCAGAAGGGGTGTGGATTTGTGCTGTATTTTTAGAAGGCAGGGGGCAAAGAAAAACTGAATTGTGTGCTCCAGTTGTTTTATGCTGCTCCTGGGTGGTGTAACACGGATAAAGTTTATTGGTAAATCAGGTCATAAAAGTTCATTTTTAAATGGTTTTAGTTGGGTAGTACATAGTTGTCTTTGAGTGCTTGCTCATAATCATTAATTGTTAAGTGCGTGCATACACAGGTGCACAGCTAGTGGAGAGTCTTCTCTTAGTGGTATATGTAGGGCTGGCTGTGACGCCCCCTGAAGACTCACATTCATGCACTCGTTAAAGGCGTGACACCAGCTTTGCATCTTCTCAGTTTCTTCTTACTGTCCATGACTTTTGCTGGAACATCTCTTGCAATTGCAAGCTCCATTGTGGTTTGTCTCTGTGAACTTTCATAGACTTTTCTCTGTGTATAGTTTTTAGTGTTAGTAGTATTTCAATTAGTTAGATATGTGCAACCTGCCAGAAGCCCATGCCTGTGAGCAACCCACATACAAACTGCTTAAAGTGCCCCAGGAAAGCTCACATTAAGAAAAAGTGCAGGATCTGCAAGGGCATCATGTTGCGCACTCTTAAGGACAGGGACATTCGTTTGAAGACTGTTAATGGAGGCTGCCCTTTATCTTGCTTCAGAGCTATTCTGCACCGACTCAACACTGAGCAAGTCATCCTTATTCTCTCGTGACCTTGGGCTGTTCCCATCACTGTTCCCTTTTTACCTGTGGCATAAAAATGCTGCCTGGCTCATTAGTGGTCTCAGCCACCAGCGAATGAGACAGGCAACTGCTAAAAATGAAACTGCTAAAAAGCTGAAGTAATTTGAGAGAGAGGTTTAATCAGTGGTCAGTATGCAACTGCATAGCTCCAACCAAAAAGAATCGCCAGGGAGATGCAACTTCACTGTGTGGGACTCAATGGCCAAATTTAAGGACTCCCAGCCTCAGGTGTCAAGACAGGAATTCTTGGCCATCCTGGAAGAGGGCAGGCAGTGGGCAGAGCTGAGGCTACTCTGGCCCCAGCTTCCCCACCTTGCCACTGGGGAGGGCCGAGGCCAGCCCTGGCCTCAGCTTCTCTCTGCCCGCCGCCACGCAGGGTTGGGCCATGACAGACCGGCACTGGCTCTCTCCCAGCGGCTGGGTGTGGTCAGTACAAGACTGTGCCAATCCTGGCTCTCCTCCTAAGCTAGGAGGTGTGTGAGGGAGGCCAGGATACGAGGAGGGGGCATGGCTCCTGCTCCCCTGGACCATTGGAGAGAGGGAGTCCTTGCCCTGCACCTGGCGCTGCTCCTGGGCTGCTCAGGTCAGTGCTGCTGAGCGCCTCCTCACCTGCCTAGCTGGGCGGGAGGGAGCTAGTGTGGTCTGGGGAGACGGGCTGGGCTTGGGTCTCCTCCAAGGCACCCTTAGTAGGGATTTGAGTGAGTGGGATGGGGGTTGTGGGTTGTTGGCGGGGGTGTGAGTGAGGGGGCTGGGGTGCTGCATGGGGAAGAGGGGCCGCAGCAGGTAGAGCCGATAGCATGAGGGGAGGCTTGGAGCTGGGGGTGGGGCGACGTGAGTGATGTGCTGACATCACTCTGTAGTCCCGCAGGAGAAATTTTTCCATATATATATATATATATATATATATAGAGAGAGAGAGAGAGAGAGAGAGAGAGAATATAACATTTCAAATCTGGATTTCTAAATATTCATTGAGCATATCACTCTTATTAGAGAAATTGACAATTAGTGTCTGTGAATGGGGGACATTGAAGTTTTACACTTAAAAGGGCAACAGTGAACTTATGGGGACTCTTACTATACAGGAAACTTCAGCGTGGCATCTTAGTCAGCCTTGTTGTAGAACATAGTTGGCAAGAATTGTCAAAGGATTTGCCTTTTGTTCATTATTGTTTTCATATAGCACCTTATGTGAAATTTGGTAAGTCTGCTGCTGTCTTCACTCAGTGTTGGAAGAAGGGGTTGATGATTCTTTCCCTGTTGAGAAGTTGTTCTAGTGTGAAAGCTAATAAAAGTGGCCTGGATTTCCTTTTAGCTATGATAGAATAAACTAAGACATGTAACCATATGCACTGAATTTTGTGATTCCATGCCTCCCCACAAACCTGAGTCATCTGCACAGGGATGTGGTTGCAGATGATGCATTTTTCTTTCTCATTGAAAGAAAAGTAAAGCCTAAAAGAAGAATAGCCTAAAGAAACTTCTTAGAGTTGTAGAGCCACCTTGGAGTTAATAGCAACACTTTTAAAGAAAAAGTCCAATTAACATTCCTGAAGCAAGCTGACAGGTGGTGTTGCAGTGCAATTCCAGAGGTATCTGAAGTTGGTTCATTCTCCTGCTCCAAGAAACAATTTATACCTGAGAAAATGTGCCCTAGAAAAGCTCATTTCTGAGTAGAATGGAATAATCTATTTAGAATTTGTTCCTGTTAACTGAAAGGGTGCAGTCCTTGTTGCACTTTGTTCTGTGAAGAACTTTCTGTGTTACTCTGTTTCTAATACTGTACTTTTTGTATTGTCCTGTTTTCTTGGTTATTCTCATTAACACTTTCTCTAACTCTTTCTCTTTCACATCTCTTTCCTGGATTTGCTGTTCCCTTCAGTCTCACCTCAAGGTCAGTATCCACATTTAAGAAAGATGTTTATTAGACTGCTATGGGTTGGTCTAAAACTGAGCTCTAACAAAAGGGCAAAACCAAATCACTTAAGGCATGAAACAGAGAACCAGGAGTCTGATCCAATTTGTTGAAGTGTGTATGCTGGCTTTAAAAGGTAAAGAATGAGTTTTAGAGGAGCACAAAACTAGAACAACAGACACAACTGTTTGTTCCCAAACCAGTGTACATCAAAGGGCATCACAAGATTTGAGTATGCTGGAGATATGGAACTTTGGGGGAAGAAAATTGCTTGTTATTTAAATTTTGAGGTCATGTGATGGTGGACATGGCAAATTTTTATAAAAGGCAGAAAAAAACTGAAGTGAGACACTTAGGGTAGGTCTGTATGTGCAGAGTTGCAGTGGCGCAGCTGTACCATATAGCATCTGGTAAAGATGCTGTGCTAATGGAAGAGGGCTCACCTGTTGGCATAAAAAAGGCATGAAGGGGTGGGGCTGAGGTACCTGCTGGGATGCTCTCCGGGGAGCTGTTTAGATAAGCACCTCTTCCCTGAACCTGCCTCTGGCACCAACCCTTTGCCCCTCTCCTGCTTCTCTACCCCACGTTACTCAAACCCTCTGCACCCCTGCTCCTGGACCCATTCTTCCCTCCCAGACACTGTACCCCAATCCTCTGCCTTCTGTCACAACGCAAAACCCTGCTCTTTCTCCTGCATCCCTGCCCTAGGTCACTCCTGCACCTATATCCACACTAGGGACGTAAGTGAGTAGTCGACTATTTGACTACCCGATAAGTTTAAGGCTCCGCCCACACTTGCTGTCTCTATATGAAAGGCAGCAAAGTGTCGGGAACAGGAGCCAGTGCTGGGGGAGTTAAAAGCCAGCTCCCCCCAGTACTGTCTCCACAGTGCTGCCTGCTCACTCCCTCCATGGCCTCTATCAGAGGCAGCAGTGGGGGAGATAGGGAAAGCTGCTCTGGCAGCAGCCTCTGTCTGTGAGGTCCCAGCGGGGAGCTGGGCCTCCCCGTGGACCGGGACTGCTGTCACCAATCAGCCCCCGTTCACGGCGGCCCTCGCTGTCTCTGGTCGGGCTGCTCCTGCAGCAGCCTCTGTCTGCGGCTAGCCCTGGCCACGGTGAACAGAGGCTGCTGTGACTCACGCTGGGCCAGAATGCTGCACCTCTGTATTTTAAATGTAGTAAAAGCCCGGTGGTTCTTACTATATTTAAAATGCAGAGCTGTAGCGGTCCTGAGCTGGTGTGAGTTGGGATTGCTTAGTCCCGGTTACAGCCGGCTCCCACTGCGCCTCTGCGGAGGACCCCCTTATCGACTAATCATGTAGTCGATACAAATTGTATCAACTACATGATTAGCCAGATAATCACAATTTAACAGCCTAAATCCATACCTACTCCTAAACCCCCTCCTACGCTCCAATCTTCTACCCCAGGTTATAACCCAAACCCTTGCACCCATTCCTGCCCCAGCTCACAACAACCCCCTCCCCAATCCTGCACCCTCTCCTGTACCTCTCCTCCAGGTGAGAATTCTTTCTTGTACCCATACTCCCTCCCCAACCCTGCGCCCCAGGTCACAACTTCCTCCTAGACCCTGCACTAGTGATATTAGATATTGTGTAATTGAATAGCCATGTATCCACATGAAATTTTAGTGGTAACATAGCTATTCCATAGTTCCCTGGGGCAGAGCCGACAGCCATTATGCTCCCAGGAAACCATCTAGCAGAGGCAGCAGTGCGAGGTGGCAGGCAGAAGCTGGTCCTCAACGGGAGCCAGTCTAAAAACTAGCTCCCCTCGGGGACCTGCCGCCCTATGCTGCTGTCTCTGATAGACATGGATAGAGGTTGCTCCACTGGAAGTTTGGACCCCCCGCAGACAGGGGCTGCTGTCATGAAGCAGCCTATGCCCACCATGGTCCCAGGTTTCCCACTGACGGGCTGCTGCTGCAAAGCAGACTCTGTCCACGGCAGGCCCAGGCTCACCACAGACAGAAGCTGCTCCATGGCATGTGGAACAGGCTCTGTCCACAAGGAGCTCAGACCACCCCCCATAAACAGAGGTGCTTTTGCAGCAGACCCCTTTACCCTGTCCCCCCACTGCTGCCTCTGATAAAGGCAGCAGGCTTTTAAGGCGGCTCCCCCCCCAGCACCAGCTAGCTTCTGCCTACCCCCGCTGCCTCTGTAGGAGGCAGTAGAGGGCAGGCAGGTCTGCGGAGCCTGCCTGAAAGCTGGGTCCCTGCATGTATCAGCTCCTCCCCTCCCCCATGCTGCTGCCTCTCTATCAGGCAGCAGCATGGTGAGGGGAGGAGGCTGGCAGAGCCAGTGTTTGTGGGGAGCCTCCTTAAAGCTAGCTCCTCACAGGCACTGGCTCTCGCTTCCCCCGCACTTGCTGCCTCTGATACAGCAGCCAGCGTGCTTCCTGAGACCCGGGATCCCCAGGTACTGGCCTCAGCTGTCTCTGTCCCCTTCCCCCAGTCAAAGGTCGCCTCCCTCCACAAGTACCCTGTCCCCTGCCCCCACCAGCACAGTTGAGACCACATTAGTGAGGCTTGGGGGGTTTTGGAGCGATTATTTTTTTTGCATCTCACTTGTGTGGCCTTGACTGACTTTTCTGTGGGTCAGTGACCCCTGACTCAAAACAGGTTCTCCACCCCTCTCATAAATAAAGACAACGCTGAAAGATTTTGTGTTCGACATAATATTTTATTTAAAAATGAAGCTTGTCCAACAAGCCCCCAGTTGGGGCCAAGCTCCCATCTGGCCGCAGCATCATAACACTCCTGCACCTCCCCCCAAAACCCAAACCTGAGCCTATCATACACTAGAACCCCCTCTCCTGAGCCTCTCATCCCCAAACTCCTGCATGCCCACATCCCCAGTCTTCTGCCACAACACTCCTGCACCATCCACACACTGAAAATCTGTGTCCTGAGCCCATCATACTCCCAGCCTTCCTCCCCGGAGCCCCACATGCACCCCAGCCCAAACTCCTGCACCCTCACAGCCATAAGTCTGCGGCTTGCTCAGCACCCCAACCCTCCACTTCCTCCTGCACCCAAATTCCCTCCCAGAGCTTGCACCTCTGACCCCTTCCCAGTGCTTTTTTTGTGATGGTATGCCCTGGGACGATATACCGGCGCCCATTTTCCCCTAGCATAGTGGGGGGTTTTTGTGTTTTGGGGTTGGGTTTTTTTGTCAACAACTCCTCCCTCCCCCCGGTATGTGGCTCTTTGCATTCTATCCATCACTATTTTGGCTCTTCGTCTCTAACAGGTTGGCCACCCCTGGTCTAAATCATCCCTAAAAGATGTCTGTCTAACCTGCTCTTAAATCTCTCCAGTAATGGAGATTCCACAAATTACCCAGGAGTCTATTCTAGTGTTTAACTCCCCTGACCGTTAGGAAGGTTTTCCTAATGTCCAACCTAAACCTCCTTTGCTGCAATTTAAGCCCATTGCTGCTTGTCCTATCATCAAAGGCCAAGGAGAACAATTCCCACTCCCCCCTCCGCCATGTGACATCCTATTAGATACCTGAAAACCACTATCATGGAGGTTTTCTTAGTCTTCTCTTTTCCATAATAAACAAGCCCAATTCTTTCAGCCTTCCCTCATAGCTCATATTTTCTAGGCCTTTAATCATTTTTGTTGGCTCGTCTTTGGACCTTCTGCATTTTCTACTTTTCTTTCGTTAAATGTGGTGCCCAGAACTAGACACAATACCCCAATTGAGGCCTAATCAGTGCAGAGTAGAACTGAAAAATGACTTCTCATGTCTTGCTAACAACACTCCTGTTAACATGGTTGATTGAGTCATAAAGTTGGTTTGAATCCTGATATTCTGGCTGTGTAAGATGCAAAGAATTGATGTCTTTGCTTCATTATATCATTTGCAAAGTCTCAGTAGATTTATCTGCCTTGATAGTCGACTTAACTTGGACTGACTGGCTAATGCTATAAATCCTTCCTGTGAAGAAATTGTGGGTATTTTTTTTAGTGGGGGGAGAGATCTGATTCAGATCAAAATATCTGCATTTGTGGAGGTGAGAGAATATCTAGAGGAGCTACATACCAGGTCCTCCTTTGTGTGAATTTCAGCAAGTATTGTTCTCGGAGGATCTTGCCATGTTGGGAGAACTTTGTCGTGACCTGTATCTGTTACTTCACAGGAAGAACGGCATTGCGCAAGAGGGTTTTTCTTACGCAAGAAGGGGGCAGTGTAGATGCTCCTTCTTGCGCAAGAGCCTCTTCTGGAAAAAAAATGGTAGCTCATTAGGTATGCAAATGAGGCTCGTCAATATTCCACGCTTAGCCTCATTTGCATATTACTCATGCAAGAAGTCGCGGATGTAGATATAGCCTTGGAGTTTCATGTAGCTAATAATAAAACATTAAAGCTAGTAAAAAGTATATAAGTTAACTTTATAACAAAAAGGTATTTCCCCCAACAGGAATTAACTCTTTTTTGGACCTCATTATGATAATATCAATTGACCATTGAACTGGAAGTTGTTGGTTGCCTTGGCACCATTGATCATGGCTTGATTGCATTAAATATAGGCAAACAGTGGTGTCTGTGTGTGTGTTTGCATATAAATATGCTTGTGCATGCCACATAAACTCTTGGTGCTTCAAAAGACTAATTTTCTGAAGCTGAATGAAAACTGGAAAGAGTTTGAGGAATTTACAAGATGGCCCAAAAGCCACAATTCCACATTCATGAAGGAGGCCAACATGGGTTAAAAGAGAGTTAGTAAAGATGATCCAAAACCGAGAGAGAGAGAATCCAAAAAAACTTAGCTGAGGAGACGTCAGGCCAGCTTATGTTAATTTTTAATAAATCTTGGAATGCTGGAGAAATTCCAAAGACCAGAAAAATGTGAATGTGCAAATATTCAAAAAGAAGCGAGGTGACCTAGCTACTTACCTTGACATTAGTCATTGGCAAAATTATGGAAATGCTGAAAAAGGATTCAGCCAGTAAAGCATTTTAAACGGTCAGTGTATAATTAATGTGAGTTGTAGGGAATAATTTCTTGGACACACTGGGTGCAGATAAAAACAAGCAGAGGATTTATTGGTTCACACAGCTGGTGGAATACTCATCAGGGGTTAACACGGTGAGCACTAATTTAACCAAAACATACATTAGATTATATAGGTAGCAAATGGATGGAGGAGAAGTGATTTGATAGGTCTAGCAGCGGAAGTGAGATATGCACATAAGCCAATGGTCTACGACAGTTACACAGTATCTCCGCCCATTGCCAATTAAACATATTATCACTAATACAAATAATTATTCTTAACAAGCTAAAAAAGCCAACATAAACAAAGACATGTTGATGGTCATTTTGTCAGCCGGAAATATAATGCGTCTCCTGTGGAGGTGGTATTGCCTTGGCGCGATCTTTAGGATTCAAGCTTATTTTCTAGGAACAAAGCAGACAATAAAAAACAATCCCGCCTTATCAAAGTGAGGCCCTTTTGGAATGTGGGTTGCCAGGGGAACCAGGGTCACGGTAACTGTTGTACTGTATGTTTCTGAGGCTTTGTCTGATACTTTCAGATTTGAGTTTGTCAGTTCTCAGCAAGATACCATGGGCTGCCTCAATTTACCCTACAGAGTCAACATGTCTTTATGGAAGAAAGGTCTTGTCAAATCCGATTTCATTTTTGAGAAGGTTATAAATGTGGTTGATAAGGAACGGTCACTGTATATATGTAACGCTCCTTTTTGTAAGGCATACGTTTTACCACTCTACATTCTGATTTTAAGATTATCACTGTCCAGTATCAGTGAAGTATATGTGAAAAGGATTAGGAATGGGCTAATTGATAGATCTCAAAAATAAATGTCAGAGAGGAATCGTTATCAGATGTGGGTGCTTCTAAAGGTGAACTGCAGGGATTAGTTCTAGACACATGGTATTCAATAATTGTATTAATGATCTGGAAGTACATATCTAACGAGTACAGATATAATTTGCAGATGATAACAAGATTACTTGAGTGGCAAATAAGTAATGAGGGCAGAACTTTCCTACAGAGGAAATTTGATAAACAAAATGTGATTTTTAATACAGTCAAATGCAAATTCATATATATATATATATATATCTGGGAACAAAGATATATATCTATATATATATATCTATATCTATATCTATATATATCTATATCTATATATATCTATATATATATATATATATATACACACACATACACATAATAATAGGGATATATTACCAACCATATATACCTGTGGAATGAGGGAATGGAAAACAAAATAGTGACTATGAAAGGACTTAGAGTTCATAGTAGAGGCATAGCATATTGTAATGGAATGAAGACGATGAGTAATACGAAGACAGTGAGTTTTCAGCAGATGTATTGGTTCATCCTCAGCAAAACAGCCCACTGTTGTATAACCTCCCTCACGGTACTGATTTCTGGCTTACAAGGAGAGTATGATCTTTTATCTGTGAGGAAGAACAATGGATCAATTACAGATGCTTTTGCATAGGGCATTGGAAAGAGATAGTACAACAATATCAAACAAGTTTATTAATGAATTTTTTTAGACCAGTAATAGTGACAGTTGTATTGCATAGCATCAAAGACAGTGAGGAATAGAATACTTTCATACCTAATGGCATAAACCATTTTGAGATTAGGAAAATTTTAGGTCAGGGGTTTGGCTTCCTTTATATCGTTGCTCCCTACCTGGGGCCAGGTAGTATTATCACAATTACAAATTAAAGATAGTAGCCATTCTGTATTTAATATTTTTCTATATTTTTTCTGTTTAATATTAAAAATCATCTTACTGTTAATTTATGAAGACCACTCTGTGATCTCCTTTCTATCTAATGACACCAAAACATATACATGTGTAGCAGGTCTTCCCAAAGCTTTGAAGTCAATCACACCAGGGATCAAAATAACCTTATTAGTGTTTCCTGTCATAGGATACCGGTGATAATTATTCTCTACATAACTAAAATACTACTCCTAGAATAATCCTCTCACCTATATCTCAGATATTGAAGCCTTCAAATAGTTTAAAGACCCCAAGATGTAGAGAATCCTCCAGCTGTGATCTGTACCCCATGCCACAAAGGAAGGCAAAAAACCTCCAGGGCCTCTGCCAATCTACCCTGGAGGAAAATTCCTTCCCGACTCCAAATATGGTGATCAGCTAAATCCTGAGCATGTGGGTAAGACTCACCAGCCAGACACACAGAAAGTTCTCTATAGTAACTCCTATCATCCCTCCATTGACCTATTTCCCACTGATAATGAATGGTCAATTAGTTACCAAGATCATGTTATCTCATCAAACCATCCCCTTCATAAACCCATCTAGTTTAATCTTGAAACCAGAGGGTATGTCTACACTACCACCCTAGTTTGAACTAGGGTGGTAATGTAGGAATACCGCACTTGCAAATGAAGCCCGGGATTTGAATTTCCCGGGCTTCATTTGCATAAGCCGGCCGGCGCCATTTTTAAATGCCGGCTTGTTCGAACCCCGTGCCGTGCGGCTACACGCGGCACGGGCTAGATAGTTCGAACTAGCAAGCCATTCCGCACTATCTGAACATTCCACGAGGCGTACAGATAGTGCGGAATGGCTTGCTAGTTCGAACTATCTAGCCCGTGCCGCGTGTAGCCGCACGGCACGGGGTTCGAACAAGCCGGCATTTAAAAATGGCGCCGGCCGGCTTATGCAAATGAAGCCCGGGAAATTCAAATCCCGGGCTTCATTTGCAAGTGCGGTATTCCTACATTACCCCGATAGTTCGAACTAGCGGGGTAGTGTAGACATACCCAGATAGATCTTTTGCCCCCACTACTTCCCTTGGAAGGCCGTTCCAGAACTTCACTCCTCTAATGGTTAGAAACCTTCGTTTAATCTCAAGTCTAAACTTCCTACTAGCCACCTTATATCCATTTGTTCTTGTGTCCACATTGGTATTAAGCTTAAATAATTCCTCTCCCTCCCTGGTATTTATCCCTCTAATATATTTAAAGAGTGCAATCATGTCCCCCCTCATCCTTCTTTTGGTTAAGGTAAACAAGCCAAGCTCCTTGAGTCTCTTTTCATAAGACAGGTTTTCCATTCCTCGGATCATCCTAGTGGCCCTCCTTTGTACCTGTTCCAGTTTGAATTCATCCTTCTTAAACATGGGAGACCAGAACTGCACACAGTATTCCAAATGGGGTCTCACCAATGCCTTGTATAATGGCTCTAACACCTCCTTACCTCTACTGGAAATACCTCGTCTAATACATCCCAAGACCGTATTAGCCTTTTTCACGGCCATGTCACAATGGCGGCTCATAGTCATCCTATAATCAACCAGGACTCCGAGGTCCTTCTCCTCCTCCGTTACTTCCAATTGATGTGTCCTCAGCTTATAACTAAAATTCTTGTTATTAATCCCTAAATGCATAACCTTACACTTCTCACTATTAAATTTCATCCTATTGCTATCACTCCAATTTACAAGATCATCCAGATCATCCTGTATGATATCCTGATCCTTTTCTGAATTGGCACTAGCTCCCAACTTTGTGTCATCTGCAAATTTTATCAGGACACTTCCACTTTTGGTGCCAAGGTCAGCAATAAAAAGATTAAATAAAATTGGCCCCAAAACTGATCCTTGAGGAACTCCGCTAGTAACCTTCCTCCAACCTGAGAGTTCACCTTTCAATATTACCCTCTGTAGTCTCCCCTTTAACCAGTTGCTTATCCACCTCTCAACTTTCATATTAATCCCTATCTTTTCCAATTTAACCAATAATTCCCCATGTGGTACTGCTATCAAATGCCTTACTAAAGTCGAGGTAGATTAGATCCACTGCATTTCCTTTATCTAAAAAATCTGTTACTTTCTCAAAAAAGGAGATCAGGTTGGTTTGGCACGATCTACCTTTTGTAAAACCATGTTGTAATTTGTCCCAATTGCCATTAGCTTCAATGTTTCTAACTACTTTCTCCTTCAAAATTTTTTCCAAGATCTTACATACTACAGATGTCAAACTAGCAGGCCTATAGTTACCCGGGTCGCTTTTTTTCCCTTTCTTAAAGATAGGAACTATATTAGCAATTCTCCAGTCAAATGGTACAACCACTGAGTTTAGAGATTTATTAAAAAAAAATTGCTAATGGACTTGCAAGTTCATGTGCCAGTTGCTTTAATATTCTTGGATGAAGATTATCTGGGCCCCCCGATTTACTCCCATTAAGTTGTTCATGTTTGGCTTCTACCTCGGATATGGTGATATCTACCTCCACATCCTTAGTCCCATTTGTTATGTTACCATTATCCCTAAGCTCTTCATTAGCCTCATTAAAGACTGAAGCAAAGTATTTGTTTAGATATTGAGCCATTCCTAGATTATCCTTAACCTCCACTCCATCCTTAGTAATTAGCGGTCCTACTTCTTTTTTTGTTTTTTTCCTGTTTATATGACTAAAACCTTTTACTATTGGTTTTAATTCCCTTTGCAAGGTCCAATTCTACCTGACTTTTAGCCTTTCTCACTTTGTCCCTACATGCTCTAACCTCAATAAGGTAGCTTTCTTTACTGATCCCTCCCATTTTCCACTCCTTATATGCTTTCTGCTTTTTCTTAATCACCTCTCTGAGATGCTTGCTCATCCAGCTTGGTCTAACACACCTGCCTATAAATGTTTTCCCTTTTCTTGGGATACAGGCTTCTGACAGCTTCTGCAACTTTAACTTAAAATAATTCCAGGCCTCCTCCTACCTCAAGATCCATAATTTCTTTAGTCCAATCAACTTCCCTAACTAATTTCCTTAATTTATTAAAGTTAGCCCTTTTGAAATCAAAAACCCTAGTCTCAGATTTATATTTGTTTATCCTTCCATTTAATTTGAACTGAATTAGCTCATGGTCACTCGAGCCAAGATTGTCTCCTACAACCATTTCATCTATGAGGTCCTCGCTACTCACCAAAACCAAATCTAAAATAGCATCCCCCCTTGTTGGTTCAGCAACTACTTGATGAAGGAATTCATCAGCTATCACATCTAGGAAAATCTGAGCCCTACTATTATTACTAGCACTTGTTCTCTAGTCCATATAAAATATATCGAAAGGATAGAGCAGGCCGGGTGGGTGGCAGGGTGGCACTGTATGTGAAAGATAATATAGAATCAAATGAAATAAAAATATTAAATGAATCAACATGTTCCATAGAATCGCTATGGATAGTAATTCCATGTTCCAATAATAAGAAATTAGCAGTAGGGATATATTACCAACCACCTCACCAGGACAGCGATACTGACATTGAAATGCTGAGGGAGATTAGAGAGGCTACCAAAATAAAGAACTCTATAATAATGGGGGATTTTAATTATCCCCATATTGACTGGATACATGTCACCTCAGGAAGAGAAGCAGAGATGAAAATTTCTCAATGGCTTAAATGACTGCTTCTTGGAACTCTATGGTCCAGGATATAACCGTTACAGGACCGCTTGGGAATAGTGACCATAATATAATAAAATTCAACATTCCTGTGGTGGGAAGAACACCTCAGCAGTCCAGCACCCTGGCATTTAATTTCAAAAAGGGGAATTATGCAAAAATGAGGAGGCTTGTTAAACAGAAATTAAAAGGCACAATGACTAGAGCCAAATCCCTGCAAGCTGCATGGAAACTTTTTAAAGACACTATAATAGAGGCCCAACTTAAATGTATACCCTAAATTAAAAAACATAGCAAGAGACCTAAAAAAGAGTCACCGTGGCTTAACCACCATGTAAAAGTATCAGTGAGGGACAAAAAGGTATCTTTTAAGAAGTGGAAGTCCAATCCGAGCGAGATAAATAGAAAAGAACATAAACACTGTCAAATCAAGTGTAAAAATGTAGTAAGAAAAGCAAAAAAAGATTTTGAGGAACAGCTAGCCAAAAACTCAAAGAAAAAACAAAATGTTTTTTAAGTACATTAGAAGCAGGAAGCCTGCTAAAAAACCTGCCGGTCCCCTAGATCAGGGGTCTCCAAACTACGGCCCGCGGGCCGGATGCGGCCCGTGAGGCCCTCTCATCCGGCCCGTGGAGACCTTTTTGTCTGGCCCCGCCTTCCGCGTGCCGGTGTGACGAGGCGACCCCCGCCCGTCCCTGGGGCGCCGCTGAACGGGCCCTTCTTGCCGCGGGGGGGGGCCCTGTCAGAGGTGTGCGGCGTGTACTCACGCCGCGCCGGGGCAGGAGAAGCGGGCCGCTCCGCTGACAAGCGGCCGCACGGCGGCAAACGGCGCAGGGGGCGGGGGTTAGCACGGGCGGCGTTCCCCCGCCCAGACTGACAGGGCAGCCGGCCAATCAGGGGGCAGGATGGGCGGTGGTGGTAACGCCCGCCCGGCGACGTGCGGGGGAACGTGAACCCCGGCGGGAACTTTAAAAAGGTGACCACTTCCGCCCCGGGGGGGGGGGGGGGGAAGGAGTGAGCGGTGGCAAGCAGGAGGGGAGGACAGCGTGCAGAGGAAGGGGAGAGCAGGGGGAAAAGCCCCCCCCGCCCCCTTCTCAGGAGTCCAGACCCGACGGCCACCCAGACGGCAGGACCAGCCCCGGCGGGAGGGGTGGGCGTCTGGATATACGACCGTCAGCCTGACGGACGAATCAAAGGTGACCGCCCCACGGTGGGGGGAGGTAGAGGGTCACACGAGGAGGGAAAGGAAGCAGCCCAGGGCAGAACTCGTTAGAGTTGGCGGGCTGACGAGTTACGGCAGGAGCCCCGTCAGCTGGACCAGAGCCAGCTGGTTCCGTGTCCTTAGGGCCCTGGGCTGGGGCCCGTGAGTGAGGGTGGGCCCGGGCCCCCCTTTCCCTCCCCTTCAGCACTGGAGGGAGTGCATGGTCAGAGTACCGGCCGCGCTGCGACAGAGGGCGCAATAGGCAACTGAAATTCCCCGTCGTGAAAGCGGCCCCCGAACTGCTGTTTGATAGTTAATGCGGCCCTCGGGCTGAAAAGTTTGGAGACCCCTGCCCTAGATGATCAAGATATAAAAGGAGCAATCAAGGACGATAAAGCCATTGCAGAGAAACTAACTGATTTCTTTGCTTCAGTCTTCACGGCTGAGGACATTGGGGAGATTCCCAAATCTGCACCGTCCTTTGTGGGTGATGAATCTGAGGAACTGTCCTGGATTAAAGTGTCATTAGAGGAGGTTTTGGAACAAATAGAAAAACGTAATGTTAACAAATCTCCGGGACCGGATGGCATTCATCCAAGAGTTCTAAAAGAACTCAAATGGGAAATTGCTGAGCTATTATCTGTGGTTTGTAACCTATCCTTTAAATCGGCTTCCGTACCTAATGACTGGAAGGTAGCCAACGTGACACCAATATTTAAAAAGGGCTGTAGATGCGATCCTGGCAATTACAGACCGGTAAGTCTAACTTCAGTTCCGGGCAAATTAGTCGAAACAATAGTAAAGAATAAAATTGTAAAGCATGTAGAAGAACATAATTTGTTGGACAAAAGTCAACATGGTTTCTGTAAAGGGAAATCCTGTCTTACTAATCTGTTAGAGTTCTTTGAAGGGGTTAACAAACATGCGGCTAAGGGGGATCCAGTAGATATAGTATACTTAGATTTTCAGAAAGCCTTTGACAAGGTCCCTCACCAAAGGCTCTTGTGTAAATTACATGGCCATGGGATAAGAGGGAAGCTCCTTTCTTGGATTGAGAACTGATTAAAAGACAGGAAACAAAGGGTAGGAATAAATGGTAAATTTTCAGATTGGAGAGGGGTAACTAGTGGTGTCCCCCATGGGTCAGTCCTGGGACCAATCCTTTTCAACTTATTCATAAACGATCTGGAGAAAGGGGTAAGCAGTGAGGTGGTAAAGTTTGCAGATGATACAGAACTGTTTAGGATAGTCAAGACAGAAGCAGACTGTGAGGGACTCCATAAAGATCTCACCAAACTGAGTGATTGGGCAACAAAATGGCAAATGAAATTTAATATGGATAAGTGTAATGTAATGCCCATCGGGAAATATAACCCCAACTATAGGTTCAGTATGATGGGGGCTAATTTGGCTATGACAAATCAGGGAAGAGATCTTGGAGTTATTGTGGATAGTTCTCTGAAAATTTCCACACAGTGTGCAGCGGCGGTCAAAAAGGCAAATAGAATGCTTGAAATTATTAAGAAAGGGATAGAAAATAAGACCCAGAATATCTTACTGCCCCTGTATAAAACTATGGTACGCCCACATCTTGAATACTGTGTACAGATGTGGTCTCTTCACCTCAAAAAAGATATTTTGGCCTTGGAAAGGGTTCAGAAAAGGGCAACTAAAATGATTAGGGGTTTGGAACAGGTCCCATATGGGGAGAGGGTAAAGCAACTGGGACTTTTCAGTTTAGAAAAGAGGAGACTGAGGGGGGATAGAATAGAGGTATATAAAATCATGAGTGGTGTGGACAGGGCGGATAAAGAAGAGTTATTTATTAGTTCCCATAATAGAAGAACTAGAGGACACCAAATGAAATTAATGGGGAGCAGGTTTAAAACTTATAAAAGAAAGTTCTTCTTCACACAGCGTGTAGTCAACGTGTGGAGCTCCTTGCCAGAGGAGGCTGTGAAGGCTAGGACTATAACAGAGTTTAAAGAGAAGCTAGATAATTTCATGGAGGTTAGGTCCATAAAAGGCTATTAGCCAGGGGATAAAATGGTGTACTTGGCGTTTGTTTGTCAGAGGCAGGAGAGGGATGGCAGAAGACAAATCGCTTGATCATTGTCTTCGCTCCACCCTCTCTGGGGCACCTGGTGCTGGCCACTGTCGGAGGACAGGATATTGGTCTGACCCAGCACGGCTGTTTTTATGTTTTTATGTTATGTTCTAAAACTGTAATTCTGGAGAGAAGGAGGGGGAAAGCTTCAGGCGCTGCCTCCGCCCTCAGCACAATACCATTGGCAGGTTTCAAAGTACCACGCCTCCTCCCTTCCAGCTCAGTTATGGCTGAGCAGGTAGGCTGGCTGGTGAGAAAAATTTCAAGCTCTGCAAGCCTTTAGCTGGGCAGACGGGTATGCTGGTTTGGCTGCTAGCTGGTAAGTCTTCTAGCCAGAACCTGCCTCTAGAACCCCAGCCCCTTATTTCCCCAAACCTCTGCCTATCCTCCAGTCGTCCCCCCCTCCTGTACCTATACCCCCTCCCAGATCTGGTACCCCAATCTCCTGAGCCCCAGGCCATAATCCCTTCTTCCTCTAGGTCACACCCCAAAACCCTGCACCCCACTCCCCTGCCCTAGGTCACAACTACCTCTTTTACCCAGACTCCCTCCCAAACTCCATTCTTCGTCCTGCACCGTAGTCCCTTCCCCCACTCTCCCTTCTGCATCCAATCTCCATCCCAGACCCCACACCACCTCCATGAATATCATGGAAGAGCACGGCCCTTGACCGCTTTCCAAAGTCTTGCAGTGCCCCCCGTCAAATATTATTGCCCACTCCTTGTCTTAGGCTATGTAGTACATCAGTGAATGAGCCATTATTAAAACTCCTGACTCAATTCCATGTTCATTCTTCTACATTCTCATAGGGATATTGAATTTAGATTAATGGGCTAATCAAATAGTCAATGCAATTTGCATCGACTATTCGATTAGTTGGTAAGGGCACCTCCGCCTTTGAAGTGTAGCAACTGTGTAGGACTGAAGTGTAGGACTGTTGCTACACTTCAAGGTGAAAGAGCTGGCCCCGTTCTCCCCACGACATTTCAAAGCGACAGCACCACATGAAGCCCGGAGTCCCCAGCTGATCCCAGGCTCTACGCAGTGCTGCCACTTTGAAACATTGTGGGGAGCCCGGCGTCAGGCTCCACATGGCATTTCAAAGTGGCAGCACCGCATGGAGTCCAGGATCAGTGGGGAAGTCCCCAGCTGACCTTGGGCTCCATGTGGCGCTGCTGCTTTGAAAGCCCACATGCAGCCCAGGCCGGGCTTCATGCAGCACTGCCAATTTGAAATACCATGTGCAGCCCCGAGCCAGGCTGCACTTGGCGTTTCAAAGTGGCAGTGCCGCATGGAGTTCAGAGTCTGGCCCTGGGCTCCACACGGCATTGCTGCTTTGAAGCACCCCCCTCATAGAGGCAGTAAGGAGGGGCAGTGACTAGTCGAATAAGTGTTGACTCTCTGATGAGCATTTGCTTATGACACATTCAGCACTTCTGATATCAGGCTCCTTTTTTTCAAATTATACACCCAAGAAATAAGAAACACTGGCAATCTATGAAAATTTCAGTTTAAATGAGTTGACTACCTCATAGTCAATAGAGATAAAATTGAGTTGTTTATGGTATTGACCTGTCTTAACCACAAGCCCATCTACGCTATTGTGGCAATCCCCTTATTTGCTGTACATCTTCTATACTGAATCAGACAAAAATGTCTAGATTAGGAATGTTAAATTTAGATTAATCAACTAACTGAATAGTCGATGGAATTTGCATTCGATTAGTCAAGAAAGGCACCTTGGCCTTTGAAATGTAGCAAAAGCCTCATCAGCTTTGCTACATTTCAAAGGCGGAAGCACCGCAGGGAGCACAGGGCCAGCAGAGAATTCAAGCAGTCCCCCTCTGGCCCTATGTTTCCCGTGTGCTTTGCTTTTGAAATGTAGCAAGAGCTCCAGTTTTGCTACATTTCAAAGGCAGACACGCCACCAGTAAAGAACAGGTTAGGAACTATTTAGAAAAGCTAAACGTACACAAATCCATGGGTCTGGACTTAATGCGTCCGAAAGTAGTGAGGGAGTTGGCAAATGTCATTGAGGAGCCCTTGGCCATTATCTTTGAAAAGTCGTGGCCATCAGGAGAAATCCCGGATGATTGGAGAAAGGCAAATGTAGTGCCCATCTTCAAAAAAGGGAAGAAGGACGATCCAGGAACTATAGGCCAGTCAGTCTTACCTCGGTTCCTGGAAAAATCATGGAAGGGATCCTTAAGGAATCCATTTTGAGGCACTTGGAAGAGAGGAACGTGATTAGGAATAGTCAGCATGGATTCACAAAGGGCAAGTCTTGCCTGACCAATCTGATTAGCTTCTATGATGAGGTAACTGGCTCTGTGGACATGGGAAAGTCAGTGGATGTGATATACCTTGACTTTAGCAAGGCTTTTGATACGGTCTCCCACAATATTCTTGCCAGCAAGTTAAGGGAATGTGGATTGGATAAATGGACGGTAAGATGGATAGAAATATGGCTAGAAGGCCGGGCCCAGCGGGTTGTGATCAACGGCTCAATGTCAGGATGGCAGTCGGTTTCTAGCGGAGTGCTCCAAAGTTCGGTTCTAGGACCGGTTTTGTTCAATATCTTTATTAATGATCTGAATGAGGGGATGGATTGCACCCTCAGCAAGTTTGCGGATGACACTAAGCTAGGGGGAGAGGTAGATACGCTGGAGGGCAGAGATAGGGCCCAGACGGACTTAGACAAATTGGAGGATTGGGCCACAAGAAATCTGATGAGGTTCAACAAGGACAAGTGCAGAGTCCTGCACTTGGACGGAAGAATCCCAAGCATAGTTACAAGCTGGGGACCAACCAGTTAAGTAGTAGTTCTGCAGAAAAGGACCTAGGGGTTACAGTGGATGAGAAGCCGAATATGAGTCAACAGTGTGTCCTTGTAGCCAAGAAGGCTAATGGCATATTAGGTTGCATTAAGAGGAGCATTGCCAGCAGATCCAGAGATGTCATTATTCCCCTTTATTCGGCTTTGGTGAGGCCACATCTGGAGTATTGTGTCCAGTTCTGGGCCCCCCGCTACGAAAAGGACGTGGACGCATTGGAGAGGGTCCAGCAGAGGGCAACCAAAATGATTAGAGGGCTGGAGCATATGACTTATGAGGAGAGGCTGAGGGAGTTGGGTCTGTTTAGTCTACAGAAACGAAGAGTGAGGGGGGATTTGATAGCAGCCTTCAGCTTCCTGAAAGGAGGTTCCAAAGAGGATGGAGAAGGGCTGTTCTCAGTGGTGACAGATGGCAGAACAAGGAGCAATGGTCTCAAGTTGTGGTGGGAGAGGACCAGGTTGGATATTAGGAAAAACTATTTCATTAGGAGGGTAGTGAAGCACTGGAATGGGTTACCTAGTGAAGTAGTGGAGTCTCCATCCCTAGAGGTGTTTAAGTCTCAGCTTGACAAAGCCCTGGCCGGATCGATTAAGTTGGGATTGGTCCTGCCTAGATCTGGGGGCTGGACTTGATGACCTTCTGAAGTCTCTTCCAGCTCTATGGTTCTATGAGTCTTAATATTCTACTGACCATTAATTTTTGAAAGGTTATTACAGTAAAACTCCATTAGTCCGGCATCCAGTGCTCCGGGACTCCTGATGGTCCGGCACCATCAGGAACCCGGAAGTGCTGGGGCAGCCAGACAGGCTTCCCCCATTCAGCTGCTGCTGAAACTGACCAGCAGCTCAATCGGGGAAGCCGGGAGCAGAACAGCTGGGGTGCTGCCGGGTTGGTCCCGTAGCGCTGCCCCTCGGGGCTGTGGGACCAACCCGGCAGGACCCCAGCTGCTCTGCCCTAGAGGTCCCCGATTCAGCCGCTGCTGAAACAGATCAGCGGCTGATTCCAGGAAGCCCGGGGCACAGCTGCTCTGCCCGGGGCTTCCTGGAATCAGCCGCTGATCTGTTTCAGCAGCGGCTGACTTGGGGACCCCTGGGGCAGAGCAGCTGGGGTCCTGCCGGGTTGGTCCCGCAGCGCCGAGGGGCGGCGCTGTGGGACCAACCCCGCAGCACCCCAGCTGCTTTGCCCCAGGTGTCGGGATTCAGCTGCTGCTGAAACTGACCAGCAGCATCAGTTTCACCAGCAGGCTGAATCCGGATGCCTGGGGCAGAGCAGCTGGGGTGCTGCGGGGTTGGTCCCGTAGCGCCGCCCCTCGGCGCTGCGGGACCAACCCAGCAGGACCCCAGCTGTTCTGCCCCAGGGGTCCCCAAGTCAGCCGCTGCTGAAACAGATCAGCGGCTGATTCCAGGAAGCCCCGGGCAGAGCAGCTGTGCCCCGGGCTTCCTGGAATCAGCCGCTGATCTGTTTCAGCGGCTGAATCGGGGACCCCTAGGGCAGAGCAGCTGGGGTCCTGCCGGGTTGGTCCCACAGCCCCGAGGGGCAGCGCTACGGGACCAACCGGGCAGTACCCCAGCTGCTCTGTCCCAGGCATCCCCAAGAGCAGCTGGAGTGCTGCTGTGTTGGTGCCATAGCGCCGCCCCTCGGTGCTGCGGGACCAACCTGGCAG
Source organism: Pelodiscus sinensis (assembly GCF_049634645.1). NCBI lineage: Eukaryota > Metazoa > Chordata > Testudines > Trionychidae > Pelodiscus > Pelodiscus sinensis. The sequence goes on from NC_134711.1 coordinate 108,367,486, forward strand.
CATCCCAGCTGCTCTATTGCAGGCATCCCCTATTCAGCTGCTGCTGAAACTGACCAGCAGCAGCTGAATCAGGGACGCCTGGGGCAGAGCTGGACTATCGTAAGGGGGGGCTATGAGGGTCTGGGGTGGCATCCCCTCCCACCCCACTCCAGACCCCTCATACCCCCCCCTTCTGATAGTCCGGCATATATGATAATCCGGCACCCTCTGGGTCCTAAAGGTGCCGGATTATCGGAAGTTTACTGTACATGGGACAGCCACATAGTAGAGACATCCATAAATACTTCTGATTCTAAGACTTCGTACTTCAGATATGAACTTTGATACTTCAATATCTATGCTGGTTTTTTCCTCCTGAAGTAAATCTTGAAGAGCCAATTTTCATATATTCTTAAAATCAAACATGAATTGAGGGTAGGGAAAGGTCAAAATGCGTTTTACTTAATATTTCATGACAATTCTGTAGGCCTCTTTTATGTTTTGAAACTTACTCAACTCTTTTACTAAAGGGTTTAAACATAAAGCCAGGAAGATAGAGAATTAGTAACCCATTTTATATTCATGTATTTACACACAGCTTACTTCCCAAGAGATGTTTGTGAGCCTGGTTCAGCTTTGCAGTATAAGTTAAATATCCACTGGAATTTGTGAATTTCCTTGACCATACCAGCATAGTATCCATCAAACTTTATTTAGGATCCACTGGTTCTGAGAGCTTTGTTCCATAGTTTGAAGTGGAAGTTTTAATTTTTTCTTAGTGGGGTTCTGTCCTGCTTGCCATCTTCATAATTACAAATCATCTCACAAACTTTCATGTTTTCCAATCTTTAAATATTGTAATTTTAGCTATTCCCAGCTGTGTAGTGGTCTTAATATTAGATTGATTTTGTGTCACATAGATGAGTTCCTATTTTTCCTGTGATATTGCTCTGTTTTTGTTTTTTTATTCGTTACATTTGAACTTTTCCTTGAGGGATTTCAAAAGATACAGTCTTTGAGGCATATGCACACAAAAGAACTTCTTCCATATGCGTGTCAGCTGCATGCTATGCATTCTGAAGAATTTCATATGGAATGATTTAGAGAGGCACAGGAGTCTCTTGTTTTTTTGTTTGTTTGTTTTTAATGAGAAATTGGGAAAACAAGATGGTTTCATTTACCTTGTTTATATAAAACCTCCTTTTAAATGATCACATATCTGCATGTTAACACATCCAAAAGTAAACAAATTATCTAGAGTGGCATCACAAATCATTATTCTAACTTTATGAAACATTAAAGGTTTTGGTTAATCCATATGTGTTAGATTGCTGTTAATCAAAGAAAAATAGCTGGAGGGTCATTTTTCATCTTTAATCGATAATTTATGTGTATTTATTAAACAAAATAGAAGCTTTTTCTATCAAAGCCATATAAAATCAGGTAAGTTGAAGCTTACAGTTGCCAAAAGTAATGTTCTGTGATTGATCTAACTAGGTATAAGAATGTACATGTAGACTCTTATAATACATGCTGAATTTTGTGAATAGTATGTACATTTAGGTCCAAAAAATCTTGATGTGAGTATTCACAGCTACAAACCTGACCCAGAATAACTACTATAGCACCACTAGTTGATTCAGTAGATTTTGGATTGGACAATAATACTTTGTTTATCAATAACTGAATTAGATTTGGTTTCCAAAACAAACTTAAAATGCACAGCCATACATCTCCCTTCCCCCACCTGCTTACATTCCTTCCCACTCTCATACCTAGCCACCATAAGAATCTGTTGTGTAAAGCTGACATTGCAAAATGTTTGATAAGCAGTAATGGTCTCTTGGCTGTATATTATAGCACAGCGGTTCCCAACCACCAGACCATGAACCGGCAGTGGTCTGTAAACCCCTGCCTGCCAGGCTGTGGCATACTGCCAGGCCATTTCCCCAGCTGTGCTCCTCTGGGCAGCACAGCAGTGTTCCTTTTAAGATGTGTGTCTGTGCAATGTGCACTAGGAATTTGAGGCATACCTAGCTGTTCTGGGACGGGGCCATGAGGTGGGCACCCTGGCCCTAGCTTCATCCCTTCCCCAAGGCTGGAGCTGCGAGTTGCGTGGTTGGCAGCGACTTTTCTGATGGCCCCAGTCGGGTAGCAGCTGCTTTGGCGGCCCCAGCCGAGCCCCAGCCGGAGATGTGGGGGAATGAATTGAGGGGGTCACATTGGCAAGTGGGATGGACAGCAACACATAGGCAGCCCAAGGTTCATGTGCAGGTAGAGTTGATGCAGGAGAAACCTCCAGTGCCAAGGAGGAGGCTGGCGCCACATTTCCAGCCTTGCCGAGTGCAGATCCTGCCCTGTCAGGCTGTGCCATAAAGCGGTGACAGAGGCTTCCCTGGCTGCCCTTCCTGTGCTTTTTCCCTGGCCAGCAGGGAAGCTCCAGGAGCTGTCAGGTCCAACCTGGGCCCGGAGTCTTGGTGGTGTGATTCTCCTGTGGAGCACCACCACCAGGGGCTGCAGCTCGGCAAACACTGAGCAGTTAATCACTGTGCAACTGTCTCCCATGTGCTGGGACTTTCCACCTAAGTCCCCACGTGGGCAACTGGCACTGGGGGGCTCTGGAGGTAGGGCTAGTAGTAGGGGGCTACAGGGTCAGGGCTGGCACTGGGGGATATGAGGCTGGGGCTAGTATTGGGGGCTGGCATTTGGAGGTAGTGGGTGGTTGGGTGCCGTGAGCTCTGGAAATAGGAGGCTGGCAATGGGGGGCCTAGTGAGGGTGGGCTGGTGGAGCTGAAGCTGGCTGTTCACAGCGGCTCTGGGGACCGGAGCTTTTGGTGAAGTGATAATATTGTATTTGCATACTCATTATTTGTATAATAAATATGCAAATAAAATGTTACTGGTCCATCAGAAGTTTGTGAATGGGTTTGCTGGTCTGCGGTATAAAAAAGTCTGGGAACCACTGTTGTACCCTAAAGTGGCATGATTCTTTAAGAGACTCATTGATGTTTTTCACCAGTTTGAGATCCCCATCTCTCTTAAGACCTTAATAGAGTATTTAAAGGGTTCATTACTTTCTCCTTTACAGCATGGAGCAACCTGTTCATGATACCACCGATCAATAAATACTGTCTTTTTAGTGGCCATTACATAAGCTTGAAGTATAAGGGAGATGCAGGCTTTCATGATAATCCCCTTACACAGTTTTTCAGGGGACGGGAATACTGTTAGGGCTCATACTAATTTCCTGCCCAAAATTGTTTCAAATTTCATATAAAATAGTATATTCATCTCCCAGTTTTCTTCCCCAAGACTTACTCAACAATAGATGAAACTAAACTTAATACTCTTGATGTAGTAAGAGTATTGTCATGTTATTTTAACAACAGAAATTATTTGGGAACACACATAGAGACACTCCTATTGTGGCGGGTTTTACGGGTGTGAGCTCCACACCCCGGGGTACGGACGGGGTGGGGTGGGGCTCCGCGAACCCACCGCCTTAGAATGTCCAGTTACTCTGCCCTCCGGGGTCCACGGGTGCGTCCGGTCCCGGGTGCGATCACCCCTCGCCCTGAGTAGGGACGGGGGGGCTCGGCGGACCCAGGCTGGTAACTTCCCGGGCGGCCCCCGGCCGGGGGCCCAACCGGGGCTCTTGAGCCGTCCCTCTAGTCCTGCCCCCTTTCTCCCGGTCCCTCTCAGCGGGGAGAGGGGGGGTGGAGTGTGCGGCTGTTGCTGCCTTGTGGACCTACGCTGAGGTCGGGGCGTGGGGGAGTGGGGGACCTGGGCCCGCCCTCACCACCGGGTCCCAGCCCGAGGCCCTAAGCGGGGTGGGTGCCTTAAAGCGATCCCCCCCACGGCAGGCGGGGCAGCCGCCCGAAACTCGCCTGCCCACGGGCGCCAAAATGGTCCCGCCTCGGACTCCTTCCACTCCCGCTGCGCCGGTCCCTCGGGCCAGCGCAGAGTTAAGTCGCTTACCCCGTCACAGACGCCATGCCCGTCCCAGGGCAAGTCGCTAGCTGCCGGGGTCGTCTCCCTTCGTTGCCCGGAAGGCCGGGTGCTTGGGGTGCCAGGAAGCCAGGGTGGCTGCCCGCTCGCTCCCCCTTTCCTGGGCGTCTCGGCGGCCCTGTTATGGGCGCAGGCGGGTGACGTCAGGGGCGTAAGCCCCGCCCCCTCCGGGGTGTTCCAACCCGGCCCCCGTCGGAGCGTGCCTGCGGCTCCGCCCCTGGGCGCGAACCGGGGCGCCCTAGCCGGACGTCTCCCGGGGGCCCGGGGCTTCCCCCGTTTCCCCCAGCGCGCGCCCGCCTCCGCTTTTTGCCGCGGCAGGGACGGCGGCGCCGCGCCGAGCGGCTTTCGGCCGTCCCTGGCCGCCGCTTCCCGCTGGGGAGGGGGGGCCTCCCCCGCTCCTAGTGCGGACCCTGCTGGGTCTGTCACACCTATACTTACCCTTGGATTGATGCTTTGGAAATCGATCTTCTGGTGTACAATTTACTGTTTCTAGTAAGGACCTGTTAAATCAAATGCTGAGGGCATCCTCATTGGTGCGGGTACTCCTACTCCTTGTGAGGAGTAAGGGAAGTCGATGGAATCGTTTCTCCCGTCAACCTCCTGCTTTGGGGACAGCATAAAAGTTCAAATCACGGTGCATCAACTCCAGCTATGCAATTAACATACCTAAAGTTGCGTATCTTGGTTCAAATTTATCTCCTAGCGTAAACATGGCCCTAGACTGTTTGTGGCCTTTGCTAGATTATCAACATGAATAGCCACTTGTAAAAGATATGTTAGGAGCTAAACACATTAAAGCTCATTTCAGTAGGGTTTAGACAGCCTCAGCTGCCTTTCAGAAGACTGCATATTTCCAACATTTGTAGGGCAACTTCACAGAGCTCAGTCCACATATCTGCAGGATATTATTCTTTGGTAGAGGTTTCCTAGATCAGATGCCCATTTTGACAGGGCTGTCATTCAGTCATTGTTCAAGTAGAAATCCTGTTGTCGGCATCCAGGCAGACAACTGTTTATTAATCACAAGGCTTGGAATTCTTGTGGATAAACACTTGGGCTATGTCTACACTGGCAGCTTCTTCCGGAAGAACAGCCGTTCTTCTGCAAAAACTTGTTGGTTGTCTACACTGCACAAGCGTTCTTCCAGAAGTAAATTTACAGTATAGCACCGTGGTCACCAACCCGTCGATCGTGAGGCCTCGACCAGTCGATCGCGAGGAGTTTGGGCACCCCCACCTCCCATTTTCCCCCCAACCCCGAGAAGCCCCACTACCTACCTCTAGTGTAGTGCTGGCTTCCCGCGGGGTGGACCGAAGTCCTGGGTGAAGCCCACGTCACTTCCGGGGGCTCCGGAAGTGTGCAGGATGCTCCCCTCCCACAGCTCTGTCACGTGCTGGGGGAGGGGGTGTCTGCTCCAGAAGAGATGAGTTGAGCACAGGGATTTCCCTGCACCGCGGGAGCAGGGGTCAGCCCCGGGGTTTGGCCTGGGGAGGCTCCCGCGGGGGTTTGTCCACGCGGCGGGAGGGGGTTGTGGCCCCGGGGAAGGCGCCCGCGGGGGTTGGCCGGGCTGGGCCACACTGCACTGCACTGAGCTGTAGGAGGGGGATTTGGCCCCGGGGCAGGTGCCGCAGGGGTTGGCCGTGCTGCGGGAGGGGGTTGGCTACGCTGTGCCACGCTGCGGGAGAGGGGTTTTGGCCCCGCCGCGGGGGGGGGGGGGGTTGGTCCTGGGGCAGGCATGCACGGGGTTTCCCTGTGCCGCTGGGGGTGGGGGGTGGAGTCAGGCCCGGAGGAGGCACGTGCTGGCTTCCCTCGTGGGGGGGGGGGGGGAATCCTGGGAGGAGACAGATGCAGGGGACTCTCTGCTGCCACTGGCACCCCATCTCCTGTCCGCGCTCCCCAGACCCCACTCCCCTGTCCCCAACTACAGAACTCTGTCCCCATTCCCATTCCCACGCCCCAAACTCTGTCCCCACTGGCACCCTGTCTCCAGCTGCAGAAACCTGTTCTCTCCCCTCCCAGCACCCTGTTCCCTCTCCCCTGCCCCCAGCTGCAGAACTATCCCCACAAAATGTATAATTATAAAGGCTTCATTTTAGATTTAAATAGCATGAATAAAAAACAGACCATTTATTTCATAACTATAAACACGTGATTTTAATTTTGTATATTGCATAATTTAAAAATAAACTGTTTATGAGAGATAAACAAGGGATAGCAAGTGATGGACAGGAGGAGAATAGAGAGGGCGGGACTTCAAGGAAGGGGCGAGGCGGTAGATCTTCATCTCTTCTGAGATTTAAAAAGTGATCTTGGGTGTAAAAAGGTTGGAGACCACTGGTATAGCGTTGTAAAACAGGGCTTCTTCCAGAAGAGTTATTCCTCTCCCCACGAGGAATAAGCCCTCTTGCGCACGAGCTCTTCCAGAAGAGGCCAGTGTAGACAGGCAACATGAATTTCTTGCACAAGAAGCCCCTGTGGTTAAAATGGCCATCAGAGCTTTTTTTCCAGAAGAGAGCGTCTACACTGGCATGGATGCTCTTGCGCAAAAGCACATGCCGGTGTAGACGCTCTCTTCTGGAAGAGTTTTTGCACAAGAATTCTTCCGCAAGAGTTCTTGCACAAGAAGCTGCCAGTGTAGACGTAGCCTTGAAGAAAAATGAACAGCTACTTAAATGACAGTAACTGTTGTTATCTGCAGTGTGTTGCCTACCCACCTTCCTTCTCCATTACTAGAGAAGGAAGTCTGCAATTCTAATGGGAAAAAAGCACTGAGGGATGGTTGTACTTCTCTGCTCTTTGTCTTTGGGTGGTGGTTGTGGGCAAGGACATTTAGGGCACAACCATGGCCTTGGCAGACACTGCTGGCCAAAAGAATCTAGTCTGTAGTATGTAGTAGAGATATTAAATTTAGATTAATTGGCTAATTGAATATTTGATGCAATTGACATTGACTCTTCGATTAGTCAGTAAGGGAGCCTGCACCTTTGAAGTGTAGCAACAGTCCCAGGGCTGTTGCTATACTTCAAAGGCAAAAGCGCAGCAGGGCGCATGGGGCCAGCAGGGGCCTGTGCTCCCTGCAACATTTCAAAGCAGCAGCTCTGCATGGAGCCCCGAGTCAACTGGGGACTCTCAGTCTGCAGCTTGACCCTGGGTTGAAAAGTCACATGAAACCTGGGGCATCTGGGGGACTTCCAGCTGTCCCTAGGGTTGCCAGATGGTTTCATCAAAAATACCAGACACACTTGACATTACATCACAATCTATTTTACACCTTATTTAGAAAATACCAGATATTTATATTTTCTCGTTTATATTTTCTCAACTTGTTTCCCGAAAAGAAAGCTCAAATACTGGACTGTCCGGTTCAAAACTGGATACCTGACAACCCTAGCCGGCCCTGGACCAGGGCCAGCCCGAGCCATTTGTGCACTCCAGGCTCCGGGAGTGCGGTGCCGCCCCCAGGAGTGCGATGCATGCGCAGCCTCACCCCCGGGCGCCCGGTGCCTTTGTGGCACCACCCCGGGCATGCAGAGCATGCGCGGTGCCATCCTCGCCCGGCCAGGCAGCCCCGCGCGGCGCCCCCTACAATGGGGGCGCTCTGGGCAGTTTGCCCGTACCTTGGGCTGGCTCTGCCCTGGACTGCACACAGCGTTTCAAAGCGGTAGACCACACAGCCCTGCCGCTTTAAAGCACCCTCTCTTCTAACCCTCCCTTGCTGCTTCTTTCTGGTAGAGGCAGTGGGGATGGGGAGGGGACCAACTAGTCGACTAGTGTGTCGACTGTCCAGTAAGTATTTGGACAGTATTAGTTGTTCACATCCCTAGTGTGTAAGGCACATGCAAAGCAAAAGTTGAATCCATGAGAGTAACATATATATCAAAGAACCATAATTGCAGTATGCTACGATTCTTTTCTTTAGCTGTTATTTTGTATGACTGCTAATATTTCTGGAGATAAGATTTAATAACACTCAAAACAAATCATTACAAGACCACAAAAATAGTGATTGTTGTTTCTGAGTATTTCAAGTTTCTAAGCTACTCTGGTAGACTTTCAAAAATATATATTAAAGATAGAGGACATTTTGCTAGTGATAATTTATTTAATATGTGCCATATTCTTGGTTTATTCTATTTTAGCATAGCTCCTTTCAGACTTTGTTTTTAAAATATATGCTGCCCAAATTACATTTCATGTTTTAAAGTTAGCTCTAAGTTCTTATTTGGTAAAAAAAATAAGATTTCATTGGCTATAGTATAGAATCAAATGACTGAATACTCTCATTAAGGAAAGAAACTATGGTGTGTTTTTGACTTTTTATTTTCTGGCTAGTAGGAGTTAAAAGCAGATGCATGTGATCTCAGATCACAAAAATGCTCTCTAGAATCTTAATAAAATGTCGATCATTGAGAAGATTTAATTGCGGTTTAGAAAATACTTGTTTAGCCAAAGTGTGCAGTAGCTTACAGGCCTCTTGAGCAGAGAATAAAGGGCTTTGTGTCATCTATTCACAGGTGATTGGGTCATTCACCAGAGTTAAAATAAGAGAGAACACCACTTTGGGGAGTTTTTCGTGTACTGTTAGGGCCAAATAAAACTAACTCAGCATGTATGAGAGGGAAGGAATCTACAGTGAGACCCAAACAACCATTTTACAAATATTGTGTTTGGCTTTGCATCTGTTTGTACAATGAACAAAAACAAAAGAAAGAAAGCAACAAAACAAATTTAACTGTTGGATTCTGACTGTTTTTGTTAAGCCTGTCTATAAATTATATGTATTATTAGCATCTTTTCTAATAAATGAACACCCAAATTTCTATCTGCTATTTCAGGGTTCACCTGAGTTTAAATTTTATCTAGTCCAATAGAAGTTAAAAGCTACTGAAAATTAGTTTTTTCTTTAATTCATTTGCTATTAGATTCCAAACATTAAAAATGGTAAACTCCGCCCCAAACAATTAATACATTAGTTTAATTTCTGAGAACTTGGTTTCAAATGTAATATCAGTTATGAAAAGTGGCTGTTGATTATATATTTACCATAGGCAGTCCCCGGGTTACGTACAGGGACTATAGGTTTGTTCTTAATTTGAATCTGTATGTAAGTCGGAACTGGCGTCAGCCGCTGCTGAAACTGATCAGTTTCAGCCGCAGCTGAATCTGGATGCCAGTTCTGACTTACATACAGATTCAACTTAAGAAACCCAGGCGTCCCCAAGTCAGCTGCTGCTGAAACTGATCAGCGGCTGATTCCAGGAAGCCTGGGGCAGAGTAACTCTGCCTCGGGCTTCCTGTAGTCAGCCGCTGGTCAGTTTCGGCAGCGGCTGACTTGGGGACGCTTGGGGCAGAGCAGCTGGGGTGCTGCTGGGTTGCTCCAGTAGCGCCGCTCCTCGGTGCTACTGGAGCAACCCAGCAGCACCCCAGCTGCTCTGCCCCAGGCGTCCTGATTCAGCCGCTGCTGAAACTGACCAGCAGTGGCTGAATCAGGACGCCTGGGGCAGAGCAGCTGGGGTGCTGCCGGGTTGGTCCGGAGCGGCGCTGCGGGACCAACCCGGCAGCCCCTAGCTGCTCTACCCCAGGGGTAGGCAAGAAAAGCCTGGTCTGCTGGGGGGGGGGGCACTAGCTGCACCCCCCCCGCCACCCAGCAGACCAGGGAGACGGGGGTGGCGGGACCGCCCAAGTCCTCCACGGCTTTGCTCCGTCTCCCTGGTCTGCTGACCTGGGAGACGTGGAACAAAGCCGCAGAGCATGCGGGCAGCGGGACAGTCCAGGCGCGCCGCGGCTGTCCCACTGCTGGCGTGCTCCGAGGCTTTGCTCCCCATCTCCCTGTTCTGCTGGTCAGACCAGGGAGACGGGGAGCAAAGCCGCGGAGCACGCCCGCAGTGGGACAGCCCAGGTGCGCCCGGGCTGTCCCGCTGCGGGCATGCTCCGTGGCTTTGCTCCTGTCCCCCTGGTCTGCTGGGGGGGTCCAGCAAAGCCGCTGGAGCCCCCCCCCCCCCAGCAGACAAGGGACACCAGAGCAAAGCCGCCGCCTGGGTGGCTTTGCTCCTGTCCCCCTGGTCTGCTGGGGGAGGTCCAGCAAAGCCGCTGGACCCCCCCAGCAGACCAGGGACACCCGAGCAAAGCTGCCGCCTAGGCGGCTTTGCTCGTTTGCCCGGGAGCAAAGCCGCCACCTGGGCGGCTTTGCTCCCGGGCAAACGAGCAAAGCTGCCCAGGCGGCGGCTTTGCTCGGGTGTCCCTGGTCTGCTGGGGGGGTCCAGCAGCTTTGCTGGACCCCCCCAGCAGACCAGGGAGACCGGGAGAAGCTTTTCTCGCCCCGGAGGACACGGGTGGCGACCCGCCGCCCGTGAGCTCCAGGGCGAGAAAAGCCCCGTTCGTAAGTGCGGATCCGACATAAGTCGGATCCGTGTAAGTCAGGGACTGCCTGTACTTAGTAGATGCTGAGGATTTGAGTAGATAAGACTGAAGCAAATGAGATGTAATATGTATTGGCAGAGCTGGAGGGGAAAGGGAACGGTTGCAATTATTAGGGTGCTGCAGGATAGGCAAAAGGTTCTTGGAGCTGTTGGAGTGAAGCTTTCACAATGCCTGATTTTAGTGTATGTTGAACATTTTTCAACAGTTTAATAATTTATCAAAATCTAAAAGTGAAGTTTTGGCTTGTTTTCATGGTTTTGTTGTTTTAAAAATAAATTTTAAAAAACTATTCTAAATCTACAGATTTAAAATCTTATTCCCCTAACAGATAATTCAGTTTTTATCTGGTTGGCTGAATACTTAAATAAATAAATAAACAAATAAACTAAACGGGTGTGTCTACTCTTCAGCTGGGAGACAGTTGCACTGCTTAAAAAAATAGTGATGTGGGATTTGCATCTTTGGTGGCAACTTCAAATAGCTATCTAAATTCAGACATTGGTGTCAGATGGGCTTAACAGCTTGAGCCACCACCTCATTCATTGAGTCCACACTCAAGCTCTGCTACCATGCATTTGTCTATCCTGGCTGGGAGGCATGCTCTCATCTGCAGTGCAGAGTAACACTATAAAGGGTAAAATTATATGTCCAGTACTTGTCTACCAATGATTGTATCTAACATTGTTAGTAAGCTGCTTTATAGGGGAAAAGCCTGAAAGCCCAGCATCACTAAATCTTGATCTGAGCAGGGAGGTTGAAGATGAATAATCCCTGTTAATCTTGAAAAAAATAAATAGAGGACTGATACTTCATTATTTAGGCCCACTCCAGTCATAGTATAAGTTCAGCTTTCATTGTTTGTATCTTTTTCTCAATCCATTGGTCCAATAAGATTATATTTTCTGTAACTGCACTGATGAAAGCTATTTTATTAATGTTATGCTCCCTACTTACCATCCCATTGCATATTCTTTGTGCTTGTAAGCAGTCCAGTGTTGGCTATAAACAGTACCTCACAATAGGAGCCTCTGTAACATGAAGATTTTGAGGTTTTTAATTTTATTTACATTACTCGATCTTACACCTATACATTCAAAGAGTTCAGTACAAGGAGGTGAAAAAAAAAATCCTAAAAATTGCTTCTGAGCTCTGGTTAGGCTATATATGGCAAGCTGTGGGAAGCAGTCAGTGCTCCAGGAGACTAGAGTAGTTTGTTTATTCTTCCTGGAAACCTCTTCCACCATGAGGGGTAGTAAAAGGACATTATCATGCTTTAAGAGAAGACATTGTAACATTCACTTCATTCCATATTCCTGCAGGAGAGCTGGTCTAGAAACATAGACTAAATTCCAATTTCACAAACATTTCTGAGACCAACTATATTTTTTCCTCCTGCTGTAGGTAAATTGTAGTGCAGTCTCTTTTAGCCCTTTGATAGATAGTTAACTGTAATGCACCCTGGTAGCCCTTCACTGTTTAGGGCTTGCTAGTATACCCTCATGGAGGAGTCCAGATATTATTGATAAATTGTACCCACTCATCCAAAATATGGTGTGACCATAGTTCAACTAAGATGGGTTTTCACCCATTACACAGTTTATGAACGTCCCTCCCCCCCCATACTAGCTTTAACTACTAGGATCTCTTGTCATGCTCATTTGTTTTCCCTGACCTTTACATAAATGTTCTGTTTACAATTTATTCTGGCTTTTAATTATTAAATTCTGGTAGATCATTATATCTAACGTTATTCTCCATTACTCCTTTTCCTTCAGCTGGTTCTGCAGTGATAAAGGCTACAGAATTAACTAGGGAGATGCTATGTAGACTTGACCAGAAAAATTACAGCATCCTATAGATCCGTGGTCCCCAACACGGTGCCCGCGGGCGCCATGGTGCCCGCGGGGGCATTTCAATGCGGCCGCCAGGTGCTCGGGGCTGGCCTGGCCCCAAGCACATGGCGCACAGGCGCATGCGGGGGGAGCGCGCTTGGCGGGGGGAGCACCGGGCGCGCGGCACTTGGCGGGGGGGAGCGCCGGCCCCGGGCGCGCGGCCCTCGGCGGGGGGGGGGGGCCAGCCCCAGGCGCGCGGCACTCGGCGGGGGGGGGGGAGCGCCGGCCCCGGGCGCGCGGCACGCGGCGGGGGGGGGGGGGAGGGAGCGCCGGCCCCGGGCGCCCGGCGGGCAAACGGCCACGCCCCCTGGCACCCGACAACCTAAAAAGGTTGGGGACCACTGCTATAGATAATCCTTTACCATGACATAGGGAAAGCATAGACCTGTGTATTAGTGTACAAGATCATCAGCTTCTGTGTTGTATATTGAGGTGTTGTAGATATAGATCTTGTTGTTATAGTAACTGACTTAGGTCATTAAGGGTATGTCTATACTACAACCCTCTGTCGAAAGAGGGGTATAAATTAGGCAAATCAAAAGCACAAGTGAAGCGGGGATTTAAATATTCTGTGCTTCATTTGCATAATCATGTCACAGCAGTCTTTTGAAAAAGGGTATTTCGAAAGACAAACCACCGTCTAGATGTGGTTCTTTTGGGGGAAAAAAACCTTTTTTGAAAGATCCCCTACTCATCTTTCGAAAAAGGGTTGTTTTTTTAAAGAACCGCGTCTAGATGATGCTTTCACTTTCGAAATACCCTTTTTCGAAAGACCCCTGTGATGCAATTATGCAAATGAAGCGTGGGATATTTAAATGCCCACTTCACTTGCACTTTCGATTTGCCTAATTTACATCCCTCTTTCAACAGAGTGATGTAGCTTAAACATACCCTAGGAGTCAGCCCAGCCAGTTCTGTGTTGTGAAATAAATGGACACTTGCAGTTGCTGAAGCTCTCTGTGTTTCCAGTGATTTCTTTCTAAACTGTGGAACTCCAAACAATATAATAAAGTGGCAGTGAGGATGGGATACCTGTGCTGCCTTCAGCAACAGAAGAAGTAGAAGTCCCTCTGAATATTTGGGACACATCATTGATGCTACCAGCCTTCGTTAAGACTATTGTGTAGGCGCCACCTCCTCAAAATGTTAGTCAGCTTTGCTTGTTTCTAGCACTATTGAACTATTATGTAAAGTGTGTTTCATAGTTAGCCACACTGTTAAAACCATTTCATGAGTTCCTTGGCCAGAATAAGACCTGGAAGTGGAATGAAGCCTGTGATGTTGCATTTAACAAGGTTAAATGTGCATTGCTAAACTTGGAGGTCCTGATGCATTTTGAACCATCCTTACCTTTACGGTTGGCCTGTGATGCCTCCTTGTATGGAGTGGAAGTGGTCTTGTCACACATTATGCTCTTCACAAGAGAGCTTCTCTTTAGTTTTTTTTCCACAACATGTTCTGATATATGCACATTTTTGTCCTGTGTATCAGGATTTTATAGCTCAAAAAAACAAACATCATTCCGGGATGCATTAGCAGGACTGTCATAAGCAAGACACAAGAAGTAATTTTTCTGCTCTACTCTGCACTAATTAGGTCTTAACAGGAATATTGAATCAATTTCTGAGCTATGTGCATAATGAGTCCCACACACCACCCACCCTTCCTCTCCCATGGCCAGCAGCAGAATGGAGCTGATTAAATAACTTTTTAAAAATTAGGTAAAGTGTTTGGGCCATATATGGTCCCTGGGCCAGGAGCTTGAGACTCCTAGTCTAGATATTATTTCATCTGCCATGAATGCAGGGGACTGGACTAGAACTCTTGAGGTCCCTTCTAGTACTATGATTACACAAAGAAATCCAGCTGTTTGTCACTGGAGCAATACAGTCTTGCTCTGTGCTCCTGTTAGCTCAAAGGTTTAGGCAAGGTTAGGACCAATTATATAGTACTTAGCTAAGAAGTGGTATTGGTGATTAAACAGGTTGGACGCTTTCCTCTCAATCAATACCGAACTAAATCAACCTGAGGGTCTCACTGTACTTCTGCAGATGCTTATTTTTTGCATAAATAATGATATATAACATCATGATTCTGATCACTTAACGTTCAAAATCCTACACTTTTGTTTGTTCTAAATACCGGGTTGCTAATAGTGATGTTTTGACCAACATAATTAATTATGTTCTGCCTTCCAATATTTTTCTTATAGTTGTTTATCAGGGTATTTTTCATTTCCTGTCCCTAAACTATTTTGTAAGGTTACACTATGTCACCTTGTTGATCTGTTTTGTCCCAATGATGGAAAAAAAATCATCTTTCTGTGCTTCTCCAGTCTGCAGAAAGTTTGGGGGATGCTATTGGATAAAGGCTATATAAATGTAAAATATTGTATTATCTAATAACATACGGGTAACATAAGAACAGCCATACTGGTTCAGACCAAAGATCCATCAAGCCCAGTATCCTGTCTGCTGAGAGTGGCCAATGCCAGATACTCCAGAGGGAGTAAACAGAACAGGTAATCATCACGTGATCCCTCTCCTGTCATTCATTTCCATTTATACAAGCCATTTAAACCAAGGTAATATGTAATCGTGCAGATTGTTTGGTTTTGTTTTTTCTAGTTTCTACAATAGTGATTCAGTTGCTGAGCACAATCTGTATGTTGTTTAATTATTGTTCAGAAATAAAGTGTGAAATCCTTTTCTGGATTCAAATACATACAGCTAGGCTGTCTGTCAAGAGTAGTAGCTTCAAGAACAGCAAATTGTCCTGTGGGTGGTGGTAATGCTACACCAATAAATGACTGGCTACATGCTATTTCTCTGGCATCATGTCTATTTCTTAAACTTCTCAGTATAGTTGCATTTTTCCAGGTACCTAAATCTAATTAATGGGACCAACTCTTTATGCTAAATTATGCACAAAATCTGTCTTTTCCTGGGATCCTTGTGCATACAGTTCTTAGTGTGTTACTGAGAAATGCATTGCAAATGTACAGTATTGAATACATGTGTTTTAAATATTTGGTTGTGCTTTAGACTAGGGATGTTAGATATTGTGTAATTGAATAGTCGTGTAACCACATGAAATCTTAGTGGGTAGATGATTATTCGATAGTCCCCAGAGGTGGGCCAGAAGTCAGTGTGCTCCCATCCCCACTCCTGGGGAGCCCCCTGCAGCCTCATGCTGCTGCCTGTTTATCAGAGGCAGCAGTACAAGATGGCAAACAAAGCCGGTTCACGAGGGGAGCCAGTTTAAAAACCAGTTCTCTTTGGAGGCCTGCTGCCTCTGATACAGGGGCAGCAGTGCTGGGTGGCTGCAGTACCTGTCCAAGGGGAGGGGGTCCCATTTCTCCACGGACAGAGGCTGCTCTATGGGATGCGAAGCAACCTCTATCCGCAGGGAGCTCAGACCCCCCACTGACAGGCTGCTACGGCAAAGCAGCCTCTGTCCGTGTTGGGCCCAGGCTCACTATTGACAGAAGCCTCTCTGTGGGATGCAGAGCAGCCCCTGTCCACGGAGCTCTTGTAGTTGCTTCTGATAGAGGCAGCAACACGGGAGAGGGCAGATGGAACCACAGAGCTTTTGCTAGGGGGAACCGGCTCCTGCCTGGCCTCCCCACCATCTCTGTGAGGCAGTAAGGGAGTGCGGGCTGGTCCATGGAGCTGACTCCCTGCACATATCAGCTCCAGTCTACCCCCTCACCATCCGCACTGCTGCTGCCTCTCTATCAGAGGCAGCAGCTTGGGTGGGGGGCAGGCAGATCTGATGCTCAGTCATGCTTATCAGTTAATCGTCGAGTACACATTGACATCCCTACTTCAGACATATAAATATGCAGGAAAGATTTTTAAAGCTAAGGTCTGAATAAAAATGTAAACAAAATGCACTGAACTTTTATTCTGCATTCTTTTCCATGTTTAACAAGGTTGTTAACTTCTATGTAACAAACTTAGGATTCCCATCCAATATAACTTGAAAAGATAGTCAGTGCTGAGTCACTTAAACAAGTAGCAAGAACATTCCAATAAGAAAAAGAAGAGCTTCTTATAGTTATTTCTGCTAGTGTGTGTATTATTATTAAAGGTAGAGAAATTGAGATTAATTTTTAAAAGCAAAAAATGCAGATTTAATATAGAAGACAATACAAAAGCATCCACGTTTTACTGAATTGAATGAAAAGGGAGCTGAAAAAGAAAAGGAATAAACCTTAATCAAATTTTAAAAATATCTTCCTAAGCATTTTCAGGTAATAAAACACAGTTATATTAGACCTTCCTCACCCCACCTTTCATTGCTTAAGTATCCAAATATGGGGAAAAAAAATTAAAGAAGTCTTTCCTCCATTGATGTCCCAGCAAATATAGTACTTTTAATGATAAAACTCCCTGAGCTTTACTGGGAGTTTCTACTGTTTCTGTCTCTGCCAATTCATATTGTTACTTGACTATAACTTATTTGACCCCTTGCCATTGTAACAAGGCTCAAGTAAGAAAAAAATCAGAATTTTCTTATCGTTACATATTTTATGACACTAACTGTTTTTAGGATTTTTTTTTTCTTTGTGCACAATGCTAGATGAAAAGGAAGGAGAGTCCAGTAATTAGGATAACAAGCCTAGCAATCAGGAGACCCTTTTCTCCAGATCATTTATGAATAAGTTGAAAAGGATTGGTCCCAGGACTGACCCTTGGGGGACACCACTAGTTACCCCTCTCCAATCTGAAAATTTACCATTTATTCCTACCCTTTGTTTCCTGTCTTTTAACCAGTTCTCAATCCAAGAAAGGACCTTCCCTCTTATCCCATGGCCATGTAATTTACACAAGAGCCTTTGGTGAGGGACCTTGTCAAAGGCTTTCTGAAAATCTAGGTATACTATATCTACTGGATCCCCCTTATCCGCATGTTTGTTAACCCCTTCAAAGAACTCTAACAGATTAGTAAGACAGGATTTCCCTTTACAGAAACCATGTTGACTTTTGTCCAACAAATTATGTTCTTCTACATGCTTCACAATTTTATTCTTTACTATTGTTTCGACTAATTTGCCCGGAACTGAAGTTAGACTTACCGGTCTGTAATTGCCAGGATCGCATCTACAGCCCTTTTTAAATATTGGTGTCACGTTGGCTACCTTCCAGTCATTAGGTACGGAAGCCGATTTAAAGGATAGGTTACAAACCACAGATAATAGCTCAGCAATTTCCCATTTGAGTTCTTTTAGTACTCTTGGGTGAATGCCATCCGGTCCCAGAGATTTGTTAACATTAAGTTTTTCTATTTGTTCCAAAACCTCCTCTAATGACACTTCAATCCGGGACAGTTCCTCAGATTCATCACCCACAAAGGACGGTGCAGATTCAGGAATCTCCCCAACGTCCTCAGCCGTGAAGACTGAAGCAAAGAAATCAGTTAGTTTCTCTGCAATGGCTTTATCGTCCTTGATTGCTCCTTTTATAGCTCGATCATCTAGGGGACCCACAGGTTTTTTAGCAGGCTTCCTGCTTCTAATGTACTTAAAAAACATTTTGTTATTTCTTTTTGAGTTTTTGGCTAGCTGTTCCTCAAAATCTTTTTTGCTTTTCTTACTACATTTTTACACTTTATTTGACAGTGTTTATGTTCTTTTCTATTTATCTCACTCAGATTGGACTTCCACTTCTTAAAAGATACCTTTTTGTCCCTCACTGCTTCTTTTACATGGTGGTTAAGCCACGGTGACTCTTTTTTAGGTCTCTTGCTATGCTTTTTAATTTGGGGTATACATTTAAGTTGGCCTCTATTATGGTGTCTTTAAAAAGTTTCCATGCAGCTTTCAGGGATTTGGCTCTAGTCAGTGTGCCTTTTAATTTCTGTTTAACAAACCTCCTCATTTTTTGTGTAATTCCCCTTTTTGAAATTAAATGCCAGGGTGCTGGACTGCTGAGGTGTTCTTCCCACCACAGGAATGTTGAATTTTATTATATTATGGTCACTATTCCCAAGCAGTCCTGTAACAGTTATATCCTGGACCTGATCCTGCACTCCACTCAGGACTAAATCGAGAATTGCCTCTCCCCTTGTGGGTTCCTGTACCAGCTGCTCCAAGAAGCAGTTATTTAAGCCATTGAGAAATTTTATCTCCGCTTCTTTTCCTGAGGTGACATGGATCCAGTCAATATGGGGGTAATTAAAATCCCCCATTTTTACAGAGTTCTTTATTTTGGTAGCCTCTCTAATCTCCCTCAGCATTTCAATGAAAATAACTCATCTTCTGTATCTGATGAAGCAATTATCCCATATGATTCCTCACCTACTGATGACCTAAAGCAATTTCAAGATTTATTCAAAGGGATGGCCGTCAGTCAGGAGGTTGTGATATCAGAAGTACAGGAAAACACCATAAGCTTCTAAAGAACCTCTAGCCTGCTACAAAATGCAAAATTGCACTAACTCTAGATGAGGCAATACTCGAAGCAATGGATGAAGTATGGCAAATGCCAGCCATAGGGTCCCGTCTGCCCCCCAACCAACAAAAGGGCAGATAGAAAATATTTTGTTCCATTGAAAGGTATGATGCCGACACCATGGCAAAAGCTATGGCAACATCCATAGCAATGAGGCATTCATCTTGGCTTCAAGGAGGAGGAGTTCCTAGGGACCTCCAGACCAAGGTAAACAACCTACCATTCGCTAAGGACAAATGGTTTGCTGCAAAGACCAGTGAAGCTTTGCATTCTAGCAAAGACTCACACACCACGTTGCACACATTGAGGAAGTATACTCCTGCCTACCAAAGGAAATGCTATAATCCGTACCAAAGACATAGGAACACAACTTTTGGCAGACAGCAGTAGCACCGACCATTTGACCAAACTTGATTCAGACCACCAAACCAATGAAGAGGAGCCCCAAATACACACTTTTCCATGACTCAGGCCTCTAGACAACAGGTTTGAGAATTTGGTTGAGGATCTGCCTGACCTCCCCTCCACACCAGTGCCAGGTGAAACAAACATCTTCCACCACTGCTTGTGCCCTTTTTACAGTCAATGAGTAGCGATCACCACAGATTGGTGGGTTTTAGAAATCATCAGCTGTGGGTTTTCTATCCCCTCACAAAACCATGCTCCACTAAGAAGTCAAACACCTTCTCAACATAGGAGCTATAGAACAGGTCCCCAAAAAATACCAAGGGAGAGGTTTTTTCTCAAATTAATTTCTCACTGAAAGGAGAACAGGGAGTTGAAGGCCTATTTTAGACCTCTGTAAATTTAACAGATACCTCTGCAAGCAGCACTTCAAGATGGTTACTCTCGCCATGATTATTCCTGCACTGGACAGAGGAGACTGGTTTGCAGCCCTTGACCTCCAAGATGCATACTTCCAAGATGCATACATCCCTCGCACAGACATTTCCTATGCTTCACATTAGTATCAGACCATTTCCAATACAGAGTCCTCTGCCATTCAGACCTTTTTCTGCCCCCAGATTCTTCTCCAAGCCTTGGCAGTGGCAGCAGTGCATCTTCGATGAGAAGGCATCATAATCTTCCCTTATTTGGAAAATTGCCTCATTCAGGGCCCCTCCCAACGTACCACAAGGGACATAATCAGATTAGGGGCTCACATATATTCTACGACAGCACACGCCTATCTTTCCAGTCAACACTGAGAAACTATAAAAAGCCTGGTCACCATCATGACCACCAGCCCAACTGTGCTCATTATAACTTGTCTCAAACTCAGGGATTATATGGCAGCTACTACATATGTCGTCCTATATGCCTGACTATGATTTTGATGTTACCAACACTAGATTGCCTCGGTCTATACACCAACCAGACACCTTGTGCATAGGCAAGTTTTGCCTCCTCAGAAAGTACTTATCTCTTTGCAGTGGTGGACCCAGGCACAGAACCTCTGCAGTGGGGTACCCTTCCATTGAGTTCAGCCATCCAAAGAAATCACTATGGATGCATCACTTCTAGCTTGGGGTGCCCACTTCCAGCAACAATATGCCCAAGGGAAGTGGTCCAGCAACAAATGCAAGCTCCACATCAACTTGCTCGAGCTTTGAGCAGTTCACAGTGCCTGCAAACACTTCCTTCCACACATTCAGGGATTATCGGTGCGTATCCTCACCAACTATATGACCCTGATGTTCAACATCAATTGTCAAAGGGGCTCCAGATCCCCTTCACTATGTGCAGAGGCAATTCAGCTCTGAAATTGGTATATCCGCTACAATATAACTACCATGGTGGCATACCTACCTGGGGAAAAGAATACAATGGTTGATATCTTCAGCTGCCACTTTGCCACCGAGTACGAATGGGACCTGCCCAATCAGGTCACCTGCGCTCTATTTCAATGTTGGAGTCGACCACAGATAGACCCCTGCAACCAGTCAAAATTCCAAATGCCCCCCCACCCCACAATGCTGCTTGAGAGCGGGCCTAGAGCACAACTCATTGGGAGACGCAATGCTATTCCCATGGCATACTCATCTGCCATATGCCTTCCCTCCTATCCCTCTGATCTCCAGAAGATACGGACAGATGGGGCCCGGGTAATTCTAATAGCCCCAGCTTGGCCTCAGTAGACATGGTCTCCATATCTCTATCAGCTGTCTCTGCGATCTCACTGGCCACTTCCGACCCAGCCTGACCACCTCTCCCAGAGCAAGGGTGTGATCCTTTACCCCCAGCTGCAAGCACTGTACCTGACAGCATGGTATCTATCTGGTTCGCGGAAGCTGAGCAACCATGACAACAAGTGAGAACTGTACTGCTACCATGGATACCCATACCCCCCATGTGGGATTTAGAGCTGTTTCTCCACTCGCTCACAAAACCACCCTTTGAGCCACTGGCAACTTCAACACTTACCTTTCTCTCCATGAAAATGGTGTTACTGTTGGCAATCACATCTGCAAAGAGGGCTAGTGAACTCTCACTTGTTCACCTCCATATACGGTGTTTCACAAACATAAAGTTATTCTGCGACTCCACTCCTCCTTGTTACCCAAACTTTGTTCTGAATTTCATATCAATGAACCCATAGTCCTTCTGATTTCCCTGAAACTGCATTGTTTTAGGGATGAAACCATATTACACACCATAGATGTGAGAAGGGCCATTGCCTTCTATTCAGACATGATGCAGTCTTTTCGACTGACAGAGATTGCTCATATCTGTTGCTGAAAGGTCCAAAGGGAAACCACTTTCTTTCCAGCTCTTATCAAAATTGATAACATCCTGTATTACCACCTGCTACTCTCTCCAGAATAGAGCAGTACCAACACCTCCCAAAGCTCATTCCACCAGATCGGTTGCAACATCAATAGCCTTCCTCAGGGAAGTATCACTCTAAGAAATACGTCAAGCAGCTACATGGCCATCAAACCACACGATCATGAAGCATTATGTGATTCCATCATGTTAGACAATGGAGTAGCTATGGCGGTTCTCTCTAGGGCTGGCAACAAACAGACGAAGCCCACCTACCATCTAACTGGGCACTGCTACACAGTCACCAACAGTGGAGCACCCATGGGGGCTCATCACTTGAAGAAGAAAGAGAAAGTACTCACTCTGTGAAGTAATAATGGTTCTTTGAGATGTTTGTCCCCATGGGTGCTCCACTATCCAACCTCCTCCTTACTTCTTTGTGTACTAACAATGTGCCAGGAAGGCATTAAAGAAGAAACAAAGAGGAGTCAGGCTGCGCATGCTAATTTCAGGCAGGAATACCACGCACCTCTTGCACATGCGCAACCCGACTGGATACTGTTGTAAAGATCTCCTATCTATGGCGCCAGAACAAGCCTGACACCAAGAGTAGAGCACCCACACATCTTGAAGAACCATTGTTACTCCACAGAGTGAGTAACTTCCCTTTTTGTCTTAACATTAAAATATCCCACTGCAGTTTTTTGTAAGACTGTTTTCCCTCTTGTCCATGATCAAAAGTTTCCCTTCCCCAGTGTTATCAATGTTTTGTATGCAAGACAACTGTTTAACTGTAGCTTCTACCATAGAAACTATTTAATTTCTCTGTTAGATAGATTTTCTTCTTCAAATGCTTGCTCATATGAATTACAAGTAGCTGTGTGTGCACCATATGTACATTCAGATGGGTTTTCCCCTCTCAATAACCAATGGGTCACCTATGAAGCCCCTCTGGAGTCATGTCTTCATGGAGGTGTATATAGGCCCCTTCTGACCTACCATCTCTTAGTTCCTTCTTACCACCTGTGACACTTGTTAGTGCTGCTTTTTTCTCTCTGGCTACAGAAGCGATCCTGTTGTGGACTTTCTGTTTATACCTGTAAATAGGTAACTTAGTGTTTTCAAGTAGTTTTACGATTAGATAAGTTTCTGTTGGGATTTTCCCAGCCATGTCCTTTCCCTTCCAGAGAATGCCTTGGTCTCAAAGGTTCAAACTGTGCAGGTCTTGCCAGAAGACTGTACCCAGGAGGAGCAGCCCTCACAACTCCTACTTAAAGTGCTTGCGGGGAGGCCCACCAAACTGACAGTAGTGCTGGAAGAGCTCAAGAGGTCATGAAGTCCAACTCTGTGTACTGAGGCAGGACCAAATATACCTGGATTGGTCCTGGTGTGGTTTTTTTTCCAATCTGTTCTTAAAAATCTACGATGATGGGTATTCCGTAAGTTTCCTTCCATGGTATATAATCCAGAGTTTAACTACATTATAACTAGAAAGTTTTCCTAATATCTTATCTAAATCTCTCTTGTGACATCCAGAATTGTACATAGTACTCCAGCTGAGACCTCACTAATGTCAAGTAGAGCAAGGACCAATATCTCCCACATCTTACATATGATACTTCTGTTAATACACTCCAGAATATTATTAGCCTTTTTGGCAGTTGCACCACATTGTTTACTTATACTGAATATATAATTCACTATTCAGAATCTTTTTATGTCCCCCATTTTGTAGTTTTTAATTTGATTTTTCTTTCTAACTGAAGTACTTGCCACTTGATTTAATTTCATCATCTTGATTTCAGACCAATTCTCCAATGTATCACAGTCATTTTAAATTCTAATCCTTTCCTCCAAAGTTCTTGCAACCCTTCCCAATTTGATAATATCTGCAGATGTTATAAGCATATTCTCCACTCCATTATCCGAATCACAGACTCCTCTGAGAGCCCATTAGATGTGCTCACCCATTTTGACACCAAACCATCAATAACTACTCTTTGACTTCAGTCTTTCAATTAGTTGTGCAGCCACTTTGTTTCATCTAGACCACATTTCCTTAGTTTGCTTATGAGAATGTCATGTGGGACTGTGTAAAAAGCCTTGCTAAAATCAAGATGTCACATCTGCTGCTTCCCACACACTCCCCATCCATGAGACCAGTAAACTGTCCAGAGGGAAAAAAAGTAGTTTATTTGGCTTGATTTGCTTTTGAGAAATTCATGCTGGCTATTCCTTATAATCCTGTCATCCTCTAAGTATTTTGACAGGGTCAGGCCAGAGGAGTAAAGGAGATGGGAGAAGGGATTTATATCAGCCCTTGATTAAGTCTCTGTACCTAGGGTAATAAGGTCTAATCTAGAGCCAGCAGGAATTTTCCAGTACCAGTCAGGGCAATTAAGTCACCTAGAGCCAATTAGGGGGTTTCCCAAGTCAAGTGAGTTAGACTAATTAGAATATTTGGGGCCAGTGAAGAACCAGTCGAGACTCGTTCAAAAGGGCTCCCTTTCCAGTAGCTCAGGATGTGTGAGAAGTTTGAGGAGAGAAGAAGCTGTGGAGTGTTTGAGAGGAGAAAGTGAAAGCAGGTACCAGGAGGAAGAACCTGCAGTAAGGAAAGTGCTGGGCAAGGAAAGGCTGTAGGGAAGTGGCTCAGGGAATCATAGCTGTCACAGAACTGTTACCAAAGATATTAAAGACAGCAGCTGGGCTCGTACCTGGAGTAGAGGTGGGCCTGGGCTCCCCTCCTCTTCACCAATTCCCCCTTCCAGTATGAGAAAGAGACTGGCCTTAGTATAGGGTGCCTTATATCACTTGGAGAGGCCAAAGAGACTATGAAGATTGGTTTTCTCCTCTTTTTCCCATACTGGCCAATGAGGAGAGTAGCTCATCAAACAACAATCTGGTGTCTAAATTGAGGGCTACTGTGAGCCTCTGTGGCAAGTCATTTGCCTTAAAGTATGGGACCCAACAAGGTTGAGGAGGCACTTTGTCACAGTATTTATAAATTAATTGTGCATTGGTTTAGTCCAGTAATTTTCCAGGTATTGAAGTTAGGCTAACTGTTCTATAACTCTTCAGGTTGTCTTTGTTCCACTTTTAGAGACAGGTACTATATTTCCAGTCCTCCGTGAGCCCTTAAAGTGAATTGCCACCAGTTCTAAGATTGCTTCAGAAAGTTCATTAAGTATTTTAGGATGAATTTCATCAGACCCTATCATCTTGAAGACATCTAACTCATCTAAGTATTCTTTAACTCAGGGCTTAACATTCCTCCCTTTGTTCTTAATATTAATTTTCTTGAGTATCTTGTCATAATTAACTTCTTTAATGAACACTGAAGCAGAATAGGTATTAACCACCTCAGCCTGTTTGATGTTATCAGTGATTAGCTCTCTTCCCACACTAAGTAGAAGACTGCACTTTCCTTCATCTTGCTCTTGTTCCTCATGTATTTAAAGAAGCTCCTGTTACTACATTTTTATGTCCCTTCTTAGGTTTTGTGTCTTAGCCTTTCTGATTTTGTTCGTATAGGGCTGTACTTTTCTTTGTTCTTCTCACTAGCAACTGGTCTGTTTTTCCACTTTTTGTAGGGTTCCGTTTTAATTTTCAATGAGGAGTTTTTGATGAAGCCATTTTTGCCTCTTACTGTTCTATTTTTATTTTGCATTGGAATAGTTGATAGTTGTATTTAATAGTGTCATTGCTTAAATATTCTTCCCATGGGATCTTCACTACCAGTCTTCTAATTTTTTAAGTTTGCTTTTTTAATCTTAATTGCCCTTGTTCTATTTATGATCATCTGTGCTTGTGCTGGCAGGGTAAAAGGCAACATGCATTTCATGTGAGCAATGAAGGAGGCTGGGACATGTCCCCAGTACCTCCCAATTACTACTTCACTTTTTCAAGTTGTAGGTTCCTTTATCCAAAGCGCATGTGACTTGTTCTGGATTTTTTTCCCAATAGCTGAATTATCACAGCAAAATTGACTATTCATCCCTATTTCATTCAAGATCTTCACTAGACTCACATGATTTTTTTCCATCAAAGACATAGTAAGATTGCCCTAGGCTGCACTTTATGCAGCTTTTATAAATCTGGCTTGGATCAAGTGGTTTAACACTCTAGGGAGTGGCATGGGTTCTCTCCAAATCTGCCTTTAGGAAGTGCCTATGTTTGCTTTAGAATTTCTGGCTCTCTGCTTCTTCAACTTTCAGATGATCCTTCACACACACAATTGGAGCCAGTTCATTAGCAAGTCTTGCTTTTTGGCTCAAACCTTGGGCAGCAAACTTCATGTCAAAAGTTAATTTAATCAGCTTTCTCTTCAGGAGAGATGTTTAATTAAGAGGACTTGGACACTGCACAAGATGAGGTATTTTTTATTCTAATCAGTAGTGCACCTTGATTTTTATATTTGAGAGTTCCAGAAAATAGTGACTAACAAGGAATACTTTTCTAATGGATAAACTTAGTTTCTTCAATTTTATCAAAACAAATCCATACACCTACCATCAAATTAGAATATCCATGTGAAACTCTGTGTGTTGGGATTAGTTAACTACATTTTCTATCATAAATTAGCTCTACTTTCTATAGTTATTTGACAATACAGAAATAACTCTGTATAAGTTCAGTTTATTGCTGACAAAGTATTTTGGAAAAGTTATGTAATCAGTGAGCAAATCAGCTTTCTGTATGTACTCAGTGTCCATCAGGCCTGCTGAGAGGGGGAGCAAAGGGAACAACTGCCCCACGGCCCATCGATTCTAAAGGGCCTGGGACTCCTGGCCACCTGTAGCAGGAGCAGCTGGAATCACGAGCCCTTTAAATTGCCACTGGACTGCTGCTCAGCTTGGTTCCAGGTGTTTCTAAGGGCTTGGTTCCAGGTGACGTGGGAACTGGCTGCCCTGGTCCTGCCCATTCCACCTGAGGCCCTGTATCTTCTGGGAGCACAGAACTGCTGCCACCTCTTGCCCTCTCCCCCTTCTCCTCCCCCCCCCCCCCACCTTGCCTAAGGGCCTGACATGGCTGTTGGCTCTCCTAGTTTCCATTACCATAATGAAGCAATGTCCCAGAGCAGCTTACTGATTATACTACCTGTGTTCTATGTAATATCCCAAGTAGAATCAACTATAGTTTTTTGGAAAGGGGACTTATAGTTACACCAATTATTCTTTAATGTAATAAGCAAAGTTTCCAAATTTCTCAAGACACCTCTCTTGGTCATCTTACTTGACTGAGAAAAGCTAGAAGAGACTGTCTGGAGGCTTTCAGCACTGTTCCTTTCTCTGTGAAGAGAGTTTCTGCACAGGAACACCAAGGGAATTTGCTATCTATGGAGTTACTCCAATCCCAACTTTCTCGGGGAGCAAAAGTCACAGCCTAGGAATTGAAGCAAAATACCTTATATGGCACTGAAAAGCACCAAGTAGCCCATAGTTTGGGTATACGGCAAAAGGTAATCTTTTTGCTCTGAACTCTGAAGGAAATATCAAAGCAGACAAAGTTGTTTGTGACCTGTTATAAATGTCTCTCTGAAATGCTCTGGAAGCTAGTTTATGATTTTTTTCTAAACAGTAAATTACAGAGATCTCTATGCTAGTTGTATGATATTTGGGGGGAAAAGCTTGGGACTAAAGAATTTGTCTTTTATTCCAAATTCTAGATGTAATTATAGAGAAAAGGGCTGAGGAAGCAAAGCTGGTCTGTTTTATTTTGATTGGACTTAAGCTTTCTGTGGTCAGAAGACAGAGATTAAAGGGTCTGTAATTAGGTTCCATACTTCATGTGTCTTAATGCCCAGAAAGGCTAAACCCCTGCTGCGGGCAATAGTAGTTGCCAGAACCATCAAGAATAATTCACAGATGCAAGTGAAAAAGGAAATTATGCACACTTTCTGAAATAATATGTTTTATCTTTCTTGTCTCTGTAAGAGTGGCTGGATGGGGGGGGGGGGAGAGTCCCACAAAATATCTAGTAAACAAGTCAAATTTGAGGTTGGAGGAAATAGTTTTACTGCTTGAAGCAGATGGCCTGGACCTTGCAGATGTTCCTGTATTTTTGAGTTGTGGGTTTTTTAAAAAAATTCCTCTTCCTCTTATGCCACCTCCTCCTTGAATAAACTGCAACAGTGTGCCCAAGGAAATATGGGTTTCTGTGTAAGTGTATAAAGCACTGTGACAAGTCAACAGGTATGACCGTGTAGCAGCACCCACACAGGTGTTGGTTACCTCCCTTGTCATTGTCTCTGTAGAGCTAGTATTTGGGGCGCCTCCCACACCCACAGCATATTTAGTCAAAACCATAAAATATAATTCTTACAATTTCATATTGATAATTATATTCAAATTTAGATTAAAATGACTTTCAGCATATCATAACCTTTCACCTGATACCTCACATGGCATGCTCTATATGCAATATCACAATTATATACAGATGAGGAATATGAGGCTTCCAGGGTGCCTCCCCCAAGGTATAGAATATCACTTGAGAAAGGTATATCTTTTGAGCAACAATTCCTACCGATGTAGCTATTTGAAATTTTAGACTAGGCGGTGAAGCATCTGAGATTACTCCAACAATTTCCAGTCACTTCTCTTAATAGCAGTAGGTAAAATGACATTTTCTTTAAATTGAGTTTACAGCTTGAGTATGGGTTAGAAGCTGGAGAGTTTGTGGAATTTTACAGTTGACTGAAAACATATTCTGGTCTGTGCTGAGTGTGTGTTCTTCACTTCACAGGCAAGTCAAAGACCAAAATAAGAAGGTAGCAAACCTTAAGCACAAAGAACAAGTGGAGAAAAAGAAGAGTGCGCAAATGTTAGAAGAGGCCAGACGGAGAGAGGATAATCTCAATGACAGCTCGCAACAGCTTCAGGTATCATAAAAATTTGAATTGGGAGTATATGGCTGATAGCCAATTTTCTCTCCTTGGTCTGGATATGAACCTTCTCTCGCCCCTCCCCACCTCGCACCTGCTACCTTGCTTTTGAACTTGTTGCATAGTAAAGGAATTGATTTGCGTTAAAAAAAATAACCAGTTTTGTTCCACAGCACT
This sequence comes from Pelodiscus sinensis, assembly GCF_049634645.1. Taxonomy (NCBI): domain Eukaryota; kingdom Metazoa; phylum Chordata; order Testudines; family Trionychidae; genus Pelodiscus; species Pelodiscus sinensis. The sequence goes on from NC_134711.1 coordinate 108,396,066, forward strand.
TGAGGGATAGCTGCCTCTGGCTTCTGCTTCTGCAGTTTCATTCATGTTTATGGTAAGTAAACAGGGATCCATTTGAACTGTAAAGTGGATTGCTGGAATGGTTTTATCACATGGGTGTTAAGATTGGAATATTGATTTCTGTCTCATTGTTACATCTAAAAACTTCTTTCTTTAGTTGTTTTGGGGTATTTTTCCAAAGGATTGAACCTTATTTTGCTGGATTTTCTTCATTAAATGAAGGATGAAACACATGACAACATCAGTAAGTATTCCTGTAGCAGTGGAAATGTATTGTGGGACATGTGGAGGATCATATGTTTTCTGTGATTACCAAGAACTTCCAGTTGGCACCAAATCCTACTCCACTTCTCATCAGTTCCAGATGTACCCACTACTCTGCTACATATTTCCCTTTACCCATTAAACTGTCAATGCACTATGGTATCACCACCTATAAAGTCACTAGCCTCCCACAAAATGGTATAGACAAAATAAAGTTAGAAATTTAAAAGCAGGAGAAATGTTTTTCCATTCACTGAACTTTGATACCAACATCCCAAGTTACCAACATCCCAAGTTATGTCAAACAGTGAATAATCAAGTGCTGTAATGTCATTGTTATAACTGCTTCAATGAGTAAGCATAGAGAATGAAGAGAGTCATTCAAAAAACTTTCAAGTATAATTGCTTTATATCAAAATAATTTGCAGCTTTTAAAAATCATTTCCTTTCTTTTCCCATCATAAGTATAATGTGGAAGAAGTAGTCTGCCTTTTAAGTCATATTCTGAAACTTGTGATTTTTGACTCTTTATAGGTCATTCCTGTTTGTAAACATTTAGCTTTACTTTAAGTGGCCTAATCCTGACCAGGGGTATCTCGTTATTTGATATCATTCAGCTAATAAAAACACAGGATATAATCCTGATTGTTCATTGGAAGGCAAATTCCCCAGTTAATTTAAATTTCCTGTTTCTTCTGCTATTCTGTGAGGTCATGGTGGGGGTGATTTCAACTTTTCAGTACTTCAAAGACCACCAACGAGACATGGATCTGTCTCTGTGTACTGCTTTCTCAGCCATACCATCTTGTGGTTTTTATAGTACTGTACACAAAGTGCACTCAAAGAATTAACTTCCAAGTGCATGGAGTGATGTCATGACTAGATTTTTTAAAAGCCTTGGATATGGGAATGCTACAGCTCTGATGCATTCTTTACAGAATGTTACAGAAATCCACAAGGCACTAATTGATGTGATAGTATATGTACACTCTACAGAATCCTCTTTGACTTTTCAAAGTCTCTTAAAAATTTCCCATGAAGATGTTTTTGTTTACTTAGATTTTTGAACTATGCTTATGTAAATATTTTAACTCTGAGTATGTATCTATTTGACGTCTGAGCTAATAACCTAGTGCGTAGTGGTATTTATCAAGTTGTGCCATCCCATGTAGATTATTGTTTCTGTAGTACTGTATTTATGGATTATTTTGCAGTAGAGTTGTTATGGAAAAGTGTATTTCTAAAAATATATATGAATATTTCTAAAATATGTGCAAATATGAATTAGCATAATTTTAGTATGAAAATTTACAGATTTAAAATTTGAATCTGCAAATAAGTAATCAATTTAAATCTATGGATTAGAATCTAGGCATAAGTAACCAGTTTCCTCTAACAGGGAAGAAAATTAAATGACTTGGATGACTTTTTTATTCTATTCCTGTTGTTTGAAAGGTTGACTTTTTCAGTATTGATTTGGATTCCTATAATAACATCAAGACTATTGAATAAAAAAAGAAAACAAACTGAGAAGGGGAATGCTACAGTATATAATTTGCTAGCATATTATCTGCTCCTTGTAATGATTCAGCACTTCCACGTTGAGGCAGATCACAACAGTGACTTCATGAAATGTCTATCTTGGCAGTGATTCTTGAAGTGTGTTATATTCTGCTTAATGAGGCTTAAATTAAATTCAGATAAAAATGTGTTTTGGAAGATCCATTTGTGAATTCAGGATTGGCATAGCATGGGTTGATAGATCAGACTTTAAGATATACACAGAAATCTGTACAGCATTGGTGTTCCTTGGTTCTGAACAGTATCATTCTCTCTTTAATGACCTAACTTCTCCACACCAAAAGCCTTAAAAAATACACATTGTAGTGATATTATAAAATATGATTGTTTATTTGACAAGGACGAAGGAGCAATTTCCAACTTGTTTGGGGTTCTTTTTGTTTTGTTTCGCTGTGATATGTTGTCTAGTGGGATAGTGGCTCTGTATGTGGCTTTTTCAGGGTTTATAATGGTCCCCAGCAGTTAACCATTCATTGTAAACTGCAATACTCATAAAGGTCAATTGGATTAAACAGAGGTAAGAATCTTCATGAAAACCAGCCCCTTTGTTACCAGTGTGCCAGTTTCCTGTCACCTGGATGCTTTTCTTGTTCACAGAAGGATGGAGGGAATACTTTCATTCAGAGATGAAAAAGGGTTTTAGATGTTAATGAAAATATCAGACTAAAGTAAAATATGGAGTGTTTAATGGCAAGTGACAGCTCCAACAAAACCCTTTCCTTTAGGAGGGCTCTTTTCTTGCAGCTTGCCTCGCTAGGACTTGAGCATTTGGTTTCCTGGAAGTAGAATCTACCAAATACCACATTTCAGTTCCTTACACATGGAGGTCTGTCTTTTCCTTAGTCTCTAAGAACACTGTTTGCTAATTGATTAAAAAAATTAAATCTGGGGAGAAAATATATATATCTTACATGCAAACATTATTGGGTTTGGGGTCAGGATACACAAGCACCAATTTCAGATAATTTTGGTCTTGGTGGTTTTGGCTGGAATTAATAATAAGGCATTATGAAACACTTAAAAATATGATATCCGTGTTCCTAAGTTGGCCATCTGCAATCCAGCCAAATAAATATACTTCCAAGCATATATTCCACTCCTCCTGTCTCTGTCCCTAACAGACTTGTGGTTTCTTTCTTCCTGAGTCCAGTAACAAAGTATTCGTTTATAGAGAGAGCTCTGATGATGGAAATTTGGCATTTTGGGGAGTGCGGGTGGGGAAAGTGTGTGTGGGGGGAACCAGCGGAAGAATGGAAACCATAACATCTCAATTCTAGTGAACTAGATGAACGGGATTCTAAATTTGTTTCTCCTTTCTGAGTTCTCTTAAAACCACAATTCCCAGAGATAGAAGTTAACGAGCGCCTGGTCTGTAACTGAATGATAAAATAGGCTTCTGGTCCTAAGTAGAAAAGGGCAACATAAAAACTTGTGCTTTAAGAAGCTGAAAAATCACCACAGACCCATTGAAAAATATCTGAAATAGTGAGAGATGCCATCTTGTTTGCATTGTCTTTGTAAGGTGACATTTGGTGAAGTTTCATAAAATATTGAATGGATATTAAGAGCAGGTCTGTTGGAGTTTTCAGACAGAATTAGTAAGATGCTGTCAGTGTTTCTTTTGTAGCATCATATGTCACCTCAGTGACCTTTGCTGAGCATTTGTGTATTGAAGTATCATGAGTGTATTGCTCCCTGTCTACATTTATGCTTAGATAACAAATGTATAATACCTAGAGCATTTAGGGAGAGAATATATCCTGAAAAGAATTTTCTGTCCATTCAGTTATGCATTTTTTAATAGTCCTTGTACAGTAAATGGTAGGCCATTATGCAGTGCACTGGTACTCAAGCAGAGCTACAGGAAATTTGATGGATAGCAATTCAGTCAGGATAAAATGTTCAGGTTTGTTACTTCAGGTTGAGTAGTTTTAAGTAGTTATCATGAGGCCAAATTTTACACACATGCATGTGTTTATACACATACCCTGTGAGTTCAAGAAACTCAAACATCTGAGCGCCAAAGTAGAATACATCTAGTCTTGAATTCCTAAAGTGAAAATTTAAATCCCAACCAACAGTGATTTTTAAAGATTTTGCCAGGGACAGTGACAGAGCTTGTTACTTCTCTTTCTTGCGTAAGTAACCACAGTAACATTAGTTAAACACCAGGAGGAAAGGTGATGTTTTCTTTCAGGATAATCCTCCTTAATTCATCAATTAACTTACTTTTGGACAACATGAGTGTAACTGTGGTGTTTGGTCAGTGCCCTGTAGGTCATTATGCTGAAGGAGGCTGAATAGTAAAGGAGTGTTTTGTGAGAGCTATGAAAATCTATTGTAAGAATTCTAGTACTCTCCCTCAAGAAAGGTCACTTTATAGACAGATGCTGGGAAGGAAACCGATTAGTTAGATATAGATATCAAGATGCAAGAACATGCAGGACAGGAGTTAAGGAAGGAATATTTAGGGTACAAAGTACCATAGAAAGCTGAAACCCAAGACAGAAGTATTACTAAGGTACATACTTAAGATCAGCCAGAAAACTAAAGTGTTCCCATGCATGGACAAGAAGAGGAGAAAAGTGAAAGTTTGACAGACTTTTTAGGTCACTGAGGTCTTGTACTATGGGAAGGGGCTCATTCTAAGCTTTAAGCATGCCAGATTGCTGCTGGTGATACACAAGATTTGGCGTGTAATTTAAAACTAGTATTTGAAGGAAAGCCAGCAGGTGCAGAGAACAGTTGAGGCTGGACATAAATGCTATATTTGGCTATAGATGTGATGAGAAACAAGAGTTCAACCTGTTTCCAATGCAAAGATAGTTGATGATCAGTCAGATGGTTCATAATTGTACTGTAACAGGAATACATTTGTGCATTTATAAAATGAAACGAAATTTTTAAAATGAAAGCTTTAAATACTATGCTGGAAGGTTTGACTTGTCAAGGAGACCACAATAATTGTTGTCTTCAAGATGTGAACTAATTTTAAAAAATAAATTAACAAAGGAGAGGGAAAAGTGTTGCATTTATTCATAAGGGAGAACATCATGATATGGTTAAAACCTGTTAAATCACAAGTAACAAGATGTGCAAAAAGTAGAAGTACTTTACTGGGATCAGAATGCTAAGGAACATAATGTGTCAAACGAGATTAAAAAAAGTTTTCAGATATACTGGAACAGTAAAATTGAAGGATTTTTCACTGCTGTAATAACTAGTTGAATAGCATATCGGCATGAATAATTAAAGCAAATTATTGATATCATAAATAGCTGTTTTTCAGCCATTTGTTTTAGAGCCTAGTAGAGCAAGGTGAAATTAATTTTGGTGGTATGTGTTGAAGTTCCAGTGGATAACAGTAACCACTGCACTGTTGTTAGATTTCACATTTACTAAAGGAGGAGACGCTACTTTGCAAAGTCAAGTGCATTAAGTCACCAGGACTAGATGGTTTCTTCTTTAGTTAAAAAGGGAAAGTGCAGAACAGTGGCAATAGTGATGAATGTTTTGGACCAATGGTTATGGAATCCCCTCCGTTCTATTTTTGATGCTGTATTAATTTTTTCAAAATTTCCTTCAACATGAAACCCAATATAATAAGTTTTAGTTAAAATACTTGAGACTAACAGATCTAGTCATTTTTTTTCATTATTTGACTTAGAAAATACAACTTTTTTACTATTAAAAATCAGCTTTTTTAGGATATTGTAATGCAAATGGCTAGCTTTCAAAATATCAAAACTTGTAATGTACCTACTGTTCTTTGGGATATAGTATAGATGTTAGTTTAAAGTAATTTTGTTCAAAATAAAATTTAAGATTTCCTTGCAAACTGACTATGCTTCATCAGCTCTGAAAGCAAATTTATAGTTCATCAGCATCACTAGTTAACTGGATATGCATCAGGATAAATCTGCAGTGGAGAAAGGATGACACAGGACCAGTTATTGTACAAATGTAATCTTCACAGCAGGTTTGGTCTCCATCAACAACTGCAGTGTACTGCAAATTATATAATGTTCTGAATACACTACAGTCTAGTTTAGTAGATTGTAGTTTCTAGTTTAGTACAGAATATCCAATTACAACAGATACTGGATTAGTGTTTTATATCAACAGGTGCATGGAGAAAAATTAGGACCTGCTCTTGCCATTTCCAAGCTCCCTGCCTGCAGGCAAGGAAGATTACTAACACCTTTGCCAATGGCCTATGGAAAGCCAGTAGACAATGTCCTTTTGGCAGCCTAGCACGTGGTTTATTGTGAGGAATTTTCCTCTGCTGGGAATATACAACATGTATTGGGAATTGTTTCAATTGCATTATTCCATGTAACATCTGGGACATTGTTTTTCAAGCTTTTCAGCCTGAGGGCTGAACATCTTATTTCAAAAGGTTCCATCAGTACTTAGGGTCTCTGTGGCTGCCCTATTCTGCTTCTTTTTCACTGCTCAGGTAGTAAAAAGAGAGTATTGTAAATATGTAGCACAAAAAGATGTCTGCAAAGAGAAGTTTTTCATTGGACTAGTTGAGAACTAATGCATAGTACCAAGAATTAGAATAAAGTGAATTACTGGATTAATTTTTCATTTTGGAACTAAACTATGGGACTTTGGCTCCAGGAAATGTAATATTGAACATTTGGAATGATGGACTCGTAGGTTTTCATTTAAAACAAACATTTCTTCCATTTTCACAGCAGAAAGAGCATAAAATATAACTTGATCTGGAGGAAGATCCAGTATGTCACCTCAGACAAATCAAGGATGGAATAGGGAACACATCTGGAGGTCCACAGAAAAGGAGGGAATCTTTTCAGACCCCTTGTTCTCACCTAGTCTACCTTACTTGTGAACCTATAAGTGTTTGAATTTTCAGTTTTTCTTCAAGGAGTGTCCCTTTGGGTGCTCCACCTTAGGTGTCTGAGTGCCACTATGCTTCTAATAGGAGATTTTAGGTAGCAGTGCCTGCAGTTGGTTGTGCATGAAGAGCCACTGGCGTGCATCCTTTGACACAGCTACCCTCTGTATGCAGTTCCTTCTCTACCACTATTGACTTTGGTCAGAAACTAGCAGTTGCCCAAATATGAATGAGGGTGCTCTACCCTCATGAGCAACCTTACCGGCCACATTAGATTCTTCTGACACTGTGGCTAGATCTATCACATCTGCAGTGATGATGAGACAGGCATCATGGCTACAGTTCTCTGGGTTCCCCAGTGAGGTTCAGTCCACAGTCGAAGACCTGACCTTTGAGGGCACTAAGCTCTTAGCCAAGTCCACCAATGCCTTGCTCCATGTTTTGGAAGACTCATGAGTCACACTCAAAATGTCCCTGTCACAAAAAGAAAGCAGGGAAGGTTGTTTACACAGATATAAACCAACATCTTTTAACAAACAGCAGAAGCAATATGACAACAAGTGCTAGCCCTACCAGAATAGGCGTAGAGAAGCACCCAACCAGACATCAGCCTTACAACCATCCACTGCATGTCAGGCCTTTTGAAATGTTGGTTGACAGGGTGCCATAGAAAATGTACCCCCAGAGCATAGAGGCAAGGGATTCTACTCTGATTACTTTCACCCAAAAAGACCGGTGGATGGAGGCCCATCCTGGACTCCTCCACAAACTCAATTGTTTCATTCAAACCCAGCGTTTCAAAATGGTAATCCTAGTCACCATAATTCCTGCCTTGGAAAAAGGAGACTGGCTATCTGTCTTCCACCTCCAGGATGCCTATTTTCATATCTCTGTATACCCAGTACAAGGCGCTTCCTCCGATTTGTCATCTGAGACCTCTACTTCCAATAGAGTGCTGCCATTTGGACTCTCATCAGCCCCCTGGATCTTTTCCAAGATCTTGGCAGTGGTGGCAGCACACCTGCGAAAGATGGGAATTACCATCGTCCCATACCAAGATGACCATCTGCTGAAGGGTCTCACAGAACATGGCAGAGAACAGGCAGTCCCCAACACCAGAGCCCTATTCAACACGTTAAGGCACCAAATAAATCTTCAGAAATGCACTCTCATTCCCACTCAGAGCTTAGAATTCATTGGAGCACATCTGGACTGCTTAACTGCAGTAGTGTCTTTACCAAAACAAATATTTTCCACAATCATGGACCTCATATCATTAGCATAGGCTAGTCCACGCATCACTGTGTGTCACTGCCTTCAACTTTTGGGATACATGGCAGCAGCCACATTTGTGGTACTATATGTGTGCCTCTATGAGACTACTACAGACTTGGTTCCACATGGTATACAGACCACATGTCCACCATTTAAACAAACAGCTCACCATGCCCTGCAGTATAAAGAACTCTCTGTCTTGATTTACCGTTTGCGACAATGTTTGCAAGAGAGTGCCCTTTCACCCGTAGCCATCTATAACAATCACTACTGATGCCTCCCTGATAGGATTGGGAGCCCACTTAGACCATCATGTCATCCTGGCACAGTGGTAGTGGGAGAATGCCAAGCAGCACATCAGTCTGCTGGAACTCAGAGCAGTTTGCAATGCCTGCTTGCATTTCCTTTCATTAATTCAAGACAGTACAGTGCAAATACTCATGGATTAACCTCACCACAATGTTTTATATAAACCGGCAGGGTGGATCCTGGTCCTACCCACTGTGCCCGGAAGCAGTGTGTCTATGGGAATGGTGCATTCCATGAAACATCCACCTTAATCGCAGCTTACCTGCAGAGCAAAGAAAACATTCTGGCAGACAACCTCAGCAGGCACTTTCCACGGAACCATGAACGGGAACTCAACCCTTCAGTGCTGGTTCCTCTATTCAGAAGGTTGGGATTCCGCACCATAGACTTGTTCACAACCCAGATGAACAGCTAATGCTGCAACTATTGCTCCAGGGTGGGGATAGGCTGCCACTCTCTAGGGGAGGTGTTCAGCATAAAATTGGAAGTGCCCCTGCTTTCTGCATTTCCCCCGTTTGCACTTCTCCAATGAGTAATCCTCAAAATCAAACAGGACAAGGCCAGTCATTCTCATGGCCCATGATTGGCCCAGACAAACATGGTACCAGTACCTGCTACATATGAGCATAGCTCCTTCGTGGCATTTCTAGCCAGTGTTATCCCTGCTCATGCAATGTAATGACCAGATACATCATCTCAAGGTACACACGCTCCATCTCAAGGCATGGCTTCTGGCTGGCTGGGTGACTCTTTGTGAAGCTGCATGTCCTGCATCTGTAGAAAAGGCCTTCATGAACTGGTATAGACACAGACCTCCCACAGATTCTGCAATACTTACTGTGTCTGAAGCATTCCGGTCTCTCCCTCACATCTGTCAGGGTGCACCTGGCCATAATCACAGTGTTACATCCCCCCATAGACGGCCACTCTGTCTTCACACCCCCACCGGTCAAGCCATTTCTCAGGGGCCTACACACTGTTTCTACCAGTGAGACCCCCAACTCTAGCAAGGGACTTAAACTTAGTGCTAAGAGCAATAACATGCAAACCTTTTGAACTCCTTGCCACTTGCTCACTGCTTCACCTCTCGACGAAGGTTTCCCTTCTTCTGTCAATTATGTTAGCATGTAGAGTGGGCAAGTTAAGGGCCCTCTTGATGGACCCTCCTTATATGATCTTTCATAAAGACAAAGTGGTCTTCTGTGCACACCCCAAATTCCTCCCAAAGTACTTACCTTATTCCATTGCAATGAACCAATTTACTTACCCATCTTCTTTCCTAAACCTCATAAGTACTGCAGGGAAGCAGCCTTGCATACCTTAGATATCCACAGGGTAATTGCATTCTACCTACAACTCTCAAAGCCTTTCCATGGATCTCCAAGACTCTTCATTTCAACCACAGAATCTCAGGGTTTATCTGTTTCAAAACCGAAACTATCCAGATGGATCTCAGGATGCATACATCTGGCATACATCATGTTCCAACAAAAGCCCCCAGCGGCTATTCACTCTCATTCCATGAAACCAATGGCAGAATCCATGACTTTCCTCCAGGGTGTACCAACTAAGGAAATCTGCAGAGCTGCCACCTGGGCTTCGGCACATACATTCACCAATCACTATGCCATTCAGACCTATTCCACTTCCGACAATACTCTCTGTAACCAGTTCAGGTCTCCCAAAAGTTCCTCCATCAAGCATGACTCCTGCTTCATAATCACCTAAAGTGGACCACCCGCAGGGACATTCCTTGAAGAAGAAGGGAAGTTTACTCACCTGGTGTAGTAACTGCAATTCTTTGAGATTATTGTCCCTGTGGGTGCTCAACCACCCACCTTTCCTCCCCTCTGCTTCGGAATCTCCCATGTCTGGGGCAGAGAAGGAACTGAAGGGATGGTTAGCTGTGCGTGTGGAGTAGCTGTTTCACCTGTGGCTCCATGTGCACAGCCAAACATGGGCACTGCTACCTTAAAAAGCATCCTAAGGTATGTGATTCTGCCTTTCTGAAATATTTAAAATAAAAAAAAAAGTCTGTATGGAGAAATTGTGTGTAAGGGTAAACCCTGCTTATTCCAGAAATAGGCAGCACCTCAGTTATCCCAGTGCTTGCTAACTATAGCCATATGTTGCAGACCCATACACAAGAATTTTTTTTGGGGGGGGGGGGGGGTTATAAATGTGGACTGTGATTTTTTTTTTTTTTTTAATATAAAGAAGTTCAAAGTATCCATGTTTACACACACAGGGACAGCCCCTGTTGCAAAGGGTTTACTCTTTAAGTATGTGATGAGACAAGTCATACAACAATCAAGGTGGGGGACGAAAGGGAACAGCAAAATAGATCTCATTAATAGAAGCAGTGGTTACAGAGCACCAGCTATTTAGGAATGTGTTGCCTCATTTCAAAGCAATGTCTGCAGAAATTAAGTCTGCTGCATTACTGTACCTACTGATGATTCTTTCTTGACTGACCGCTCAGGGCACCTCCATGTACTTCTGCTTGACAGCCTTTATCCCACCCCTGAGAGGGGAGACAGCCTGTCACAGTACTGCAACAGCAATCCTAGGAACCCAAGTGAACACACGTGGACTTGTACTAAAATCAGCTATGTAGGAAATGCCTGTTGCAGCCACTCTCACCATCGTCTCTGGTAGAATGGCTTTCACAGGTATCTCCCCAGAACTGAGCAAGTTCAGGACAACACATGCCATGCAATGTTCTTTCTGATTGGTTAGCTGGAGCCAGCCTGAGGAGAGAGGGGAGGAAGATGGTTGCATGGCCCCAGTGAGCACTTCAGACGCAGCGGAGAGACAGGCGGGGTGAGACAGTAGCTGGCGGGTGGTGCCCTGGGCTTGTACAGTGTGGCATGGAGGGTGCATATGGGCATACATTGAGTTTTTTAGTTGGAGAAAGATATTAAGAACCTTGACACCCTTTAACAGATGAAATAGGGCTCCCTACATCTTAGTATAGCTCTGTCATCAGTCAAATCTATTGTTTTTATACTACCTGAGTTCTTAAACTTGACTGTAAAAATGTTAGTTGTGTGGGGAAGATGAGACCAAATACATTCAATCAGCTATGTAACTTGCAAGGAGACACATTGATCCCCATTATTGCAGGCAAGAGATTAAACATTGTGAAGATAGTACTACCAATTGTGTGCTAACAATATCAACTACTCTTTGGGTTGCAAGTGTGGGTGTTGCAGGGGTTTTGTTTTGTTTTGTTTAAAGATTAGAATCTTAGTTCAAAAACCTTTGCTGAAATTTGTCAGAGAGATTAATGTGACTGTTGTGAGAGAACTCTCCTGGGAATAGAAATCATGAAGGGCTAGGTTTAAGCAAAACAATAGAAATACATTAAAGGGGAAAACCAGCTGTTTACATTGTGGTACTTTGTTTCATGAGCTTAAAAGATGGGAATACATTTTGCATTTTACCATCTTCTGTTTTTTCTGTTTTTTTAAATCTGTTTCATTTGCTTTTTTGAAACCTCTCCCTGACTAGTGAATTCTGTACTTTCATTGCTGAAGGCTGTTGAGGCCAGTGGGGGCGTAAGAGAGGGTTCATTGTGCAGCTCACATGAAGTTTGGAATTTACTCTTTCTTAATCATATTAAATCAATTTAAATACATTATTTGAGTTTCATTTTCTATGATGAGTGATTAAGTATTTACTCTAAAACTTTTAACATAATTGATTTGCCCATGGTAATAAACGGAAACATTCCTTTAATTGTGCTTTTATGTTCTTTCTGGTCTCGTTTATCAAGCTTTCCAGGCTCTCCCCCGCTCCCTTTATTTTGTCCTTTCTTTAAAACTAATCCTATTCCATATCTTATCAGTGTTTTCCCTATTAAATTTCTGTCTCAGCAAACATGTGCACACACTTTAGGATATATGAAAGCATTTATTCTTCTTGTGGAATGTTGTATAAATATTAACTGAAGTTGAGAATTAGTTTAGAAATTGGTGTCCCGAGTGCTGAAAAAGTGACTGACAAAGTCTGCAAAACACAGCAAGTTAGCATCAATTCTTTAACTTTTATGCAAAAGAAGAATTTACTGAACTGGATGGTGTGTATTTTTTTTCCTGAGTTCTTAACCTTAGGAATACCACTTTTTTCATTAAGGCTATGTCTAAACTACATTACTCTTTTGAAAGGGATGTAAATTAGACAGACTAAAATTGCAAACGAAACTGGGATTTTTTAAATTAATATATGGAGATAGGTATATCTCATAGAGCTGGAAGGGACCTTGAGAGGTTATCAAGTCCAGTCCCCTGCCCTCATGGCAGGACCAAATACCATCCCTGACAGATTTGCCCCAGATTCCTACATGGATTCCTACATGTTTTTTTATACCTTTCCACCCATACTCATACTCAACAGAGTAATTCAGAAGAGACAAATCTTAATAGCACTGGCATGGCCCAGTCAACCATGGTATCCCTTCCTGACAGGAATGTTGACCAATTCCCCCATCACCGTCCCACTCCAGACAAGGCTTCTATCTCAACGCAACAGCCAGATTCTTCACCCCAACATAGACCATCTCCACTTCAGAGCCTGGCTACTCAGTGGTTCTGTCATGAAGAGCTAGTGTGCTCAGAAACAGTACACACAGACCTCTTGCACAGCAGGACTCTAACCACATACACTACCTACCTCCAAAAACAAAAGAGGTACGCTGCTTGGCGCTCACATAAACATACCTCCCTAACCTCTGCACCTCTTCACTCAATCCTCGATTATTTACTGGAACTTAAATCCACAGGCCTCTCTACTAACTCCATCAAAGTCCATCTCGCTGCCATCACCACATTCCACAAAAGGTAGATAATGCCACTGTATTTGCATATCCAGTCACGAAAAGATTTATGAAGGGCATCCAGGCATTATACCATGATACCAGACCACCAACACATCTCTGGAATCTACAACTTGTCCTTAATGTACTCATGCACAAACCTTTTGAGCTTTTGGCCACATACTTTCTCTTACACCTCTCCATGAAAACAGCTTTCCTGGTCGCAATCACTTCTTCCAGAAGGTGGGAGAACTTGGAGCTCTCATGACAGACCCTCCAAATACCACCTTCTTTCAAGATAAAGTTATGCTTTGCACGCACCCTACATTTCTACCCAAAGTGCATTCTTTCTTTCATCTAAACGAATCCATTCACTTAACATTCTTCCCAAAACCACACGCCAATGGTTTCGAGTCTACCATGCTCACACTAAATGTGCATAGGGCGTTATCATTCTATTTAAATAGAACTAAACCATTCAGAAGGACTCCTAAGCTCTTTGTCTCCACCGTGTCACAATCTCAAGGAAATGCCATCTCCAAGCAGAGATTGTCTAAATGGATAACCAACTGCATATGCTTGTGCTACCAGTTCAAACAAGTCCAGCCTCCTGACTCCATCAGAGCACATTCTACATGTTCCATCTCTACATTTACGGCCTTCCTACGCAATGTTTCCCTTGTCTACATATGCAGGCAGCCACATGGGCATCAAACCTCATGTTTGCACAACACTATGCCCTTTTACAAGACACTGCAGCTGACACTAGAATGGGCAGAGCTGTTTTCTCCGCAGCCTGCCAGCCTGATCCAAATCCCCTGCCATTCTAAGGGATGCTGCTTATAGTCGCCTGAGTGGAGGACCCACAGGGACATCTCTCGAAGGAGAGGAGGAGGTTACTCACCTATGCAGCAACTGATGTTCTTCGAGATGAGTGTCCCTGTGGGTTGTCCACTACCTGCCCTCCTCCCCTCTACTTCAGCTATGACACTTGTCAGTTGTAGAGAAGGAACTGAGGAGCCCAGACCATGTGTGTCCTATTTATACTAATACAGCTTGTCGGGCAGGCAAAATGCGCACACGGCCGGGGGGAAACGGGGAGAGTATTGCTGAGAACATTTCTGATCAAAGACAATGGGATACTCCTTGAGCACCCATAAGGACCCTCATTCGAAGAACATGCATAGGTGACCTCTTGCACTTATGTGGTCCAATAAACTTGACTGCCCCTGAGAACTCTGAATGGCTGGTTGGCATTAGTTTACCTGCCCAAACACCACCCAGCTAGACTTGGTGGTGAGAGTGACCTCCTTATGTTCTCACCTCCCTAGACTGGTAGACTAATCCAGCCAGTGTATGTATAGATACTCCATTTTACCTCCTGCAGTCATTGCTCACATGAATAGCAGATGCAACTGCTCTAGGATGGGGAGTCCACCTATGTTTTCTACAGACTCAGGTTCCATGATTTTAGAAGACTTAGATTTATACATCAATGTCAGAAAATTGAAAGCTGTCAAACTGCGGTATGGAGTAGTTCTACTGTAGATCGGGGAAGCAACCTGTTAATTATCATAGACAACCTTGCAGCAACGTTCTGTCTCAATTAGCAGTTCGGAGCCTGTTCTTCTATGTAAGAACATCAGAACGGACATACTGGATCTGATCAAAGGTCCATCTAGCCTAGTATCGAGTCTTCCAACAATGGTCAATGCCAGATGCCCCAGAGGGAGTGAACAGAACAGGTAATCATCAAGTAATCCCTCTCCTGTCATCCACTTCCAACTTCTGACAAACAGTGGCAATGGACACCATTCCTATCCATCCTGGCTAATATCATTCATGGACCTAGCCTCCATGAATGTATCTAGTTCTTTTTTTGTATCCTGTTAGTCCTGGTCTTCACAACATCCTCTGGCAAGGAGTTCCACAGGTAGATGTGGATTGCATGAAGAAAAACTTCCTTTTGTATGTTTTAAGCCTGCTACCTATTAGTTTCATTGGTGACCCCCTAGTTCTTATATAGTGGGAGTAAGTAAATAAAACTTTTCCTTATTCACTTTTTCCACACCACTCATGATTTTATAGACCTCTATCATATTCCCCCCTTAGTCTCTTCTTTTCTGAGCTGAAAAGTCCAAGTCTTTTTAAACTCTCTCCATTTGGGACCTATTTCAAACCCCTAATCATTTTTGTTGCCCTTTTCTGAACCTTTTCCAATGCCAGTATATCTTTTTTGAGATGAGGCATCCACATCTGTACATAGTATTCAAGATCTGGGCACACGATGGTTTTATATAGAGGCAATAAGATACTCTCTGTCTTATTCTCTATCCCTTTTTTATTGATTCCTAGCATTCTGTTTGCTTTTTTTACTGTGCTGCACACTGAGTGGATGTTTTCAGAGAACTGTCCACAATGACTTCAAGATCCCTCTTTGAGTAGTTGTAGCTAAATTAGTCCCCATCATATTGTATGTATAGCTGAGATTATTTTTTCCAATGTGCATTACTTTACATTTATCAACATAAAATTTCATTCACCATTTTGTTGCCCAGTTCCTTAATTTGGTGAGATCTTTTTGAAGCTCTTCACAGTCTGCTTTGGTCTTAACAATCTTGATCAGTTTGGTATCATCTGCAAATTTCTCCACTCTGTTAAGAGGAAACAGTACTCTGGAAGTTCTGTATTGTTTACCAACTGAAAACATCTAGAAGCTTTTTACTTGCTGGGGATAAAAATCACCATGAGTTGTCTTTTCATTCAGAAGTGGCCAAATACTACTTCAAGCAATGGGTTTCCCCAATGAGTCTTTTTTTGTAACAAACTCCCAACAGAAATTTTTGACAGTTATGTTCCCTATGGGGTCGGGTCACAGGCTGAATTTCTTTAACAGATGTGTTTTTACTGCCATGGTCAGGTTGGCACCTCTATTCTTTCCACCAATCCTCTTCATTCACACATTCTCTACTCTTCTGTCAGTGTAGGTTAAACCTCCCGTTTCACATCCTCTAGACTTGGACCCAATTTCCCAAGATCATGGTCCCTTCATTTAAGTGCATGTATCTTCTGTAGGTGGATACAGAAGAGCAGTCATGCTCAAAGGAGGTTCAAGAGATCCAGCTAAATATTAGGAAGCCTTTTACCATAGCTAATTTCCTTTCTAAATGGAAATGTTTTTCCATCTTGTCTTGCTAGTATGCAATATCTTTGTCCGTTTTTCAGTTCAACATTTCCTGGACTATTTATCATATGTGAAACACCAAGATTTGGTAGTTTTTTCAATGAAACAATGTATATTGGCAAAACTGGACAGTCTCTATGTCAAAGGGTAAATGGACACAAATGATTTATTAGAAATGGTAACACACATAAACCTGTAGGGGAACATTTTAGCCT
The DNA here is from genome assembly GCF_049634645.1 of Pelodiscus sinensis. Lineage (NCBI taxonomy): Eukaryota > Metazoa > Chordata > Testudines > Trionychidae > Pelodiscus > Pelodiscus sinensis. Next base: position 108,412,592 of record NC_134711.1, read on the forward strand.
GCATGGGCACTCATTAATGGATTTAAAAGTAACCATCCTTCTACAAAGGAATTTCACAAGCCAACTAGAGAGAGAGAGAGAGCAGAATTGACCTTCATATGCAGATTTGATACTGTTTCCCTTTACCTGAATAAAGACATGAACTGAATGGCCCATTATAAAATCAGCTTTCCTTACATTTAATACCTCATTGACTTCGAAAGCTAAGTATAGGATACTTCCAGCCCGCTCACTTAGCCCAATCAGAACCAGTACTACAACTGATAGATACTTTTTTTCTTTCTTCCTTCTCCCTTCTTTTTCTGTTATAAATTCTGAGAGTCCCCTTTTTTCTTCACTCAGTCTCATCTGAAAACGTGGGTTTTGCCCACAAAAGCTCATGATATATTTTTTATCATCTAAGGTGCCACAGAACTATTCATTATTCAATGAAAGTACATCTGACAGCTATTTTAACAGTTCTCCCTAAAGTGGACAATCACTTTTTCCTTCAATGACAAGTCCATAGGGTTTTTTTGAAAGGCTTAGTTAAATTATACACTCAAGTGCAAGACCCTGTTGGATCTAAACTTAGTATTGTCAAGTCTGATGGATTCCCTGTTTAGACCATTGGCTACCTCTTCTCTGCTGCAGCAATCAATAAAGGTGTCATTTTTGGTGGCCATTAGTTCAGCCAGAACAGAAAGGGACCTGCATTCTTCAGTGTTCAGGCTTCTACATATGATCTTTATTAAGGACAAGGTTTACCTGCATCCTTATTCAAAGTTCATCCAAAATATGCTGTCATCTTTCCACTTCACCCAGCCGGTCAATTTGCCCATATCATATCAAAGCCATATTCAAGCAGAGAAGAATAGTGTTTGCAAACCTTGGATGTCAGAAGAGTTCCATCATTCTATCTGGATAGAACCAGGTACTTAAATAAATTCTCCCAGATGTCCATAATAGTGGCAGACAAAAGAGAGGATAGTTCATCTCCACCCAGAGAATTTGCTCCTGGAATGCCTCCTGTATACACATGTGCTATGACTTGGCTAATGTCACGCTACCTAGCAGAATGACAGCCCATTTGACGAAACTTAAAAAAACAACAAATAGTCCTGCAGCATCTTAGAGACTAACAAAAAATGTGGGCACAACCCACGATATTGCAGTTGGCCTCATAAGCCTTTTTGGCACTGGTTGCAGTTGCAGACAGTTATAGAGAAGCAACTTAATGCTCAATCCATGCATTTGCTTCCCACTGTACCGTGGGTTAAGACTGCGGTGACAATGCTAGTGTTGGGTGTGGTCTTTTCCAGTCTTAATTGAAATAGACTGTGATCACCCCTCCTATTCTTATAACTTGTGAGTCACCAAAAATGGAAAGCACATGGGCAGTTACTCAAAGAAGAAAAAACAGTTACTGACCTGCTACATGACTGTTGTTCAAAATATGTTGCACTTGACCATTCCACAAACTGCCTTCCTATCCCTCTATAATGGAGATCTGACAAGAAGGAACTGAAGGAGAATAAGGGGTGGCTCTGTTATTTTATATGACTACATAGTATGTGCATACAGTGGCATACAGTAGCAAGGGGACCTTCAAGCATCCCAGTGAGTACCACTGAGGGAAGAAGTTTCCAATGATCTTGCACTAAGCACACAAATCAAAAAGCAAAGTGGACATTAGGGATGTAAAATCCTGTTTGTTTAATTAACGGGTTAAACATTAACCGGGCCAACCCTTCTGCAAATGGGGGCTGTTCCGGCTGGATTAGGGCATCCATCCGTCCCTGCCCTCAGTGGGCCATGGTAGGCAGTTACCGTTCACCTCACTAGTGGACATATCCACACATTTTAAAGATCAAAGGTTTATGAATTCATTAGTAGCTCTTTTATTCAAATTATCCAAATGCTTCTTATCCAAAAATTCTATTTTTCTTAATCCACAATGTGTCCCCATTTAGTCCTATGTTAGTTAATAGCACTTTAGTTCACTCCATTATTCAAAATGTTCAGCCATCAGGCCACTCGGATAAAAAAGAAAGGTACTATAACCTGACAGGAAAAAAATCCTTCGTCGAGTAGTGTCCCCGAGGGTGCTCCACTCGAGGTGCTGGGTCCGTCCCGGCGCCGCAAAATGGAGAAACTTCCACAGCAGTAGCCCTGCCGGCCCGCGCATGCGCTCCTGTTGCCTCGCGCCGTTACAGCTGAGCGCGGGCCAGCTCGTCAGTTTCCTTCAACCGTCCGCGGCCGCAGACGGACCTAGGACACGCTCTCTCTCTGGCCTGAGGAGAAAAGGGAATTTCATTTAGAAATTTGTTTGCCACTTGGCAGTTTATAGTTAGGATAGTTCTTAGTAGTTTTTACTTAGTTAGTTAATTAGTCTCAAGTTCCTTGTTTACGTCCTAGTTGATTTTTTGCAGTAGCCTTTCAAAAAAAAAAAAAAAAAAAAAACACAGAAAAAGAGAGAGAAAAGGAAAGAATAGACAAAATGCCTGGTTTCAAGAAATGTTCCCAGTGCCAGGAGGCCATGCCGGACTCAGATGGGCATTCGCGCTGCGTTAAATGCCTAGCGGATGGGCACATTCCTATGAAGTGCCCTCACTGTATGAAACTGACAGCCCGCGCTCGGCGCGATAGAGAAATGAGGCTGAGGGTGATTTTATTCAATAAAGCCCTCCAGTCTGATGCGACCACGTCTACTCCCACTACCTCGGGAGTTCACTTGTCCCGTTCACCTCAGAAGGACCTCCGCAATGCCGAGCCACAGCCCAGGACCGTACGGGACAGACCGGGTACCTCTGGCTCTTTGCTGAGGCATCCGACAGAGAAGCCGGGCAAGAGCCGCAGTGCCTCAGCTCCGACTTTGGTCGGATCAAAAGGCCCGATGCGGGCTCCCTGTAAGGGACCGTGGGCAGACTCGGCACCGACAAAGGCTCCAACGGTCGGGCCACAAACAGCAATGGCGGCTCCGGCACTGGCTGATACTGCGCATGCGCAGTCAATGTCGATTCCGCCGGCACCCGTGCCCACGGAGCCAGCTGATGAGACCTTGCTCCCTGCGGTGCCGCAAGCAACAGCACCGACTCAGGCACCGCAGGTGCCCAGCAGCACCGTGCAGCACTCTGCACCGCAGCCTCCTCCGGCATCAGCACAGCTGTTAACTCCCGCGGCACCGCTGATTCAACCCCAGGTCAGCCATGCGACCGGGACTACACCACTTCAGACGGCACCGTCTTCTCCCGCAGATTGTTCAATGCTGAATGAGGTTCCCTTCAAGTCAAGACGCGTGCAGACCCCTTCACTCACGCCTGAAAGGGCACGGTTCTCTCCGGGACCACGGTCACCAGCTTCAATCTGCTCTGGGAATCATCGTGCTTCTCGTTATGTCTCCACTAGAGATCGATATCGTAGATCGCCACAGCGATCACCGTCGTACCATCACTATCGCTACCACGACCAGCGACGCTACTCCTATTATTCTCGTTCACCATCTCATTTTTCTGACAGATCTATATCACCGAGGTCTTCGAGACATTCGAGATACTCACATCGATGCGAGGAGTGTAGAGCCTACACTCCTAGACGATCCCTGACTCACAGTCGGAGATGTGACCGTCATTATGATGACCCTCGGTGTCCTCATAACACGCGATATCCACGATCACGATCTCCGCAAACCACACACCCAGCGTCTCCACCTCGTGCGCCTTCGCCGGCGATTCCATCAGTGCCTGTGGAAGGCACGATGCCAGTTCCTAGTCAGGACACGTATGAAAACAACTACACTCCAAATAGGGAACCACAGACCCCTGACTCTCCGGCCAACCAGTCATCTCCGGACGATGCTGTCTTTCCTGGTGAACAACCCCCCACGGAAGATCACAAACAGTTTCAGGAGCTCTTTGCCAGAGTGGCACAATCTCAGGGTATCCAGATTACGGACGTACAGCAAAAGCAACATCCCTTGCTGAAGAACTTGCAGTCCTCACAAAAATCAAAGCTGGCTCTACCCTTCGATGAGGCTATCCTGGAAATCGCAAATGATATATGGCAGACCCCCGCCACTTCTTTACCGACTAACAAGAGAGCGGACAAGAAATACTTTATAAATCAAAAAGGGATGGACTTTTTGTTTACCCATCCCCAGCCAAATTCCCTGGTTATGGACGCCGCCCAGCAAAGATCAAAGACGGCCCAAAATAAAAATACGGCAAGTGATAAAGAGGCTAAACGCCTGGACATTTTGGGTAGAAAAGTGTATTCTTCTGCCACTTCAGTTCTCCGGATGTGCAATTACGCCGCCCCACTTGCCAATCACGACTTCGATAACTACTCTAAGTTAGTCCCTCTTCTAGAGCACCTACCAGACTCAAAACGCCAGATCTTGAGGGCAGTAATACAAGAGGGCTACACAACAGCCAGAACAGCACTTCAGATCACCCTAGACACGGCTGATGCAGCAGCTAGAGTCACGGCTACTGCGGTAGTTATGCGTCGCGGGTCGTGGCTGCACCAAGCAGCTGCCCCGAGGGAGTTATTAAGCAAAGTGGAAGACTTACCTTTCGATCGTCAGTCTCTCTTCGCCCAGTCCACTGATCAGGTGTTCCACTCGGGCAAGGACTCCCGTACAACTCTTAGAACGCTTGGCATGTACACGCCTCCGTATAAACGTAAGAGGTATACGCCCTACAACAAACAGAGATCCTTGTCTTACACAACATTCCGTCCCAAGTCATATGAACAACAGAGACCAATACAACGCCAGCAAAAGCGAAGTCAGCAACCTGGCAAGACTTCCGGTCAACAGCAGGGCCGGCAACAGGTTTGATGGGTCAGTCGAGGGACTGCGTGCAACTCCTTTGTTGGGAGCGTCACACAATCAGGTAGCCTTATTCCATCATCGGCTGAGGCCTTATCAACATCGCTGGTCTCTGATCTCCACCGATCGATGGGTCAACGACATAGTTGTTTCAGGATATGCCATCCCATTCAACTCCATTCCCCCCCACTTCCCGCCCTCCCCGTCCCTTTTCAGGGACCCCTCTCACGAGTCTCTGCTACAGCAAGAGGTGTCCCGACTACTTACTATAGGAGCCGTGGAGAGGGTACCCATTCAATTTCGGGGGAGAGGTTTCTATTCCACGTACTTCCTCACCCAGAAGAAGTCAGGGGGTTGGAGGCCTATCCTGGACCTGCGTCGACTCAACCGCTACCTGAGAAAACAAAAATTCAAAATGGTCACTTTAGCTTCTATCATCCCGGCTCTCCACAAAGGGGATTGGTTTGCGTCTCTCGACTTACAGGACGCCTATTTCCACATAACCATTCACCCGGCCCACAGGCGATTCCTTCGTTTCGTAGTGGGCACGGAACACTACCAATACCGAGTGTTACCCTTCGGTCTATCAGCAGCACCACGGGTGTTTTCCAAAACCCTGGCAGTGGTAGCTGCCTACCTCCGACGCCTCAATATCGCGATTTTCCCGTATCTCGACGATTGGCTATTAAAGGCCCTGACTCGCGAGGAGGCTACGTGGGCAGTGACCACCACCACAGCCGTATTCGAGGCTCTGGGCCTCATAATCAATGTCAGCAAATCATCCTTGGCACCAAGTCAAGACTTGGAGTTTATCGGCGCGAGACTCGATGCACTGAGTGCGAGAGTATACTTGCCTGCAACAAGATTCCAGATGATTCGGGACTTGGTACGTACAGTCTCAATTGCTCCCAGATCCAGCATACTGACTTACCTGAAACTGCTCGGACATATGGCTGCCACCACATATGTGGTGGCACATGTGAGACTTCACCTACGCAGCCTCCAGCATTGGCTGTTCAAAGTCTACACACCGGGGGTACACGCTGTGAGCAAGACCGTGTCCATTCCCAGACAGGTCAGGACTTCACTAATATGGTGGGACAACCCGCAAAATTTGTTATCAGGGGTCCCTTTCCATGCACAAAGACCCATAGTGCAGATCACAACAGATGCTTCTCTGATCGGTTGGGGCGCACATCTGCAGCAACATCGAGTTCAGGGACTCTGGTCGGCACAGGAGTCGCTCCTACACATAAATCTCCTCGAGCTCCGAGCTGTATCCAATGCATGCAGGCACTTCCTTCAGAGGATCCGAGGTCATGCAGTCCACATCCTCACCGACAATATATGCACGGTGTACTATATCAACAGACAAAGCAGGGCCCGTTCACGATCCCTGTGCGCGGAGGCGATACGACTGTGGAACTGGGCGATCCACCACAATATAAGCCTTACCGCATCGTACCTCCCAGGCAAAGACAATACCATCGCCGATGCCCTGAGCAGACACTTCCTTCCTCAGCACGAGTGGGAGTTACACAACAAGGTGGCCCACGGTCTCTTCCGTCTATGGGGGTTCCCGAGGATAGACCTCTTTGCCACTTGTCACAACAAGAAGTGTCATCATTACTGCTCACGGGCAGGTACCGGCAAGAATTCCCTGGGGGACGCTCTTCTGCTCAATTGGGGATCTCACCAACTCCTCTATGCGTTTCCGCCTCTTCCTCTCATTCCGAGGGCACTGGAGAAGATAGCGACAGAGGGTGCAACAGTGATTTTCATAGCACCCTTTTGGCCTCGGCAGACTTGGCTGACACAATTGTCCAGAATGTCGGTCGCTCAGCCACAACTACTTCCACTGATGCCCAACTTACTGTCTCAGCAGCACGGGTCAATGCTACATCCGAGCATCGATCGCATGCATCTTACGGCATGGCTCCTAACTGGTTTTAGCCACCGGAAATGACTTGCTCTCAGCAAGTGAAACATGTGCTTATGAATAGCAGACGCCATAGGACTCGCAAGGCCTACACCTACAAATGGCACCGGTTCCAAGCGTGGTGTCTGGAAAGGGACTTTGACCCTCTTTCTTTACCGGTGCAGCATACTTTGGACTACATCTTCCATCTGAAGACGGAGGGCTTAGCAAATGCTTCGTTGAAAGTGCACTTGGCAGCAATCTCGGCCTTCCGCCCGCACATCGATGGACATTTGCTATTTGCTCACCCGTTAGTTAAGAGGTTCCTAAAGGGACTTGATAACCTATATCCGGCCTTCACAACCCCTCCGGAACCGTGGGACTTATCTTTGGTCCAGGACGCATTAACTCGTCCCCCCTTTGAACCATTAGCAACTTGCGACCTGCGCATGCTCACAATGAAAGTGTCATTCCTTCTAGCAATCACGTCAGCACGTCGGGTTAGTGAGTTGGCAGCCCTTTCAGCCGATCCACCATACACTTTATTTTCTGAGCAAGGGGTTCTGCTTCGCGTTCACCCTCCCTTCCTTCCGAAGATAAATTCTCCCTTCCATGTAAACGAGCCCATAATTCTGCCAACATTCTATCCGAAACCTCATTCCTCGCCAGAAGACTCACGTCTACATACCCTCGATGTTAGACGAGCACTGGCCTTCTACCTGCATAGAACACGCGCCTTCAGAAAGTCTCGGCACCTTTTTATAGCTACGGCGGAGCGCTCCAAGGGTCAACAGCTCTCCGCACAACGTATTTCCAATCTGATCACCTCCTGTATCTCGCGTTATGCCCTACGACACAAACCCTTACCAGGACGACCTTGCGCTCATTCCACCAGAGGCATGGCCGCATCTACTGCGTACCTTAGAGGGGTACCATTACAGGACATATGCCGTGCAGCAACCTGGTCATCCTTGCTCACCTTTGCCAAGCACTATGCTCTTGCGAACATATTGAGGAATGATTCAACGGTGGCGCAAGCAGTCTTGGCCACAGCACAGAGACCATAAGTCCGAAGCACGCCGATAGTGCTTGACCACTGCTCTGTACTCACCTCGAGTGGAGCACCCTCGGGGACACTACTCGACGAAGAAGAGAGAGTTACTCACCCTGTGCAGTAACGTCTGTTCTTCGAGATGTGTGTCCCCGTGGGTGCTCCACGACCCACCCTCCTCCCTGCTTCGGAGCTTCTGTTTATCTCTTTCAGATGCTTCCGGTTGGGAGGAAACTGACGAGCCAGCCCGCGCTCAGCTGTAACGGTGCGAGGCAACAGGAGCGCATGCGCGGGCCGGCAGGGCTACTGCTGTGGAAGTTTCTCCGTTTTGCGGCGCCGGGACGGACACAGCACCTCAAGTGGAGCACCCACGGGGACACACATCTCGAAGAACAGACGTTACTGCACAGGGTGAGTAACTCTCTCTTTTTCCTCTTAGTCCATTCCACCTAAAGAAGCATTTTAAGTGTTATGCAAAAAAGGGGAATATTCTTCAGAATTAAAAGAGATTTCCTTTGGTCCATACTAAAGTAATCTTGATAACCCAAGTGAAGATATGTACGCACATTTACATAATCTGGATGGCACACATCTGAAAATGTCCTTAAAAGAAACTTTCTCTCCAAATAGTCTGGGAAATTCAACAAGAATAATTCAGTATTAATCAAAAGAAAAATCTTCTTAGTGTCTTCTGTTGGTCCTGTGCATCTTCTTGGTCATTTTCAGGACTTCTCATTATTCTCATTTCTAAAAATTCAGTTTTTAACTCTGCCTTTCAGATTCACAGTTCATATACAAGTTGGTATTATGTGCAAATAAATCAGTTGTGTGATGCAGCACCCTTAAATCATTTATTTTCTTCCTGAATAATAGGCCCTAACTTAATTTGAGATTCTTATTGCCAAAGGAAGTGGCTTTGCCACTGAAGACCAGGAAAATCTTTGAATTCTATATCAAGAACAGCAGATGGACTTTGGTGTCATACACAAATTGCTAACCAAGAGCTAGAGACCTGATCCAAAGTCTATTCAGGTTAATAAAGACGTGATCATTAACTTGAATGGACTTTGGATCAAAGTTATTACATAACAAACAAAACAAAAAATGTCTTGGTACTGTTTGATATCGCTGGATTGAGATTAGGGATGTCAACATATTGATGACTACACGATTAATCAATACCTGGATTTATCAGTTAATCTCTTTGACTACACATACTCTTCCTCTCTCCCGCCCTCCCCCCCCCCCCGCCAATATCAGAGGCAGCAAGGAGAGTGAGGCGGGAGCCGGTGCCTGTGAGAAGTCGGCTTTAAGTGGGGCAGGAGGGACCTGATACAGACAGTGGCCCACGTGTATCGGCTCCTACAGAGCTGCCTTTCCCCCTTTACTGCCTCCCACAGAGGCAGTGGTGGGGCAGGCGGAGCTGGTGCTTGAGGGGAGTCTCCATTGTGAGCACTGGCTCCTCCCCCCCCCCCCCCCCCCCCGGCGCTGCTGCCTCCTCTATTAGAGGCAGCAGGAGGGGACGGGAGGCTGCCATGGAGAAGCGTCTGTCCACCACAGGCCCAGGCTTGCTGCCAGCAGAGACTGCTCTGTGGATGTGGGCACAGCCTCTGTCCACGGGGAATTTGGGCCCCTATGGGCAGGGGATGCCGCTGTCCCATGCTGTTGCCTTTGTATCAGAGGCAGCGGGGTGGGGCAAATGACAGGAACTGGTCTGCATGGGGAGCCTTTTAAACTGGCTCCCCTCGCAGACCGGCTCCCGCCTGCCACCCCATGCTGCTGCCTCTGATACGGAGGCAGCAGCACAGGGTACTGAGGACTCCCTGGGAGTGGGGCAGGAAGTATACTGGCTGCTAAATTTGATGTTACATGACTATTCAATTACACACTATCTAACATCCCTAATTGAGGTACAAGACAGTTTTTTATAATCATTATTAAACACACAGTGTATAAATGTATGTGACTTTTATTTTTAGAATTAAAATATATCTCTTGTCATGATGTCATTTTTAATCGTTGAGGTAATGCTGATCTGTGTGCTGATTAAAGAAAGTTGAGTGAAGAGAGGACATCTTTTAATGTTTAAGAAAAAACATTTCCTTATAATAATAATAATAATAATAATTAATAATACAAAATCTGGTATGTAATAGAATCCTTAATTTGAAGCAGCTTCTTTTTTTAAAATTAGCTGCATTGGTGAATCTGTCTTCAGTTATTTTTCCCCCAGCAAGCATGAGGATTGTTGGTAATGGAATTCTGACAAGTCAAATGATTTTAATGGTCTCTTGTTGGGATAGGTGAGTGAGGAGGAGGTATGCATCGGATGAAGGTAATAAGGAATTACTGTCTCTTTATAGTAAGGAAAATTTACAGAGGCTAGCATTAATATCCTCATAACACGTTAGTCTTATCTGGTAAGTGGTACTTGCTCTAAAGTCTAAATGAAGCAGCTCTTTAGTATTAACAAATCTGCTACTGCACTGTAGTGAAGATTCAGAATAGGTCATGGAGTATTGCAGTGGGGGAGATTGCTTGTCTGGCATCATAAACGTGAAACCTTTTGAAATAGTCTTCTGTAGGCTGAGAAACAAAGAGATTCCATAAATTTAGCTATTTAATTGTTGTGTGAACATTTCTGTAAAAGTACAGTACCAACAAGTATTTTGTTTTTCATTTAAATATGAGCAGAAGGGAGGATGGGAATAAACTTTTGGGAACATTTTTCCATGCTTGTTTCTTTGACTGTTCTCTTCTTACTGAATGTATGGACTAGAAGTGGGGCAGAACAGGGTGTGTCTTACAACTACTGTGATATATTAATGCAACGATGATGACAGGACTAACATCAGGAAGTTGACTTCAGAAGGATAGAGGGTCATCAGGGAAGTCACTTATGTGTTCAAGCTTCTCGTTAATATTTTTAAGTGCTATTACATCTGTTGCTGCTTTTTTCTTAATCCCACATGAATTTAGGAGTCTGTCACACTTCTGATTTATAGTTGATTAAATATTTTTACAGTAGTCTACCCCCATTTATCTCCCACAAAAACACAATTATCAAAGTCTTACTTGCTCATTTCAGAGCACTGTTTCCAGCTTCATTCTCAGCAATGGCTGTCAGACAATAGAAGAGACAATGACCAAGTGGAGATACAGAATCATGGCCCCTGTTGTCTTTACAAAATACAAAAGTGGTAATTTGCAGTAGCTGAAGTGAAATGTTAAAGCTATTGGCACCATGTACAAACTGCTAAATGGTAAATCTGGATGTTAGTATTGGCACGAATTTCTAGTGTGTCTAGGCTTTTACTAGTGAGAAATACCTATATAATATAAACATACCATTCTGTGATTTGTGTTTGGAGTGCCAAACTTAAACTAATCAGAAAAAAATGTCCAAGGCCTGGTAGCTATACAAGAGAGAAGCTGTCAGTTGCTCCTAGTCTTTACACTATTCTTCCTTTTTTACTTGATTGTGGGCCTTCTGTTTAACATTTATCTACAGCTACCTCTTTTTTTTCTGTTCTTTCTTTTTTATTCCAATTTCTAAGGTGCGATGAAATCCACTTTGAGTCTAATCCAGAGAGGAAAGCAAGGAATATAGGGAGTATAGAATTTTATAATAGACGTGTTAATTCAGTTTATCCTTGGCCATGATTCTTCTCCATTGTTGTCTGCAATCAAATTGCTAATGATATTGAGTATGGCTGATCCACTTTCACAGATAGCTTTTTAAAAAATGTCATAGCTTTGAGTAATAGCCCAGAAGATACTGAAGGACACAAACTTTGAAAGAATCAAAGGCAGACTGTGGATTTCTCAAATAATTGTTTGAGATTCCTTGCATCTTATTCCAAAACCTAATTGCTGAGAGACTGGAGAAGCTAAATAAATTCTTTGCTACAGTCTTCACAGCTGGAGATGTTAGGGAGATGCCCAAACCTGAACCATTCCTTTTAGGTGACAAATCTGAGGAATAGACCCAGATTGAGGTGGCGTGGCATTACAGCAAGTTTTAGGACAAACTGATAAACTTAACAGTAACAAGTCACTGGGACCAGATGATATTTGCCCAAGAATTCTGAAAGAACTCAGATGTGAAATTGCGGAACTATTAACTGGTTTGTAACCTGTCTTTTATCAGCTTCTGTACCAAATGACTGGAAGATAGCTAATGTGATGACAATATTTAAAAAGGGCTAAAGAGGAGATCCTGGCAATTACAGACTGAAAAGTCTAATGTCAGTACCGGGAAAATTAGTTGAGACTATAGTAAAGAATAGAATTGTCAGGCACCTAGATGAATATAATTGGTTGGGGAAAATTCAGCATGGTTTCTGTAAAGGGAAATCGTGGCTTACTAATCTACTAGAGTTTTTGAGGGGGTCAACAAACGTGGACAAGGGGGATCCAGTGGATATAGTATACTTAGATTTCCAGAAAGCCTTTGACAAGGTCCCTCACCAATGGTTCTTATTTTAAAGTAAGTTGTCAGAAGATAAGAGGAAGATCCTCCCATGGAAGATCCTCCCATTGATAACTGGTTAAAAGATAGGAACAAATAAATGGTAAGTTTTCAGAATGGAGAGCGGTAACTTGTGGTGTCCCCTAAAGTCGTACTGAGGCCAGTCCTATTCAACATATTTATAAATGATCTGGAGAAAGGGGTAAACAGTGAGGTGGCAAAATTTGCAGATGATACTAAACTGCTCAAAACAGTTAAGATCAAAGCAGACTGTGAAGAACTTCAAAAGGCTCTCTCAAAACTATGTGATTGGGCAACAAAATGGCAAATGAATTTTAATGCTAATAAATGCAAAGAAACACACATTGGAAAAAATAATCCCAGCTATACATACAATATGATGGAGACTAATTTAGCCACTAACCACTCAAGAGAGAGATCTTAGAGTCATTGTGGATAGTTCTCTGAAAACATCCAGTCAATTGTGTGGTGGCAGTTTAAAAAGCAAACAGAATGTTAGGAATCATTAAAAAAGGGATAGATAATATCTTATTGCCTCTATATAAATCCGCAGTATGCCCACATCTTGAATACGGCATACAGGTGTGGTTACCTCATCTGAAAAAAGATATATTGCAATTGGAAAAGGTTTAGAAAAGGGCAACAAAAATGATTAGGGGTTTGGAATGGGTGCCAAATGGAGAGATTAAAAAGACTTGGACTTTTCAGCTTAGAAAGGAAGAGACTAAGGGAGGGATATGATAGAGGTCTATAAAATCATGAGTGGTCTGGAAAAAATTAATAAGGAAAAGAACTGGGGGGGGGGGTCACCAAATGAAACTAATAGGTAGCAGGTTTAAAAAATAGAGAAAGAAGTTTTTCTTCATGCAATCCACGTCAACCTGTGGAACTCCTTGCCAGAGGATGTTGTGAAGACCAGGACTTTAACAGGAAACAAAAAAAGAACTAGATACATTCATGGAGGTTAGGTCCATCAATGGCTATTAGCCAGGGTGGGTAGGAATGGTGTCCCTCACCACTATTTGTCAGAGGTTCGAAATGGATGACAGGAGAGGGATCACTTGATGAGTACCTGTTCTGTTCACTCCCTCTGGGGCATCTGGCATTGACCATTGTTGGAAGACCAGATACAGGACTAGATGGTCCTTTGGTCTCACCCAGTATGTCTGTTCTTAAGTTGTAATGTGACAGTTCTACTTTTATATATGACTGCTTTCATGGGTGGAAGATAGAAATCCAGAGTTTTCCAGGGCATTAGTTGAATTTAAAATGTATGGGTTTTTCCTCCCCACAAAGGCACCTTAAATCAGTGGAGTGATTCAGTAGGAAAAAGGCAGTTGTAGTCAGTAATATCTTTTCCCCCAGAGTTACTGAAAGTAGTAAAAAAAAAAAAAGTCGTAAAGAGAAAGCAAAAAACTACCCACAGTGAAATTCAATGTAAGACTATGACCCCTAAGTCTGACCTTCCCAAAGGTTCCATCTCTGTTTTAGTTTTTTCTTTTTCTTTCTGCAATCCTCTTTTCTTTCTGTGAGGATGGCTTTGGGGAACATTTTACATATAATTGTATGTACTACTCAGTTTGCTTTCCTGTGTTATAACTGTTCTATTAGCAGTGTTGTTAACAGGATGCAAAATATCAATGTGATTCATATTTTTGCAGAGTTGGGTTGCCAATCTCCCAGTTTCACAAGAGTTTCCCAGAACCATGTTCTGTCTCCAGGAGGCTGCTAAAGTCAATGTGGGAGATTTTAGGCCACTAAAAGTCTGGTGGCTCAACAGAGCTAAAGCCGGTTACCTGCCCGCCTTAGCTCCATGCCACTCCTGGAAGCAGCCAGCATGTCCATGTGGCCCATGGGGAGGGCCAGGTCATGTCTGCATGATTACCTGCCTCAAGCACTAACTCCACAGCTCCAATTAAGAATGTTAAGTATCATGTAATTCACTAATCAAATCACTAGTCAATAGGGCGGTGCTGCTGCTTTGAAACGTTGTGGCAGCACCGCACAGCTGATCCCAGGCTCTGTGTGGTGCAGCCGCTTTGAAACACCACTGCAGCATTTCAAAGTGGCAGCACCACACGGAGTCCAGGGCTCAGTGTGGCGCTGCCGCTTTGAAGTACCTCCCTGCTTCCCCCCCCCCTTGCTGCCTCTGTGTGATAGAGGCAGCAAAGGGGGGAGTGACTAATCGACTATCCAATAAGTATTTGCTCATCGGGTAGTCAACTAGTCCTTAACATCCCTAGCTCCAAATGGCTAGGAACTGCAGGAACATGCTATCTGCTCCCAGGAGGGGCAGGCAGAGAGTCTGCCCCAGCCTGGCTGCTCTGCGAACCAGGAGCCCTCCAGGCAAGCGTTGCCTGGCCAGAGCATGCACCTCTCACCTCCTCCCACACCCATCCCCCTGTCTCATCCCTGAGTCTCCTGCTGTACTCAGACTGCCTCCCAAAACCTGCACCTCGCACTTATTCCCGCATCCCTATGCATGTCCCCAGGCTTAGCTCAGAGCTCCATCCAAACTCCTTCTCAGAGCCCGCATTCCTCACCCCCTTGTGCACTCAAAACACCTGCCCCAGCCCTGAACTCCTTCTATCACCCGTGGCCGTCCTTAGCCATAGGCAGAATAGGCAGTTGCCTAGGGCACCAGTATTTCTGGGGCACCAATACTGTTAGCTTATGATTGTGTTGCTAAGAGCAAGTCAGGCATAGGGGCACCAGTTTAATAATCCTGCCTAGGGCACCATAAATCCTAAGGACAGCCCTGCCAGCACCTAAACTCCCTCCAAAACTTGCAACTTGTATCCCCTCTTGCAACGCAACCCACTACTCCAGGCTCAGCCCAGAGCCCCCTCCCACACTACATACTCTCTGGCTCAAGTCTAAAGCCCACATGCCCTGCTGCACAACAGAGCCCTGCCCTAGCCCAGTAAAAGTGAGTTAGGATGTGGGACAGTGACAGAGGGAGGGGGATAGAGTAAGAGTGTGGTGGCCTTGAAGAAGGGGTGAGGCAGGGGACAGAACAAGGGTGTTTGGGTTTATGTGATTAAACAGTTGGCAGCCTTACTGCAGAGAAGAAAAATGTTGATTTGTATCCATTTGTGAGTTCACTGAACTGCTAAATATTACTCAAGTTTGTCACCAAAGTGCCAAAAAGCTAATGTCACTCACCATTCAATTCATACCCACTAGAAAGTGCAGAGCCTTCTTATTTCTTCCTTCTTCAAGGGCAATGTCTAAATTTATTTGAGACCCTGTATATCAACTATTATGAAATTTAGAAAGTCACATTAGAAGACTTTTTCCTCCTATGTTTGCATCTAGCTTTCTGGTGCAAGTTGGAGAGTTCTGTGTAGGTTTTTATAAATTGCCCAATCATTGTGATAATGTCTAAATGCAAAACAGAAAAGCCCGCAAGAGAGTTTTTTCCTTTTTTAAGGGCTCCATCTATCACTTGGTTTTGCTACTTACTACAGATCTGATTTTTTTTTCTTATTTTTCTTCTCTGGAGTTCCATGTTTTACATATATAAACAACTCATAACCAAAAAAATGTTTTGGCAGAACCAGGAGCAAGGAATAGAACAATTAATGATGCAGTTTAACAAAAACTCACTATGTCATGTGTAGTAAGATGAGGGTGTGAAACATAAGCCCAGATATCACAGGCCAGGTATGAGGCGTGAGGCATAGACAGCAATGGTCAAGATTTTGCTAATATAAAGCAAAGTTAAGCTGTGAGAGCAAGGCAGGCCCTCCTCATAGAAATTGGCAAAAACAGGGCTGATACTACAGAAACACTCAGACCTAAGCGGTACTAGGCGCAGGCTGTGCGCACATTCCAGAGGGGTCACAACAGAACACCTCGTTAAGAAACATCTTAGTTCCAACACACATCCCACAAATAACATACATACCAACTTAGGTTCAGGAGCGGGTTGAAATTGACAGCATGATGGATAGTAATGGAAACCCCTCTGGTGTGAGTAAGGGGTGGTAAAGGCAACAGAGGGTGTCAACCTGATACGTCACAAGTGATGTGTAACTTGTTTATAACTGTGTATAAAAGTGCACCCCAAAGGTCAACTGACCATGGGGGGGGGGGCACGAAAATCCTGAGTGCTTAGTTGTGTGTTAGTCCATTGTCACGGCTTACATAAGGTGTAATGGCACAGCGGCAAGTCTATTTGATGACAGCTATTACTGTATGTTGCTTGGCAATAAACCTTCTTGGGTGCTTTCAATTCTTATTTGATTTGTGGTCTCTGGGAGTTTTTTGTATTAAGTAATTGCGTTAGCGGAGCACACACATGCACGCAGCCAAAAGTTCATCATGTGCTCCTCGCAGCATCATTCAAAAAGAAACTATTAATTTACAAAATAACAGTTCTCTGACGGAGTAAAGGACCTGTCAGGAACCCATCGAGATGATTCTGCCTGACTGACCGACACCATGCTTTGGAATATCAGTGCTGTATGTGTTTGTTAGGCTCTGCTACTCATTTCTGACATTTATATTGTTTTATGGGGACAGGTGGGAAGGCTCACAATGGAGTGGATATGAGTTAGAGAAATTCCCATGATTTTTCTCAGCTGATTTGTCTGAGTCTGGAAAAACAAATTTATAACTAAACTCTACTTACTGATTAGACTGTAGGTGGCTAATATGCTAAGGGAGAAGAGAGTGACTTATTGAGAGTTGTTTGCATGAGTGCACGCTGTGCGCTTTCCAGTAATGCCTGGAACTCTAGCATCTGCATAAATGTTTTCAGAGGATGCCTGTATGGCTGCATGACATTTTAGGGCAAGTAATTAAACAAATACTGTAGAGATTTTGCTGATAACATTAATATGCAAAATATCCTTTGCACATTTATTTCAAGTAACAGTTTCCAAATAGACACAACAGCAATGATTTTTACATGTTAATACGAGAGCACTGTTTCAGCCTGTTCTGGCAACAACAATAGGACCTACTTCTGTCCTTCAGTATTCACTTTCCAGAATGGTGCAATTTGCTAGGCTGGGTACCTTGAGTTCTTAGATATTTGTCTGGGCACAGGACAGTGTGTATTTATAGACTTAACTTTGATTTCCAACTTCCTTTTCATAAATCATTTTCCAGTTGTTCACAGCTGTATAGATGGGCCTTACTAGATCTTATGAAGCAAAATGGAATGGACAATCCCAAACTCTACATCCGATCTAAGGAGAAGATTCCAAAGAATGTAGTCAACACCACTGCCTAATGTAGACAAGCTAATAAACATTTTTCAAGGCTGGCACAGTTAACACTCTATAATGAGATTTTTGGGACTCGCTACTTCATTCTTTTTTGAGAAGTTGACGGAATTGAGCCCTAAGTAGTTTTGAAAACATTGAAAGATTTTATCTGCATCAGAAGGACTCAACAAGGGTTGAAATCTTACTCGTGCAACATACGTTTTTAATATGAAAACCTGTTCATTAGTTTTGTGGAAAGCTCCCTTATTGTAACTGAACAGGTCATTGTCACCCTGTAAATCCATTTCATTTACATTCTTCTTTGAACATCAAGCACTATAGAAAAGTATCTTGAATACCTTTTTGAAAGTTAGTTACGTGTTATATCCTGCCCTCCGGACTAGACACAAGTCTTATTAGACTATCTCCACCTGATAGTGGTAACAGAGATCTGCACAGCTCTCTTGGCAGGTAGATATACAGCAGTACTGTAACAGATTAGAAGTGCCAAGCTTGAGAACCAGCATCACTCTGCACTGTTCAAGTCTAGTGGGGGACATGTCCATCCCATGGAGATATGCATCTAGAAATAAGATTCTTCTTTAAACTGTAGTTACACTACCAGGATGGCAGATTCAGAACCAGATCTCTTTCCAAATCTCTTTAAAATCAACTGTTATTCCTTATACTCTGTGTTCTGTAAAATACTTCCAGAGAAACAAAGGGAGCATTTCAACACCAAGAACTGAAAGGACAGAAAACACAGGCATAGATTTGCTACTTCTTCTTCCCTCATTTCAGCTGCTTATCAGACAGCATGTGTGATGTAAGGAGCAAAGGTGTTCATATGGATGAGAGAGGCCTACAACTGTAGAGAAGTAGTCTAAGTCCTTGTTACTTTAGTGTTCCAAGGTGGGTGATTACAGTGTGAGCTAATGTAGCCTACAACACTAGAGATGCATAGAATGTCTCTCCAGTTCGCTCATTTTACTTGATTTTTAAATCAATGGTTGGCATGCTTCAAGAAATCAAAGTATTCTCACCAGCCTAAAATAGCTTGTTTTTCAGTCTTGTGGCCAAGTCATCACTGTAGAGACAGGGATGTACCTTTACTGTCAGAAATATCTCATATTCTCTTGGTAAAACCTGGCATTCAGTTCCCTTGGCACTACTTCTTCCAAATTACATTGTGGGTGTAAACAAGTATTTTTTTATATATATATATTTACTCCTGACCCCTGCAGTGCACTTCAGTGGCCTTTGAATATAGGCAGGACACTTAAACTTGCAACTATGAAGAGATTCTTAATAAAAAATGAGTATATGAGGATATTACGTTTCAGATGCTTGAAATCCAAACTTGACTTCCCACCAGAACTTCAAGTGGATTTTTCATGCAAGAGCATTTGAGGAAAAACTGAAACTACGCTTGGCTGAAACTGTACAGACATCTGTCCTGTTTTCTTAATAGGCTAACATTTGCTTCAGACAATAAAATATTTTTTCCCACCTGGACATAGTGAATTGCAAAACTACAAGGCTGTGTTTCCCTTCTTCTTCACCTGCCTGTGCGAGTGCATGAGGAAATCCAAAGGTCTGCTACTGTTCCACCTCTGCTTGCTTTTAAGCTTCTTTGGAACTGCACACTAACTTTTTCCTTACAAATAACCCTTTCCTACCTGTACTATCTTATCTGAAAGGACTGTGGTATCACAGTTGCTCAGGGCAAGCACATCTGTCTTGCTTTGCTACATTTTTCCTTCGCTGTATTATGCACTGCCTCTTTCTTCACTTCATCTTTCCTTCCTTTTTTTGCGAAGATATTTTGATAGCACTTAGTTGTTAATGGGCTCTGATTCTTATTTCCAAATTAGTCTACTTCACCTGGTCTCCCATCATTTTCCAGGATAACCTGCGTAAAAAGGATGATCGGATTGAAGAATTGGAAGAGGCGCTGAGAGAAAGTGTGCAGATAACTGCAGAGCGGGAAATGGTGCTAGCACAAGAGGAATCAGCCAGGACTAATGCTGAGAAACAGGTCTGCAATCTTATACAGTCATTGATGTTGCTGTTAGGCAAATAAGAGGTATAGCCTGACAATATAGTAATAATCATTCTTAGTCTTCGAATTGTACCTTACCTTTTGGGGATCCTAAAGCACTGTGCAGACATTACTAGTGTGCTCCATGTCTGTCCTTGCCTGAAACGAAAAATTAGTATTTAATGTACTGTAGTTTTGAAAGAGAGGTTGGTATGACATTCCTTTGACGTGTGCACATCACTGATATATTCCTGTGTGTAAATATGTTCACACATACTGTACTATATATATTGGATTATTATTAACTTGTATTACCATAGCACATAGGAGTGATATAGACAACAAGGTACCATTGTTCTAGGCACTATACACCTACAAAACAAAAGGAAGGTAAGAGTCGCAAAGAGTTTGCAATCTTAGTGTAAGACAAGGGACAATAGATGGGGAGTACAAAGGAACAGTGAGAAGTTAGAGGTCAGCTGAATGGTGAGCAATGGTCTCAGCACACCAGCATCTTCGCCTTTTTCAAGTTTTTTAAAGGCATAATGGAGCAAATAACTAAGCAATCAGTTTAACACCTAGAAGATAATAAGGTGAGAAATTCCAGTTAGCATGGATTT
This sequence comes from Pelodiscus sinensis, assembly GCF_049634645.1. NCBI lineage: Eukaryota > Metazoa > Chordata > Testudines > Trionychidae > Pelodiscus > Pelodiscus sinensis. Next base: position 108,432,740 of record NC_134711.1, read on the forward strand.
GTCAAGAACAAATCATGTCAAACCAACCTAATAGCTTTCTTTGACAGTATAACAAGCATTGAGGATAGTGGTAAGAAATAGATGTGGTATATCTTGACTTTATTAGGGCATTAGATATTGTCTTGCATACCATTCTCATAAACAAATTAGGAAAATGCAGCCTCTCTGGAGCCACTATAGCAGGTATGGGCAAAAGGGCCTCCACTGGCCATATCAAGTGAGTTAATCCAGCTCACGGAGGCCCTGCCTCTCCCCCATCCTCATGCCAGTTAGAGCCTGGGGGTGGGGGAAAAGCACATGAAGTTTCCTTTGCCCTGCCAAGAGCATGCGGCACTTAAAAGCACCACATGCTCCTGGTAGGGTGGGAGGAGACTTCGTACACTCCCCCGCCCCCAAAACCTGATTGGCCTGGGTATGGGGAGAACATGCGAAGTTTCCTCTGCCCTGCCTCCGCCCTGCAAGGCGCACACAGCCCTTAGAAGCTCTGCGCGCTCCTGGCAGGGCAGGAGGAGACTTTGCGTGCTCCCCTGCCCCCAAGCCCTGTTTGGCTTGGGAATGGGAGTATGCGAAGTTTTCTCCACCCTGCAAGAAGCACGTGGCAGGGCAGGAGGAGACTTCATACGTTCCTCCATCCCCAAGCCCTGATTGGCCTGGAGGTAGGAGGAGGAGCATCTGAAGTCTCCTCTCATCACCCGGGGCATGGGCAGCAAGGGGGAACCTCAGGGGGGAGGGGGGCACTTCATGCGCTCCTCCACCCCCAGACCAATTATGGTCTTTGGGTGAAGAAGCAAGGAAGTATTCTGGCCCTGCCCCTTCTTCTTGAGGCCCCGCCCCTTCTGGTGAGGCCCGGGGCCACTTCAAAAATTTCTGAAGTGGCCCCCAGCAAAAAATTATTGCTCATCCTTGTACTATAAGGTGGGTGCATAACTGGATGAAAAAGTGTTCCCAGCGTAGTTTTCAGCGGTTCACAATCAAGCTGGAAGGGCATATTAAATGGGGTCCTGCAGGGATGCATTCTGGGTCCCATTCTGTTGAATAATTTCATCAATGATTTAGAGAATGGCATAGAAAATATATTTATGAAGTTTGTGGATGATTCCAAGCTGGGATAGGTTGTGAAGGATAGGATTACATTTCAGAATGATTTGGATGAACTGGAGAAATAGAGTGACATAAATAGGATTAAATTCAATGCGGACAAACAGAAGAAGGAATAGATCAGTGGCTCATATACAAAATTATAAATGACTGCCTACGAAACTGAGGAAAAGGATCTGGGGGTTATAAGCTAAATATGAGTCAACAGTGTAGTACTTCCGCAGGAAAAAAAAAAGCAGCAAACCATTCTAGGATATGTCAACAGGAGTGTTGTAAACAAAACATGAGAAGTGTTGTGTCAAGTTCTCGGCAGCACATTTCAGGAAAGATTTGGACAAATATTTAAAAGTCCAAAAAAGAGCAACAAAAATGATCAAAAGGTCTAGAAAACATAACCTATGAGGGAAAATTGAAAAAAAAATAGGTTTGTTCAATTTAAAGTAGGGATTTGAGCGACTAGTTGACTATCCAATAAGCATATGCTTATCGGATAGTGAACTAGTGACTTGACTAGTCACTCTCCCCCCTTGCTGCCTGTATCAGAGAGAGGCAGCAAGGGGGGAGCAGGAGTTGGTGCTGGGGCAAGCCGGTTTAAAAGCTGATTCCCCCTCCAGCACCATCTCTGTAGGGGGGGCAGGGGAAGCAGAGGCATAGCGGGGGACCGGGCATGAGCCGGGAATCAGCTAATACATTTAAAAAGCACAAGCGCAATAGGGGGGACTGGGCGTGAGCTGGGATAGCTGATTCCTGGCTCACGCCTAGTCCCCCTGCTGTGCTTCAGCCTTTTAAATGTATTAAGAGCTTGGCGACTCTTACTACTTTTAAAAGGCAGAGCTGCAGCAGAGTTAGCTCCCAGGGTTGGGAGCTAACCCCACTGCAGCTCTGCAGTTTCCCCCCCTTATCAACTAATCAACGGAAATTCCATCGACTAGTCGATTAGCTAATTAAACGCCCTGTAACATCCCTAGTTTGAAGTAGAGAAGACAGAGAATGGACATAGCAGTTTTTAAGTACATAAAAGGTTGTTACAAGGAGGTGGGAGAAAAATTGTTAACCTCTGAGGATAGGAGGAGAAGAAATGGGCTTAAATTGCAAGGGAAGTGTAGATTGGACGTTAGGAAGCATTTCCTGTCAGAATGGTTAAGCGCTGGCATAAATTGCCTAGGGAGCTTGTGAAATCTCCATCATGAGAAATTTTCAGAAGAAGGTTAAATAAACACCTGTCAGGAATGTTGTAGATCAGGGGTCGGCACCCTATGGCTAGTGAGCCAAATATGGCTCATGAGGGAGCCAGATATAACTTCTGGAGCCCCAACTCAGCTCCTCCCCCCCTTCCCCTGCTTTCCTTGTAGCAGAGAGCCAAGACTGGCACTACAGCCTTATGACCCTCCAAAAAATTGGAATGCCAGTGCTGGCTTCCTGGGGAGAGGAGGGGAGAGCCCTGAGACTTCTCCAATCTGGCATGCAGGGAACAAGTGGAACAAAAAAAGTCGATGTGGTGCTCTTTTCTTTCTCTTGGCATGTGGGAAACAAGCAGCCAAAATGTCTCTGTACTCTCTGGCTTTTTTCGTCCCTTGGGAAACACTTCCCTGGAGGCTTTCCCTGTGAATCCTTCCCGGACGCTTCCGGGGAATGGGAGCAGCAGAAGGCCATGTTACATGGTGCATGCCACGCTGCACAAAAACAAATAAGTTCCTCCCCACCCCCCCAAGTCCGGACTCCAATGCCCTCACTCACCCCCCCATGGCCAGACACCCTCTGCCCCCTGGCCAGTATCTACCTCTGGCCCCTGGTCAGACACCCCCCTGCTGCTTCGCCAGACACCTCATGCCCCCAGCCCCCTCACCAGACAGCCCTTGCCCCCTGGCCAGAATCCCCCCTGCCTGCTGCCCAGGTATACCCTGGCCAGGCAGCCAGCCCCCAGCCTGCTCCTGCCCCCTGGCCAGACAGCCTGCTCCTTGGCCAGACTTCGCCCCCTCCTATACCCTACCACCTCCTACCCAGATCCTGCACTCCCGTCTCTATCCTATTCTCTGGCAGCCGTGTCCTGCACACTTAACCCTCATTGTTGGCCCCACCCCAGAGCCTAGGGAAGCCCACAAATCCACTAACCCTGGAACCTCAGAAGAGTAAATCTGGCCTGAGGCCTTGAACCTCAAGGTCCTTCCTGCCCCTCCCCCTACTATGCTTCTCATTTGTGTGGTCCCTGACTCATGTTTCTGTGGGTCAGTGGCTCCCACACAAAAAAGGTTCCCCACTCCTGCCATAAATCAAGACAATGTTGAAACCTTTTGTGTTGGACATAATATGTTACTTTATTTAAAAATGAAGCCTGGCCAAAAAGCCCCCAATTGGGGCCCAACCTCAATCTGGCCACAGCATCATAACACTCCTGCACCTCCACACACACCAACCTTGTGCTCTGAGTCCATCATACACCCTAGTCTCCTTCCCTGAGCCCCTTGTATGCCCCAACCCAGACTCCTGCACCCCCACATCATCAGCCCCCTACCGTAAGATTGACAGAAGATAGCCTGAAGCCTTGCATGAAATTGGATTTGACCAGTTATGATATAAACTTTAAAGAAATTTGTGGAAATTTCTGCAGCAGCAGACGTCCCATTAAATAAAGTCTGTGAGTACGTTTCATTTATACTATTATTAATCATTATGTCAATTATTTATAATATTGCCATGTATATTTTTGGTCATGCAAATAGGCATTCTTATATGGCTCTTTGTTGACCACTTGTTCTAAATTTTGATGTAGTTTGGCACTCTGGTTTGAAAAGGTTGCCGACCTCTGTTCTAGATAGTACTTAGTCCTGCCATGAATGCAAGGGACTAAACTAGTTGACCTTTCCAGGTTGCTTCCAGTTCTATGATTCTATGATCAAAGCAGTGGACTAGAAAACTGATCTTTTTGGCAGCATTCAAAATAGATATTATGTGGGGAAGGATAGAGTGGCATTTATCAAGGTCAGAAAGAACAATGTAATATCTTGCTACATAAGATGAGAGCTTGCACACAAGTTGTAGCTTTCTGAATAGAAGTGAGCGGCTGTTTCTTAGAAATGTTATACAGAAAAAAATTGCAAGATTTAGACAGTGTGGATGTGAAGACCTAGATAGAGGTCTAAGTTGAAGAGGACACTCAGGTTGCTGACCTTAGTAACAGATAGGATAGCAGTGATGTTCACAAATTGAGAGAGGAGGTGTTGGGAAGGGGAGATTAACAGCTCTGTTAGCTATGTTGAGTTTGAGCTGATGGCTAAACAACCACAAGAGGTCAGAGAGGTGTCAAGATTTTAATTTGGACAAGGAAAAAGGTCTCTCTTAGAGGTGAATTGTCAGCATAGAGACTGTAGTTGTGTCTGTGTTTATAGATGAGCCTGTCCAGAAATAAGGTGCAGAGGAGAAAACTCAGATGATCACTGTGGAACCCTCATAGAAAATTGCGAGGAAGGGGGCATGAGTAGGATCTTCTGAAAAACATGCTATAGGTGAGATTGAAAAGTTACGAGCAGTCTTAGGAAAAGACAGATTGATGGAATCCAAGGGAAGACAAGATTTCAAGAAGAAAAGCAAAGTGTCAATGTAACTGACAATTCAAAGAGCAAGGGGATGGAATACTGTTTCTGAGTTTGGCTAGGAAGAAATCACTAGAGCCCTTGACAAGAACAGTTTCAGTGTTGGGTCAGGGTGGAAGCAGGGTCTAAGATGGGGGTGGAGAGAGAAACACCAGATAGAAAATGTAAACAGCACATTCAATGGGCTAACAGATGAAAGGGAGATGAAGCAGCAGTTGGAGAGTTACATGGTGGGGTTTTTTAAGTTTGGCGGGACTAAAGAATGATTGTATTGTGAAGAGATAGAGCAGGGGGAGGCAGGAAAAGAGATTAAGTGTAAGGGGATCAGAGTGGAGATCTGGGGATGGGGTGGTGGTGTTGCAACAAGTGGAGGGGTTACAGGAAGATAGAGATGAGAAACTTCTGCATCTATGACAAGGAAGGAGAGGTGTGCAGGAAGAGAAGGAAAGACAAGCCAAAGGGAGGAGACGGTCCTATCATTTTTTTATTTTCCTCTTGGAAGTAATCAGAGAGAGAAGTGAAGTGTTTGAAGAGTAAGACAAAGGTGACATAAAAGTAGTTGGGATTGCAAGTGTGTGGCTTTATTTAAGTTGGTGAAGTGGAGTTGTTTAATTAGGAAGATGGTGGTACTGGAAGAGGGGAGAATGGAGGAAGTCAGTTGTTCAAAGTTATTTCACCAAAGATGCTCTGCAGCACAAGAGTAGCAGTGGAGGAAGCAAAAGTTTAGGATGAGTCTGGGCTGAGAAGATGGCAGGACAGAACTCACAAGTAGGAGAGGGGGGAAAGAATGAAGGAAAAAAGCATGGAGAGACTCAACAACTACATCAAGTGAAAAGAGGGCTGCGCAAATGAGAAGCCATCAAGACTGATGGAGTGGAAGATCTGGAAGGTGACAAGGTGTGAGGGGGGCTACTGGAGGACAATGCTAAAAGAGACTAGGTGATGGTTGGAGAGGGGGAACTCAGCAACAGAGTGCAGTGCTTAGTGAAAGACAACTCCTGAGGACACCTCTGCTGGTGAATGGGAAAGTTGAACCAGAGCTGCAGGTCTAATGAAGACATGAAGGTGAAGAAATGTGCAGGGAAGGGGTCAGGTGTGTCATTAACATGGAAGGACATGTGGAAGATTGTGAGGAGAGGAAGAGAGAGAGCCAGGAGCTGAAAGCAGAGGAGGGATGATAGGAAAGAGTTGGATGGATGGTAGATGACAGCAACATTGAAGGGACGAGAAGGGTTGTTCAAAAGAAGGCTGTTCAAAAGTAAAAGGGGAGAGAGAGGAGTTGGAAGTAGCAGAAATGGGAAAGAAGACCAGTACCCACAATAGGAGCATTTATGACAGCAGTGTCTTATTTCCAGCAAGGTTGCAAATGATGATAGTGTTAACCAGTGCTGTATTACTAGCAGACAGGGTTAAGAGAAAACCAACCTTGTCACCCAGTGACTTTGCATAGCACCAAGACAACTAACTTCCTTGTCTTATTTTAGCTGACAGTGTTTAGCTTCAGTAGCTATTAACTGCAGTTAAGTAGTGGGGAGGGTTGGAAAGTAGCCATTGTTTTAAGGTGGGAAGGGGATTTCACTTGAGCAGTTTAACTTTTTCATATTCCCTCCTTCCCTTGGAAAAAAAAAGTCCTAATTGTTTCCCATTCTGTGGAGATTTATATAAATTTTGCAAAAATCTCCCTCTGAAGATTGAGAGTTTTACAAGTCTGGGGTTCTGCTTTTGTTTTGAAGATTGATAGATTCTTCTATGCATTGCAATTATGCTAATACATTAAAATCAGCCACAGATTGACTGTGTGATGCATAATGTGGTTTTCAAAATGTTAATGTTGTCCAAACTGATTATAATTTGCTTTTAACTGCATGCTTTTTCTTTCCTCTGTTTTGCTTATCTTATTTTCTTCCATTCTGCAACTTACTGCCTGTCTGAAGCTGTTAAATGAAACAGTTCATGAGGCCAGCCAATTTGGCTTTAAATGGTTCAAGGTATGAGGAAACCTCATTTATGTACATCACTCCCCCTTCTCTTTAATAGTGTTGTGTTAATTCCCAATTCTGTGTAGCCATATTTTCTGCCATCTCATGTGAGGTGCCTCTCTTCTGTACAGTAGTATTCATTGCAGATCTTTCTAAATGCCCTATAAGAAAAAAATATAGTTATTTTGCAAGAATTATACATTCCATTAATCTGCTCAGGAACCCAGAATTCTAAGACTTGGTGTGAAGACAGCAGTCTCAAACCAGCTGCAGTGAGACACCACAGCCTTACATACATTGGAACATTTGTGTATAAATCAGACTTTTGAATCCATCACAGCCACTCCTGCTTAAAAAACAAAAACTCAATCTGACAGTAGATTGCATGGAAAACAAAAAGAAGCTGTTACTATTGAGAGGTAAGCGTGAGTGTTCCCATCTCACCCCTTTTGGGATGCCAGGATATGCCTTGAGCCCAAGGCTTTAAGTCTTGCAGTTCATGCCATAAGCCCATACCAAACAGAGACCACCACAACTCTTGTCTGAGGTGACAGGAAAAGCACGAGTCTGAGTGCTCCAAGATCCGCAGGGCTTTTAAACCTAGGACGAAAAAGGAGTGAGATTTCTGTCTGAAGCAGCTGCTCGTGAAATCCACACTTCGTCCAGCAGCTGCTGATCACCAAAGTTTGGGACTGAATGCCTCAGTGCAGAGCACTCCAGCATTAGTTCACAACTCAATGCTAAAGAAGGACTCTAGTGCAAGACATACTTGGCACTGGCAATCTCCAGCACCACACCACGTTCACTCTACTTCTCCAGTGCCCGACAAGCTGAAAAAACCTGAGAGAGGGTGCTCTCCTCACAAAGCTTCAGGACTGCCAGGGGATGCTTCACAATATTTGCGGAACCACCCAGTTCCCAGGCAACAAGAATCAGTGCTGTTGACTTTGGTGGCCCAGAAGGCACCATTGAGTCTGGAACACTATGATTCTCCAGCAGGGCAGTGCTAGGTGGAGGTGTTGGGATCACTTTCCACCCCAGACACTTTTGAAGTTCCAAGGAATCTCGTAGCGATCACTGTGGCCCAGCTTCTGATTATTAGGGACAAGCCTTTGGTACCTTGCTGGACTGGCGCTACACCCAGAACTACTCCTGGTCACCATCACCACAATACCATTCTTCAGCACTTTGTCCAATTGGAAAACACAGAGTACAAGAGGTTTGGTGACCTACCACCCCAGCACTGAGCACGTTTCAGCACCAGTCCTTAACATCTTCACAAATGGCACTTGAATGCAGATGCCAGTCACTGCATTGGATCTACAGCACAGATCTCTGTCACCAGACTACTGGCACCAATCCGCGGAGATATCATCGCAGCACTGGTGCCTTGCTTCATCTTCACAGCACCAATGGTTGGCTCATGGGGCCTTGGCACCGCCATAATTATCGCCCACGGGTTCTTCAGAGTATGCTGCAGTTTCATATTATTTGAGACACATTTAGCACAGGTTAGGCAGATGCTGAAGGGATGTGCATGTGGCCTGGCAGCCAGAGTGGCAATCTTACCATCAGGCCCAGAGTACTCCCAGGGTGACCCCAAGATGCCATCTTTCTCAGTGACCTAAAGATAGACATGCTCCTTGGGCAGCTGAAGTGGCCCTCTCCAAGCCACTCCCTCAGACTACAGATGTGGGGACGGAACCAGCTTATGACCTACCAACAACCCAAGAGGCATCTCTCCTGGAGGAGCTAGTGATTAAGCCTGGTGCAGTCCAGGAGCAACCCAGGCAGCTTGAGGGCCAGGAGGACCCTGTACTATCACTTGGTATCTCATCTTCCTTGCCCAATGAGGCAGTAGCAGGGGTGTCAGCTTCAGGGGCCCCACCTTTTGACCACAGGGCACACAAAGGCCTCTTACATTACATTGCCTGCAGTGTGGGCCTGTAGGCAGAGGAAGTGGTAAAGGCAAAGAACCCGATGGTAAACATTCTTTCCCCAGAAGGTTCTTCTGAGTTTGTATGCATAATCTATAATAAATTCATTTGAGCAGTGTGTCATCTAAGGCCGTGTCTATACTATGAGATAAGGAAGTGATTGCCTTTCTCATGTGTGCATATTCACATTAGCTTAGTATAGATATAAGTGGAGGTATAGTTACAGGAACACTGGTAGCAACAGCAGAGCTATAGTGAGCATATATCCACCAGTTTCAGGTGGGTTTGTTCTCAGTGCAACTAAGCCTCTCCACCACAGTTGTTATGCCTGCTAGTGCCTCTATGCTGCTATTTATACTTGTACTGAACTAGCCTGAGTATGTCTACAGAAGCAGGAGAATCATACCCCTAGCTTGAAAACATAGACTAAGACAGGGGACTCAAACTCATGGCCCATGGGCCATCTACAGCCAGAACATTTTCACTTCAGAGAGTACAGAAGGTCTCCGATGCAAGGGGAGAAAGGAGAGGGATGCGGTGTTGGCAAGACGGGGCTGGAGACTTAGGGAAGAACACCCCCTCCCGAACTCCTGGGACTGATTGCAAAAATTCTCTAGTCATAGATGGCCCACAGGCTGAGTGTTAAAGACCCCTGTCCTGAGAGAAATTAGAGAATAAGATTATTTCCCTTCTGCTCTGGAGAAGAGGAAACTGTAAAGCTGTTTGTCTCATTGGAAGCTTTTGCCCCAGGGAGAGAAGTATTTCTCTTTTTGTACAAGCAGGGGAGCATTCCAAGATTGGCTTGGCACCATTGGGCTCCACGCCTTCAGCAATGGTGGATACCAATAGTCTTTGGCCCTGTAGCATAGAATCATAGACTGGAAGGGACCTCAAGAGGTCATCGAGTCCGGTCCCCTGCCCTCACAGTGGGACCAAGCACTGTCTAGATAATTCCTGACAGGTGTCTGTCTAATTTGTCTTAAACATTCCACAACCCCGCTAGGCAATTTATTCCTGTGCTTAACCACCCAGATAGCTAGTTTTTTCTAATGTCCAACCTAAACCTCCCTTGCTGCAATTTAAGCCCATTGCTTCTTGTCCTATCCTAAGAGGCCAAGTTAGAGCAGTTTTTCTCCCTCTTCCTTGTGACACCCTTTTAGATATTTGATTATTGCTATCATGTCCCCTCTGTCTTCTCTTTTCTAAACTAAACAAGCCCATCACCTGAGCAAGCCTTTCATTTGTGGCAATTGTGCATACTCCATTCTATTAATCTGGAGATTTTGTACCTTTTGGGGGCCCAGAATTTGCTGGCGGATCACCTCTGCTGCCGTTTCTTTGCCCATGAATGGTGCAGCAGGCGATATTTGCCCATAATATTTTCCAGAAATGGGGGTTTCCCCAGTTCAACCTCTTCACCACACAGACCAATAGAAAGTGCTCATTCCGGAACCTGAGCCAGAGGTCAGTAGTGGATGCCTTTCTGATTCTGTGGCATAACAGCCACCTGTACACACTTCCCTCATTTCCATTGGTGAACAACGTGCTCCTCAAGCTGTGCAGAGGCAGGGCAAATGTTATTCTGACAGCTCCAGCATGGGCTTGTCAGCACTGTCTTGGAGCTGCCAGTACAATCACCAATTCCACTTCCTCTTCTCCTGGACCTCATCATACAGGACCTTGGGCATCTTCGCAACCTAGCCCATGGCTCTCTCCACCTCAAAGAATGGCAACTTTATGGATAAGCCCCGCCAAAGTGTTCTGCTCAGAGAAAGTTCAGCCAGTCCTGTTTAGAAGCAAGAAGCCCTCTACTAGGCCCACTTACTCTGCCAAGTGGAATCGTTTTTCATGTTGGTGCCTGAAGCACAGTCTAGACCCTCTATCTGCCTCAGGTGCTGGAGTACCTGGTGTCCCTGAAGCAACCAAGCTTAGCAACTTCGTCACTTAAGGTGAACCTAGCGGCCATTTTTGCTTTCCATCCCATTGAGGATGGCCACTCTGTATTCTTGAGCTCCCTTGTTCCTCAAGGGTATGGACAGCCTCTGGCTCAGCCTCATGCCCCTGCATGGACCTTAATTTGGTCCTCTAAGTGCTTATGAGTCCTCCATTTGAGCCTCTGACTGCATGCTCCCTGCTTTACCTTTCCTGGAAGGTGGCCTTTTTGGTTGCGATTACCTCTGCTTGGTGGTGAGTATCAGAGCTTCTTGCCTGACCTCGGAACCCCTATATATTGTACTGTCTATCACAAAGACAAAGTTCAGTTTTGTCCTCACCTGGCCTTCCTTCCTAAAATGCTCTTCAATTTCCACACTGAAGTAGGACATTTTTCTCCCCATGTTCTACTTGAAGCCTCACCAGAACTTGCGAGAACAAAGACTACACTCCTTTGATGTGAGGCATGCACTCGCTTTCTATAGAACAAAACCTTTTACAAGTCCTCACAGCTGTTTGTGGTGATGACAGATCATGTGAAGGGATTACCTGTCTCTTTGCAATGCAGTTCATTTTGGATCATGGCATGTTTCTGACTAAGACCTCAACACCGGGTCTCACAATGCACACTACGTGAACGCAAGTTTCTTTGGCGGTTTTCATGTGTCCAGGAAATCTGTAGATGCCATGACTTGGTTCTCAGTGCATATCTTCACATTGCACCATGCCATCATGCGATAGCCAAGATAGGACTTGGTCTTGGTCTTTGGTTCTGTGGTCCTTGAGTCAGACACACTCTGACTCCAACCCCTCCTCCTGGGTAAAGCTTGTGAATCACCTCCATTAGAATACATATGAACAAGCACTTGAAGAAGAAAAAATGGTTACTCACCTTTGTAACTTTTGTTCTTCGAGATGTTTTGCTCTATTCCATACTCTCTTTCCTTCCCCACTCTTGGACTGACCAGCAAAAAGGAACTGAGGGGCTGATGGGTGGACAGGGTAATATAGAGTGTTGCACTACTGCCACTCAGTTGGAGCATATATGAGCATCTCATCTTGAACAACCGTTACAAAGGTGAGTAAACATTTTATCCTGTCTGGGGGCACCCCCCCCCCCCACCAATGTTTACAAGAGTAGGGTTTTTTCTGGTAAAAGAAAAGAAAAAAGAAAAGAGGAGTGAAGAAGACTTTGCTTCTCCATTCCTCGTTGCTAGAGATTCATCTGCACCCATCCCCCTTCTGGGAACATTCTTAGCTCTACTGGCTCTGAGAGGTGCCTCTCCTGTACACAGTTCCGATAACAGCCAGACACTCTCATTGGGTTTGATGCATGGAACAGCTTCACAGAAGTGATTCAAATACCACAATTAAAATGGCAGTCTTAGGTCAAGAACAGGGAGCTGAAATTTAAAACTTTTCCATAGAGAGAAGTCACTTCAGTCTCCAGGGGACTTCTGACAGGTTATTCCTAGAGCCTTTAACTTGAAATAAAAAAAAATCCACAGCAGACTCCTCCTGTAAAAGCTCATAAAAACAAGCCAGCCAGAAGGATTTTCCCAGAGATACCACCTCAGCACCAACCATAAAAACAAGGGCTGAGTGAATAGCCTGCGAGAGGGGATTCCCTAGTATGGCTTCCTCTGCAGGAACAATTCTGAAGCACAGTACCATAATTGTGGTATGGGACCCCTGGGTTAACCCCATCATTCATGCCTCTCCCCTCACCCCATTGCCTGATTGCAATCCTTGGGCAATATATATACATGCATGTCGCAGCCATTCAATATCTCTGAGAGAGTGCCTACCAGGTGGTCTCTTACAGAATTGCTGTCCACAGTCTCTGAGCCAGAGGTGGAGAAATCTTTTTCAGAACAGGAAGAAGGGCTCAAAGGGGAAACTACCCTTCCATCAAACTTCTCTTTATCTCTTCCAGAGGAACCCCTTAGGGGATGATCTTAAGAACTTTCAGGAACTTGCCAAGAGTGTGGCAGATGAGCTGCAGATTGCCCTACAGGGGGTGATATCCCCCATCACAAGTTGGGGGATATTCTGCATACCACCTCCTCATCCAGAATTGCCCTCCCAATTAATTAGATGATTCTAGATCCTATTAAGGTCATCCATATCAACAGAACTGGAAAAAAAATCACAACCCTCAATGTCAGACTTCCTGTTTCAAAATCTGCAACCCAGCTCCATCATTGTAGATGTGGTTAATGCATGAAGCAAACAATGTAAAGCCAACTCAGCCCCATACAATCAGGTTTGGCAAGATGGAGTAGTTATTGCTGACATAACTGTTCAGAATTGTGAATTACCAAACTGTTATGGCCACCTACGATTTTATTAAATATGGGAAACAGAGTTTTTCTGGCGCATTTACTGGAGACACAAAAATAGGAATTTCAAGACATCCTTAAAGAGGATCAGTTAATGACCAGATTGGTGCTAGGGACAGCACCACTGTATGTAGCTGATACAGCAGGCTGCCTGCTCTTTGTGACAGTGGTATTGAGGCAGGCTTCTTGACTACGCCTTTGTGGTTTGCCCAAATTGTTGCAGAAGACAAACTTTCATGGAGAAAAACTTTCCATGAAGACACATGGACAAGAGATGGCCAGTTCCTTTTTTTAAAGATAACGTAACTTTAAGGCTATATCTCATGTTTCTCCCTACTGCCTCTGCATTTTCCATATGAATGAACAGATACATCTCCTTTTTTTTTTTTTTTTTTTTTTTTTTTCTGAAACCCACTTTGTGACACTGCTACATATTGGAACACTAGCATTCTACTGTAGGAGACTAAGGACATTAGAAAATCCCTAAACTCTTCCTTTCATGCACAGAAAGAACACAAAGCACTGTGATACTGTCTCAAAGACTATCCAGATGGGTCTCTGGTTGCATTAATCACTGTTATCAAGAGTACAGTATGCCTCCATCCAGAGTCCGTAAGCACGCCACAAGGTCAATTTCTAGCTAAGTCACATACCTTACAGATATTCCTATCTCAGTAATCTGTAGAATGGCAGTCACAGAACATGATGTGGTCACTTAAGATTTGGCCCCAATGCCGTGTTCCAGTCCGCAGTACTCTCTGTAGTAACAGGCTGCATTCCAAAGTCCCAGCCTCCACTGATGAGTATTATTTGGGAGTCACCTACAGTGAAACAGCCATCGGGACACTGCTTGAAGAAGAAGAGGAAAAAGTTACTTACTTTGTGCAATAACAATGGTTCTTTGAGATCTGTGTCCCTATAAATACTCCACAACCTGCCCTCTTCTCCTCTACTGCGACGTTCTCTATAGGGCTTTGTGGTGGAGAAAGAAGTGAGGGGCTTAAATATGCAAGTCAGAGCATCAGAAATAATGAGCCATTTTTGTGATCATCTGAATTATGTCAAATATCAAAAGATAGTTGGTGTCAGGCAGTGTTTCCTTTAACATTTTCCATCCTTGAGAGGGTTCAATTTTAAATTTCGTATGTGCAAAACCAGTATTGAAATTCTATGTGGATGTGCACCACCAATACAAAGAAAAAACATATATATATGATCAGTCCATATGTGTGGAAGAAAATATATTAAAACAAAGGATAGTTAACAAGGAGCAATGCTTACGATATTTAATGTGAAATCAAACAAAAAAAAGAAAATTAACACTAACCTTGGAGTACATGTATCATCATCCTTTCTAGCAACTCATGCTAGTAAACACACCAAAAGGCATATTATCCACTCATAGCTTCGCTTTAAAATGCTAAACAAATCTATAAGTCAACTAGAAATAGTCATGCTTTCCTTGCCAAATACTAATACAATATTTATTGACAATGAGAAGGAGACTAAAAGGCACTCACTAAGGCTTATACAGTTTTTCTGGGGAATGTTTAGAATCCAGAAAACAAGAGAGAGCTGTAAAAACAGATTAAAGTTCTCTCGGTTTGAATCTTTTGTCTTGTATTTGTCACCAACTCAGAGTAGAAGCCCCAGAACAAATTAACACAAGGCTTCAGGGTATGTAGACAGATCCATATTCCAAAGAGGTTGCATATAAGATTTCATCCTACAAAACAATTAGCATCACACCTAGTACTTGCTACTTTTGACTCATGAGAGCCAGAACTGTACCACATAGCAAAGATCTCACCTTAATGCAATACAGGCAGTCCCCGGGTTACATGGATCCGACTTACATCGGATCCCTACTTACAAACGGGGTGAGACAACCCCGCACTAGCTGCTTCCCCCCAGCAGACCAGGGAGACGCGAAGCTAGCGCCCCCCCCCGCCCCCAGCAGACCAGGGAGACACGGAGCGGCTTTTCTCAGCAGACACCTCAGCTTGAGAATAAAGGACTGAGGGAAGTGAGGTGTGGGAGAATAAAACTTAGCTCTGGAGAAATGTTTGGCTAGAGTTTTCCCTACAATATGTACCAGTTCCGACTTACATACAAATTCAACTTAAGAACAAACCTACAGTCCCTATCTTGTATGTAACCCGGGGACTGCCTGTACAATATACCATGTATTAATTATCATAGAATACTAGGATTGGAAGGGACCTGGAGAGATCAAGTCTGGTTCCCTGCCCTCATGGCAGGACCAAGCACTGTCTAGATCATCCCTGATAGATGTCTATCCAACCTGCTCTTGAATATCTCCAGTGATGGAGATTCTACAACCTCCTTAAGCAATTTATTCCCATGTTTAACCATCCTGACAGGCAGGAAGTTTTTCCTAATGTCCAACCTAAACTTCCCTTGCTGCAATGTAAGCCCATTGCTGCTTGTCTTATCATTAAGAGGCCAAGGAGAACAATTGTTCTCCCTCCTCTTTGTGACACCCTTTTAGATATTTGATAACTGCTGTCATGTCCTCTTTGTCTTCTCTTTTCTAAATTAAAGAAGTCCAATTCTTTTTGTCTTTCCTCATAGGTCATGTTTTCTACGTCTTCAATCATTTTTGCTGCTTTTCTCTGGACCTTCTCCAATTTTTCCATATCTTTCTTGACATGTGATGCTCAGAACTGGACACAATACTCTGAGGCCTAATCAGCGCAGAGTAGAGCAGAAGAATGACTTCTCATGTCTTGCTTACAACGCTCCTGTTAATGCATGCCAGCATCATGTTTGCTTTTTTTGCAACATTGTCGCACTGTTGATTCGTATTTAGCTTGTGGTCCACTATGACCCCAGGTCCCTTTCTGCAGTACTTCTTCCTAGAGACTCACTTTCCATTTTGTATGTGTGAAACTGATTGTTCTTTCCTAAGTGGAGTACTTAGCATTTGTCCCTATTAAAGTTCATTCTATTTACCTCAGACCTTTTCTCCAGTTTGTCCAGATCATTTTGAATTAT
Source organism: Pelodiscus sinensis (assembly GCF_049634645.1). Classification (NCBI taxonomy): domain Eukaryota; kingdom Metazoa; phylum Chordata; order Testudines; family Trionychidae; genus Pelodiscus; species Pelodiscus sinensis. The sequence continues at coordinate 108,448,636 of NC_134711.1, forward strand.
GAGCCTCTCCTCCAAAGCACTTGCAACCCCTCCCAGCTTAGTATCATCTGCAAACTTAATAATTGTTTTCTCTGTGCCATCATCTAAATTGTTGATTGAAGGTATCGAACAGAACCAGTCCCCAAACTGACCCTTGCACAACCGCACTTGTTATGCCCTTCCAGCATGATTGTGAACCGTTAATAACTAGTCTCACCCATAATAGCCCCATCTAGGTTGTATTTCCCTAGTTTATGGATAAGAAGATCATGCGTGAACGTGTTAAATGCCTTACTAAAGTCTACTTATACCATGTCTACCGCTTCTCCCTTATCCACAAGGCTTGATAGCCTATCAAAGAAAGCTATCAAATTGGTTTGACATGATTTATTCTTTACCAATCCATGCTGGCTGTTACCTGTCACCTTATTATTTTCCAGATATTTGTAGATAGATTACTTAATTACTTGCTCCATTATCTTCCCTGGCACAGAAATTAAACTGACTGGTCTGTAGTTTCCTGGGTTATTCTTATTTCCCCTTTTATAGATGGGCACTGTATTTGCTTTTTTTTTCCAGTCTTCTGGTATCTCTCCCGATTTCCATGACTTTTCAAAGATGATTGCTGAAGGCTCAGATACCTCCTGTATCAGCTCCTTGAATATTCTAGGAGGCATTTCATAAGGCCTAGTGACTTGAAGATATCTAACTTTTCTAAGTTTTTTTTAACTTATTCTTTTTTTATTTTAACTTCTAAACCTACCCCATTTCCACTATCATTCACTATATTAGGCATCTCATCACCATCCATCTTCTTGACAAAAACTGAAACAAAAAAGTCGTTAAGCACCTCTGCTATTTCCAAGTTTCCTGTTACTGTTTCTCCATCTTCACTGAGCAATGGGCCTACCCTGTCCTTGGTCTTCCTCTCGCTTCTAATATATTTATAGAATGTCTTCTTGTTACCCTTTATGTCTGTATCTAGATTGAGCTCATTTTGTACTTTTGCCTTTCTAATCTTGCCCTTGCATACTTTTGTTGTTTGCTTATATTCATCCTTTGTAATTTGACCTAGTTTCCATTTTTTTATACAATTCCTTTTTGAATTTTAGATATGTAAGATCTCCTGGTTAAGCCTAGGTGTTCTCTTGTCATACTTCCTTTTTTCCCCATGCAATGGTATAATTTGCTTTTGGGCTGTTAATAATGTTACTTTTCCTCTTAGTCTTGCTTTCCATGGGATCTTCTGTACCAGCTCTCTGAATTTACTAAAATCTGCCTTCCTGAATCCATTGTCTCTACTTTGCTGTTTTCCTTTTGACCATTCCTTGGAATAATGAACTCTATGATTTCATGATCACTTTCACCCAAGCTGCCTTCCACTTTCAAATTTTCAAACAGTTCTTCCCTATTTGTTAAAAGCAGATCTAGAACAGCTTCCCCCCAGTAGCTTTCTCACCCTTCTGAAATACAAAATTGTCTCCAATTCAGTCCCAGAACTTATTGGATAATCTGTATCCTGCTGTGTAAATTTCCCAACATATGTCTGGATAGTTGAAGTCCTCCATCACCACCAAATCCTGCACTTTAGATTATTTTCTTAGTTGTTTAACAAAAGCCTCATCCATCACTTCTGCCTGGGGAGATTGTCTGTAGTAGACCCCTAGCATGACATCACTCTTGTTTTTTACCCCTTTTATCCTAACCCAGAGACTCTCAACAAGTCTGTCTCCTACGTCCATCTCCACCTGAGTCCACGTGTATACATTTTTAATATATAAGGCACCACTTCCTCCCTTTCCCCCGTGCCTATCATTCCTGAGCAAGCTGTACCCTTCTATACCAGTATTCCAATTGTGTATATTATCCCACCAAGTCTCTGTGATACCAACCATGTCATAATTGGGTTTATTTATTAGCACTTCCTGCTTATTTCCTATACTCTTTGCATTTGATTTAAGATACTGATTTGATTTTGTACCCAATTCTGCCTTGTCCCTCCTTTATCTCTGCTATTATATAGCCCATGCTCCCTCCCATTTCTGACCCATCTCCCAGGTCTCCATGTTTTCTCTTACCTGTAGACTTTGGTCACCTGCTCCCATGAAAACTACTTTAAAGTCCTCCTCACTAGGTTAGCCAATCTGTGTCCAAATACTTTCTTCCCCTTCCTCAAAAGGTTAAACCCACCCCTTCATAGTGGTGGGTTTTTTTGGAACAGCGTCTGGTGGTTAAGGAAGCCAGAGCCTGGTGACATCATCTTCGCAGCTTAGAATGCACCTCCAGGATGCACTGGTCTCTGCCTGGGTCACTACCTTTGACAGGAAGGACTGAAGAGAATACCACCTGCACTCCATACTTCTTCACCCGTACTCCTAGAGCCTGTAGTCACTCTTGATCTGCTCTAAGTCACACCTTGCAGTATCATTAATGCCTACATGGATGAGTAACATGGGGTAGTAGTCAGAGAGCCGGATAATCCTTGAGAGTGCCCTCATAACTTCTCAGATATGAGCCCCTGGGAAACAGCATACCGCCCAAGATGACATGGCAGGGCAACAGATGGATGCTTCTGGCCCCCTCAGAAGAGAGTCTCAAACCACCATTACCCTACATTTTCTCCTCACAGTGGTGGCTGCAGAACTCCCAGACTTGGGGTTACAAGGCTTCTCCTCTTCTGCTTTAGAGGGTGATTCCTTATCCCCCCTATCCAGAACTGTGTAAGTGTTCTCCAGAACAATGATGAGAGGGCTGGCAGACGGGGTGGAACACTGCCTGCTGCCAGAAGTAACACAGGATTTCAAAAAATCATTAAGATCAGAGTTTTAGATATCTGCAACACTCCAAAAAATCTGTTAAAATAATATTTTTTCCCCTGACCATAAGCCATTAAAACCCAGATGTAATTATGCAAATGTCCTGGCGTGCGTGTGCGCACACACGCACACGCAGCCTGCTTTCCCCTCCTCCTCCCCCTCCAACCTAGCCAGACAGAGAGGATTGCAGCAAGTGAGTCAGTATACCCCAAACAAGCCACCCCCTGCTTCCACCTCACTGCACAGATGCCAGTATCCATCCACCTCCTTTCCCCCACCTACCCCTATGCACTCTGTTCCACCCAGCCTAGCTGGGTACTGGGATAAAATCCTGTTTCTCAAATTTACAGGCACCAGCAGTCTAGCTGGGAGTCAGGACAGGGAACACAGCACAAATTATCCACCTCTCCACCACCGTATTCCAGGACACAGCACAGACTTCCCCCTGACTCCACTGCACCCCAGTGCCAGCACCCACCCACCCTCTTTCCCCCCCCCCCCCACCTACTCCAGGCAGTTAGTCCCTACCTCCCCCTTCCCAGCCCAGGAGCTTGGAAGAGAATGCTGGGTTTCTGCTTCTCTCCCTCTCTCTCTCTCTTCTCCTGGAGATGGGAGTCTCCAAACTCCCCTCCCCTCTGGCTCACCCCTCAGCCGATTACTCACTAACTTCTCTTCCCCCCTCCCCCCCAGCCACTTATTCCCTCCTTATCTCCCTTCATTACCTGCTCTGGGAGCTCTTCCATTTGAAGAACACAGCTCCGTTTGAAGCTGCTACTCAGTGAGATGCCCCTCTTCTGCCAGTCACCTAAGCTCCCTGTCTGCACAGGAGCTCTGAGCCTCTGCATAGTGCTCATTAAAGGGCTACGCAGTCACGCAGCCATGCAGCTTACAGGGAACTTTGGTGTCAGGATTTTATTAGAGATGTTATTGTAGAGGAGCCACATCTCCAAATGAACCTGTAGATGTTGATCTATTGTCACCCCCTGTTGTTTTCATTTGCCCTGGACTTTGCAAAGTTTACACAATTACATTCGAAAACTCTTTATTAGGAATAGGAAATTACTAATTAATGTCACATAAACCACCAAGCAGATGTCAGATGAAATTGTTTTCATTCATTATCAACAGGAGCTAATTCAAACCAGTGAACTAAAGGTGAAATACTAAATCTTTTGCCTCTATCAGTTGGCAGTCTCCTGATTCATCCAGTGCTCTGATCATCTTCTGAAACTTTTCATTTTTGTTGGCTTACTGAGTGTAGTATTAGAATGCATTCATTTCAGATTGCAACCCAATAGTCTAACTGTAGCTTGCTATTCCAAAGCTAATAAGATCATAGCTGCTTTTTATTGCTGGCCAATTTTAAAATCTTAAATCATCTGCTGTCCCCTGATGCAATGCTGGAAGAGTGTATTCTCTGACTTCATGGTAAGACAATCTATACCCAATCAGAACTATTAAGCAATCAGTAACATGTGCCAGAGGCCTGGACTGGTGCCACTTCAAAGAAAAGTCTGTCATCTCTAATTTCTTGAGTCACTGAAATGACTGTATCACACAAAAACAGAAATCACTTTGTTTAGATTTGTTGCTTTTGAATATTAAGAACTGTGTGGTTTAAAATTTAGCTTGTAGTTGTAGGTGACAAAGCCCAATTCTGTTCTCTCTTAGGAACCGGTTATTCATGAAATCTCTCTCCTCATGTCAGCACAAATAATCTTAAATAGCATTAGGACCTGACTTTGAAAAGCTAGAACATTCAAACATATGGTTAAAATTGTGGAATTTTTTTTTCAAATGAAGTGACCTAAAGGTAGACTTCTAAATGAATGGCCTGATTTTAAATCTCCCAGGAACTTCCTTTAAAGTTGTTGCTGAACACCTCTGTAAATTAGGATATTGTAATTGTACTTAAGTTCCTACACTCAGGTTTACACAGATTGCTTCTACCTTTAACTCTATTAAGTCTGCCCATTGCAAGTATCTGACCTGCGTTTGTTGATTTTGGTAAGGACATAGTAGGCTAAATTGTGGATTTGCTGGCTGTTAGGAGTGTATACCAAAAGTATGCTGTTTAAATATATTTTCTTGTGTTAATTCTTTCCTCCTACACCCTTTAAAATGTTTAATGAGATTCAAGATTCTTTCAGGACTCCCCTTACATCAGCAAGGAATGCTGAGATATTATTAAAGCGCCTAAAATTCTATATTGTGTATGCACAACATAATTCATAGCATCACCTGATCAGGAAAAATTCTGAGAATTTTTAATGAATTAAAAAAAACTTACCTGGAATCTCATCACTCATTTTTCTCCCCTAATGTCATCCACCGTCTTTAAAGATTCCCTATTATGAATCCCCACACCACAGCCACGTAGGTTCAACTCCTTCAAGACCCCAGCTCTCAGTATTACTCAGAAGTAGACACTATATAGAGCAATGAAAGAGGAATTTCAGACCCAGATTCCAATTTGCATCTTCTCCCAAAATAGTAGCTGCAATTAGTCCACCAGAATGGCCCTTTATAATCACTTCTTACTGCTTATTGTCCTGGCTGCCTTTCCATATTGTAAGAAAAGAGAAATTAAACAAAATTAAAATTATGTTGTAATGCATTATCATCTATCATTTACATTTTATTTTAATCATAGATGTTCCAGAAATACAAAAGATATCCAAACACCCTTTTTACTCAGCACTCCTGTAACAGAGACAGTCAAAATATGCCTTTTCTTTTCAGATATGCTGGATGTTGGGGAAAATTCTTTAATAGCATGAGTGCTTGTAAATTAAGTAAATTCCTCTACCAGAGATATAGGTCACCGTGTATTGATATTTATAATGGAAATGCTGATGGACTACCTACCTACAACACTGCATTATAAAATTAGAGACTGTGCCATAAGAAGACGTCAGAATTTTAATTCATATCTGTAACAGATGGACAGTTTGCTTTTAATGTTTTCTTGGCCCTTCTTCAGTCATCCTTTACTGAAAAGTTCAATAAACCAAATTATTTGAGATCAAGGTAGTAATCCCAAGTTATGGCTGGAGGTGAAACTGCTGGAGCCAGATGGCTTCACACTGATTTTTATTAACAGCTTACATTCTGTCTGACTGAACCTCTCCTGGATCTTTTCAGTGAAACTCCTCCTAAAATGCCACCAAACCAAATTTATTTTTAGGGAGCAATGGTGTGATACCTTGAGGTAAAGACCTATGATATTAGACTTAATTCTAGCCCCCCCCCCCCTTTTTTCTGTTTGGTTAGGAAAAGCCCTTTGGTAAGGTTAAATGACCACAAGTTGCATTAACCAATTAATATTTGATTTCTTGTAAATTTAGAAGCTTTGTTGAATTGCTTTTATGCTTTCTCCAAGGCAAATGTTTAAACCAGTTATAAGATCTCCCCATCAGTTACTCCTAGACTGACTCACTTGCCATTTGATTTATACTGATTTACATTTATTCCATTATAAGTGGGATCTGATCTCTGCCATAGGCAACTGGAATAGGAGCATCTGCAATTCTTACTTTATGGGACAGCATAAGTCGAATAGGCCACTAAGTGGAAGTTACTTTCTCTCTTGGTATACATATTGGCTACGTCTACATTGGCCCCTTTTCCGGAAGGGGCATGTTAATTTCACAAGTCGTAATAGGGAAATCCGCGGGGGATTTAAATATCCCCCGCGGCATTTAAATAAAAATGTCCGCCGCTTTTTTCCGGCTTTTAGAAAAGCCGGAAAAGAGCGTCTACACTGGCCCCGATCCTCCGGAAAAAGCGCCCTTTTCCGGAGGATCTTATTCCTACTTTGAAGGGCGCTTTTTCCGGAGGATCGGGGCCAGTGTAGACGCTCTTTTCCGGCTTTTCTAAAAGCCGGAAAAAAGCGGCGGACATTTTTATTTAAATGCCGCGGGGGATATTTAAATCCCCCGCGGATTTCCCTATTACGACTCGTGAAATTAACATGCCCCTTCCGGAAAAGGGGCCAATGTAGACGAGCCCATAGTGAATAGTATTTGATTTTTCTTTGCCCAAGCAAAGAAAAAACAAAACAAAAAGAAAATAAAAATTCACCACTGATATTAAAATGTTCCCCAAGAGAGTGGCTTTAATAATAGGTCTTTACATTACATTGTGCATGGAAGGCTTTCTAGAGATCAGAGTCAGAGCCCTAGATATGGTGCTTGTGTAAAGCTGTCACAGAGAGCAAAAGCTACGGTGTTTGTTGGAGATTTTGTGTCATTGAGATGACTGTAGCTTTTTGCCTAAAATACACATTGTCTTTTTCCATTTAAAATCACCTTATCATTTTAGAGTAGGTGATGAAATTTGGAATCTGTGTTTTGGAATTTTGTGTGCTGCTCCTGTAAAGTACAGTAAACCAGGACCCGAGAATAATCACTTGATGGCCAAAATGCTATTTAGAACTCCGGTGTGAACTTAGACTTACTTTTACCTGTATTGCTTTTTTTAAACTATCCCCAGTGCTGGCCTTTTGATTGCACCTGAATTCCCTGCTTAGGAAGAAACCAAGGCTTGAATTACCTCAGCTTGTGGGTTTCAAGCTATTTGGGATGGTGAAAACCCAAGCAACTGTTTGCTTGCATGCACTTAGTGTTGTGTCTTTTCCATTTGTACTACAGGTTGAACCTCTCTAATCCAGAACTCTCTTGTCCAGAAACATCTGTCATTCAGAGTATTTTAGTTAGCTGGATGTCCACTTTTCATGGTTGTGGCCAGGTTTCCTGCGGACCCATAAAGTTTGTTTATAGTCACCAGTTCTTGATCTACTGAAGGACAGAAGCAGCTTTATACAAAGCATTTGTTCACATGAAAATTTTTCATCAGGCTCATTACAGGAAGAACATCCACAAAAAATTGGAATGACTTAAATTCCTGCTTCAGATTACTAGTGACTTGGATAGCATCAACTAATGCATGGGTAGACAATTTTCATAAGGGGGCCACTCCATGATTTTCGATAAGTCATCACAGGCCAGCTCCAGGCCCATTGAAGGGGCAGGGCCTTGGGCAGAAGGGGTGAGGAAGGGGGCGTGTGTGTGTGTGTGTGTGTGTGTCTGTACGTGTACATGTGCGAGAGAGAGAGAGAGAGACTCTGTGTGAGAGAGACTTTGTGACAGTGTGTGTGTGTGTGTCACAGAGACTAGGAGAGTGTGGTACAGTGTGTGTGTGTGACACACTGTGAATAGCATGGAGACAAGGTGTGACAGACTGTTGGCGTGGGTGTGAGAGACAGAGAATGTGTGTGCTGGCTGCTTCTGAATAAGTTTCTAAGAGATGCTATGCACTGTCTCTTTAAGACAGGGAAAGCTGTCCTGTTCTTTTGTTTCTCCTCTCCCCTGCTCTGCAGAGATGGAGTATATGGGTTGGGGAGAGGAGACACTGTGTGTGTGTGTGTGTGTGTGTGTGTGTGTGTGTGTGTGTGTGTGTGTGTGTGCACGCGCGCGCATGCGTGCACGTGCGCCCGCGAGAGCGAGCACTGGTTGCTGGAACAATCTTAAAAGATAGTGCGCGGTTTCTAAGTTAAGTTCTCATATCAGTCACTCACCATTTATATTTCAGACAGGAACAGCTTTGCTATGTGTTCATCTCCCTGACATCTGCGCTGCAGAGAGGGGATACAGGGGCAGAGGAACACCTGGACTTCAGCACTCCCCCCTCTCGCCCTCTTCTCCTTCTGCCCCCTTCCCCTGCTCTGCACTCGTAGCAGGAGGGTCCTGGGAGCAGCTCAGCTGCAGAATAGAGGAATGTTAGGGGAGGGGCAGCTGAACACACTTTGTAAAGTATGCATGCTCTGATAATCAGCTGGGCGGGCTGGATAGAAATGCTGGGCAGACCAGATTTGGTCCATGGGCCAGATTATGCCCATCCCTAACCTAATGCTATATGCTACATAGAACAATGGTAGACTGGGCTTTCCCATTCTGCACATGGAATGAATTGCAGAACCAGACTCTGTTTTTAAGCTTGCGTGTAATTTGCTACTCAAATATTGTGTAGTTTCTACAACTGAAGGCAATAGGGCTTTACAGGAAACCCTGGCCATTTGTGATGGATGCATGGTGAATGGTGAAATTAATGAATACTGGGATCCATGGCTCCCCAGTCCCTTTGGACAGCTCCCTGTGGCTCCCCAAGTTATCCTGGGAGCCATGAGCCACGGGGAATTCACTGTAGCTCCCAGGAACCACAGGAAACTTGTCGTGGCTCCTGGCAGCTGCAGGGAATTCAGTGCAGCTGCTGGAAGATGAAAGGAACACCATGGCTCCTGGCACCTGCAGTGAGTTCCCTGCGACTCTGGGCAGCCACAGGGACCTCAGCATGGGGGCCAGGAACTGTGGTGAATTCCCTACAGCTCCCAACCCCTTCCATCCTCTCTCTCCACCTACCCATCCCCAAATAGTGATTGTATGAATCACAAGGGTCTCCTGTATTTCTTCATAGAAGATTGTATAGGAGAAGTGTCTCGTTGAACATAAAATAATTGTACATCTTTTCAGTCAGCTGATGAAATGCAATAGCATAAGGTGACTATTGTATCATAACTGGATGGTTTTGCTCTAAGATTTGTTTTATTCACAAAAGAAGAAAGGCATACTTAGTCATAAACTGCATCCTTGACAACTAAATCTTCCACAAATAGTTTGAGCTGCATGTCATCCCTTTGAATTGCTGGCTCCCTTAGTTGCTTTCTTAAAGGTTTCTATTTTATAAAGTTTCCTGTCATTCTTGTGCATGTTTCTTAAGCAAACAATGCAACAGGACCAGTTGTTGGAGGATGTGCTTACTGTGGTGGTTATAGGAGCAGGTAATTATGATGTTCTCTGATCAGATTCAGATTCTTTTCTTTCCTGGGTTCAGTACCACTTTGACACTTGTGAAATTCAACTTGATTTCTTTCTGAAAGCAACCCTTGTGCTAAAGTATTGGTAGTACATCATCATCTAATTAACTACGCAATTAATCTCCCCTGGTTTCTGCTGCCAGCATCACAGAATTCTGTACAGATCTGGTGGCTTTTGACAGATTTGCATTTTGATTATTTTGACAACCAACCACATTTTAAAAAAAGTTTGTGGAGTGTCTTTCTCTCTTTGATGTAAGCATTGCAGAACTCATGTCCTCCATGTCTTAATATACCGCATCTTCCCTGTAGAAGCAAAATTCCCAAAGTATATTATTAGTATGACTGTCCCTACCACTGTTTTTCATTTTATACAAGTATACAGACTTGTGATAAATTAGATATAAAATAGGTCTATATATTAATATCAAAATTGTCATTTGTACTTAGTGAGCACTTTGAAGCACAGTGTGAAACTATTTTCTGTCATCTCCCATGCTAACAGTGACCTGTGCGTAAGTGTCACTGAATCAAAATGCTATTTTATAGAATATTTCAAAAGCTAGTACTGCATTGCTAACGCAATTACAAATTAAATATCTTACCATCTGGCAAGGTATTTCCAGTAGAAACCGGCAAATATTAGTGCCATTATACAAGGCACTGAGGAGATCTTACTTGAAATGCTGTATTAGTGCTAGTCTTCCATCCTTAGGAAAGGTGAACTCAAACTGAAACAGATTCAAGGATACTAATCATATTATTAGTATGATAAGAGGAATGGAGAACTTATGAGAGGAGACTCAAAGAGCTTTGTTTATTTAGTGTAACCAAAAGTGGGCTACGGGGAGATATGACTATTCTCTATAAATACATTAGAGAGATAAATACCAGGGGAGGGAGAGGAATTATTTAAGTTAAGAGCCAATGTGGACACAAGAACAAATGGATATAAACTGGCCATCCACAGATTTAGGCTTGAATTAAGATTAAGGTTTCTAACCATCAGAGTTTTAAAACATCTGGGGATTCTCTCAAGGAGCTGGGAGCCGGGAGGGAAGGGGAAACTTCATGCACTCCCCCACTAGAGATGTTAAATTTTGATTAATTAACCAATCAAATACTCAATGGGATTTCCATCAACTATTCAATTAGTCAATAAGGACTTCCGCGTTCTGCCTTTGAAATGTACAAGAGCCCCAGAAGGAGCTCTTACGTGTTTCAAAGATTGAAACGCTGTGTAGCGCCTGGGGTTCACGGGGAGTTCCACTGACTCTGGACTCTACACGGGTGCTTCCTCTTTGAAATGCTGCGTGGAGCCTGGGGCCAGCGGCGAGTCCCACGCTGACCCCGGGCTCCATGTGGCGTTTCAATCTTTGAAATGTACAAGCGCCCCAGCAGGGACTCTTGTACATTTCAAAGTTGGCCACCACTGCACCCCTGTCCCCTCCCACGGAGCTGGTGCTGGGGGGAACCAGCTTTTAAGCCGGCTCCCTCCAGCACCCCGTCCTTTTCCTATTCTCTCCCCCCCCCCCCCCCCACTGCCTCTTTGATAGAGGCAGCAAGGGGGGAGGGGGAAGCAACTAGTGTGTCAACTATCCAGTAAGCTTTTGTTTATCACATAGTTGATTAGTTGCTTACATCCCTATCCCCACCCCCAGATCAATCAGGGTCTGTTGAGGGGAGCACAAGAGGTTTCTGGCCCTACCCCTTCCACCCAAGGCCCCGCCTCTTCCAGGGCGGCTCAGGGCCACTTCAGAAATTTATTGCCCACCCCTTGCCTAGATGATCATGATGATGGTATTTTCTGGCCCTAAAGTCTGAGTCATTCAGTCTAAAACTTTCTACCAGGCAGCCTAGATACTAGATTGCACAATCAACAGTTTACAAACAGAAAAGCATTACATTAGGAATTCATGTGTTTTTCTGTCTTCCCACTATGCAGTACAAACTGTGGGCAAGCAGTCTATTGTTACTCATCCACAACCTTCAGAATAAGATTTTTCTGGTCCACAAATTTCAACTGAAAATACAGAAAACTATTACAATTACATTTGTGATACTTTGACAATTAAGAGTATGTGATGTGTGCACATTTTATGTAATAGGTTGCAGAATAGTATTATTTACCTTTTTTTGCCATATGATTAGCACTTTATCATTTCTGGAAAAAATACCCCTGTACAACTCATAAAATAATCTAATATGTTATTTGGTTGCTTTGATACTTCAAGGTGTTGAAATTAACTTAAACTGGAAAAACTGTAGTCACGCTGCTGTGTTTCTGAAACTATATATAAAATGACACTCTCCGTTTGAGTATCATTGTTTGATCTCACCAAGAGGCATACGGCAGCACTTTTTAGCTCCACATCATACTTCATCTAAATAAGCTTTCAAATGGATATATTATCTAGATGTGTGTCCCCGCAGCTCCCAGCCCCTGCCACCCTCCCTCTGAAGGCCACATGCCTGTAGTGATTATCAGATTTTCATAATGGACACCTCAGTGGCCATGATCCTTTGCAGGCTTGAAAACATACATGTGACTATTACATTAGACAGGGCTGTCATTGAGCCAAAGCTCCATCCTCCATCATAGAGGCAGAATCCCAATTACATGCTTGTATTATAACCATACCCTGCCAATGCAGCAGAACTTTCAGCAATTCTATTGAACTGAAGGCCTTTCTTGGCTAATAGCATGAGTGATTTTAAGTTTTACTGATTGATGAGAATTATGCCTGTTATTGATTAATCATTTTTCTGCCTTTTCTGACATTCTTGCATTGGCCTCTCCCAAGAAGCAATGACCAGACAGATTTCCAAGTATCTGTGTGAGATTTCAGAAAATTGTTTTCTCTATTCAGAACAGTAGACCCCACAGTTGAAAAATGTCTTGGTTGTAGTCTTTAACAGTACCTAACGCATCCCCAATGTTTTCTGAAAGAAAATGGCTCTGTTGTGCCATCATAATTCTTTCCCTCTTTATTTTGCGTAAAGGTTTATTAACTTATGATTTAAACAAACCATCTGGTCCTGCTGGCAATGCACACTGTGTCAGGCCCAATGTTGGGTTTTTTTCTGTTATATTTCTGAAGTTAAATTATATACTTAAGTCCCAGCTTTGGTCTGTGCTTTTTCCATGTCTTAACATCTGCTCTTGGAAAGCTTTCTGGTCTCAAGTAAGTTTACATAGAGCCAGAACTCTCTCCTTTCCTCGGTCTCCCACACTTTCTCATCCATTCAATTCAGTGAAAAGTAATGGCAGAAATGCATAATTCTTGTTTTTAAAAAATCCAGAGAGTAGGGGGAGATGAATAAATAGCAAGAAACCTGAAAGGACTAGGAGAGCATTCTCTGAGAGAGAGAAAATGGTGGATGTTGAGAAGGAAAAAAAACTAACTTTGGCAAATTCTTAACTCACTCCTGACTTCTGATTTCAAGTACGTTTTTCATTTGGTGTGATAAGTGCAGGTTTATAACATCTTTTGTCTTGTGTCCCATGATGCTTTTCAGATTAATCATATGAAAAAGTGTATCCCTCACTGCGATCAAATGTAATAATTAAAAATATACCCAGTCAGCTTGGAGCTTTGGAAAATAAAAACTGTGTGGATTTGTACAATGCTAATGCTAAGTTTGTTGCTAATAGTGGGTACCTACCCATCTGTATTCTCTCAAATTCCAACTCTTCTTATCCTATCTATAAAATTTGAAATGCATATTGAGCATAGATGTATGCGACATTGTCCTGTACATCAAAAAATGAATTATTTCCTTTTAAAGCAGCAAGATTTTAAAAAATTGGCTTTTTTTAAGGATGCAGTATTACATATTAAAATTTAACTTCTCATGCTTTGTGACATGAAAAGCACTATATTTGTGCTATCCTGGCAATATACTACAATACAGAGATTTGAATTCAGGACTTAAGCTCAGTCCCCTGCTCATGAGTTGGCAGGATCTAAAAAATGTGGAAGCATCATGGACAGCAAATCTGAGAAGGAAATGGCATTGTCATTTTCAAATGACCATTGAGATCTTTAGGTGTATGTCCATAGGTTAAAAAAAGAGAAATATCTAGTCTTCAGCTAGATGGAGAAAGCTACCCAATGCAAATTTGAGGGTAGACATGCATGAGACAAAAGAAAAATGACAAGGCTACAGGAGAATGTTGGACAACCTGCAGGAAGGTGAATTGGACTCCATCACTAAAAAAATGGAGATGATTGAGAGAGCCAGTCCAACTTCAATGAAGAAAAATGTCTAGCAGTGAGGAAGACCCCATAAATCTTGCTATATCCTGAGTTCCTACCAAGTTCCTTGAAGTCCAGCATATGCTATGAATGTGCAGTATGGTTCATGTTTGTCAGTATTACAGTTATTTGATTAGATAACACCAATTTCCTATTTATATCTCTACATTATAAAGATATACACTGAGTTGATGCATATATATTACTGGCATAATTCTGAAGTAGTATGAAATCTTAGGGGGAAAAAACAAATCAAAAGTAGCATTAATTATGAATGAATAAATAAATAAAATTAGATAACGAAGTTGTCTACAGTCAATGCTCCTGTGCTACTAGCTCCAGCACTGGCTCATTGGATATGCAAGGAATTGAGTGTCGCAAAACTGCGAATCACCATCTCATTTTGTTCTTTCTTGTTTTACTCAGATTTTCCCAATGAAATGACCTGAATATGCATAATTGTGTGTATTCAAGAGAGTCTATATGATAAAAGTATCCATCACTATTTGGCACAGTTATATCTAAGAAGCAGTTTAACATAAAATCACTGGAGTGACTATCACTTCTTTCCTGCACAGTGTGGGATGGGTGATAGTTCACTGAACTAATTCATTAGCACATTGGGCCAGCAAAGAATTCAGTCCTTTCTGGTTGCAGAGTTTAGTTATTAAAACTGCCTTCATGGGGAGCCTTGGCTCAGATATCAGCTACTGAATCAGTGTATCCGGCTAATAATCCAGATTTGTCATGGATGCTGCAGGCCTACATCAAGCCAGTGTTAGTGTTGCAGACTTGTAATGTGACTAGAAATGGATTGGTGGATACTGAAAGCCATCTACCCCTAATTAAGGGAAGGTTTGTTGCCGCAAAGATTACATCTTGGCAAGTAGTAAACTGACATAAGCCGTGTGCTTGTTGAAGTTGGCTATGCACTTATTTAGTTGAGGTTACATTTTGTTACTAAAGAGATGGTTTTGTGGTTGTCATACACCCTTTCCCTCCACCCCAATTAAAAACAAAATGTTTATCCAAATAATTCTGATTGTGTAACCATCCAAAAGAAATGGAAATGGCTGCCCCTTTTTCTAGATACTATCTTCAGTTTCCATGCTGATGTTTTTCTGTTTTTCACAACTACTTACATACTTTTTATTTGCATTTTTTTTAACCACACTACTTTTTTCTTTCTGTGGAATTTCTCTCTGTCCAGTTTCAAGTCAGACAGAGCATCTGATCTGTTTTGCACAAAAATAATACTCTACCACAGACAGGAAAAGTCTGGTTTGGATGAATAAAACTGGCTATTTTATGTATGTTCACCAGTTTAAAATGAGTTTCATTTTAAATTTGTGTCACTTAAGGTCTCTTTCCTTTTCCTGATCTTTGGGCAAATTCATTTCTGCACATCTTTAGCTGAGAACTACAGTTTTTGTTCCAAAATCAGATTTATAATACAATAATTAAGATTTCTGGTGAAATCTTTATTTTTAGAACTAAAATGTTTCTTGAGAATAAATGGCAAGAAAATGGAATTTTTTTTTTCAATCAAATACATATGACTAGAGAGAGATGTGTTATACCCTAGCACAGGGGTGGGCAATAATTTTGGTAAGTGGTCAGTGGCCGCATTTCTATGGAGAGGATACTGGATGTGGGACGATGGGTAGGATGCAGAAGGGAGCTTGAAATAGAGGATTGGGTGCAGGAGAGGGTATGGGGTCTGAGAGGGAGTTTGGGTGAAGGAGGGCATTATGATCTGGGGCAGTTGCTTGTGGTGTATGGGTATGGGTGCAAAGAGGATTCTACTCTGGGGGAGAGGTGTAGAATGGGGTGCAGGGTCTGAGAGAGAATTCTGACCTGAAGGAGGTCAAGAGAGGGGATACAGAGGGTTTGGGTAGTGATCTGGGGCAGGAGGTGGTGGCCGGGGGCAGGAAGTTGGAGGGAGAGAGGGGGTGGTGTGCCAGCGGCAGGCTGTGGCTGAGAGGTGCTTACTTAGGCAGCTTCCGGCTAGCAGTTCTGCAGGAGCCTGAGACAGGCTCCATACCTGTGTGCTGCAGTCCCAGGCTTATCGGCTGGATACCCCACGTGGCTCTGCTCCAGCACAGGGAGGAGAGAGTGAGGGACGGAGGAGGCTTCGCACTGCCCCTACCTCCAGCAAAATTTCTCAGCTCCTATTGGCCAGAAACTGGCTAGTGGTAGCTGAAGGATTTCTCTAGGGACCCAGGGGCACTACGTGGAGCTTCCCCCTCCCTCCCTGGCATCCAGAGCAATTAGCAGCCAGCTGTTTAAACTGCTGTGAACACCTCTGTAGTGAAAGTCCAAGTGAGATGGCTGTAGGCCGAATCTGGCCCACTGGCCACATTTTGCCCACCTCTGCCCAAGCAAATGGGTCTACTTATCTGTAGGCATGCTGAAATTTCTAAAAACCAAGTTGCTGTTCTCCATGCAGTACAACTTTCAATGCTTACCTAGTCAGAATCGAGTCTGAATCACTGTTGTAAAGGGATGGTGTGAGCAGAGTTTAATGTAATGTTAAGAATTTATTTAAGGTGTGGAGAGGAGGCATGGTCACTGGTTCACTGTAATGTAGTTTTTCAGGTTTAACTCGGAAAATATTATTTACATATAGGCAATATTAAAATCTGTATTTTTCCAATTGGAGACACATTTTAAAACACTGGTGTCACTCTGCTGAGCCCTCCTTGAGAAGTTGTCTATGACTAAGGACTTGATTAGGATGCCCTAAATTGATCTGGGTGCAAGAAATCCTCATGCCTTCCGAGATTATTGCAAAATTATTAAAATAATATCTGGTAATATTTCTGTTAGAATACTTGAGTACTTGAAAGTTTAATTGTATGTTAACACCTATTAATTAACACAATTGTAAATTAAAGGTAGGATCCAACCATTTTTTCTGTGTAATGTTTGCACAAAAATGTACAATCATGGTAGTTCTGAATTTGAATCATTCACGCAGTGTCATATACCACACAGAGCAAGAACAAGGCTTCACCTCCTCTTCCTAACCTAAGCTGATTTTTACATATGCTCTGTGATGTTAAGTCTCATAAATTAGCTTTCTGTAATTATTGTTTGATGGAGGGATTATTTCATTTGGTCCCATTTATGTATTCCTCTAGCTGCACAGTGGCACTCCAGCCAGACTATCTGTCTTCATTCTTAATACACCCCACATATTTCCATAATCTTTTCTGGATAATTTTGTAGGTAAGAAGTTACTGAATTCTCTGAAAAATCTTGGCATTTAATTTAATTTTATTTAATTTAATTTAATACCTAATAGTTTTCTGAGATGTTCACTTCTGAAGGCATTTAGACATCTTTTTGTACCTTTGGTGGAATTTCCAGTTTTCACATATATATGTTAATGTGTAAATAACATTTGAGTTTAAGATTTTTGTAATTTAGTCTTTAAATTATAATTTTCAGTGACCAAATCATGTGAATCAAGATCTGTTAATGTGTTAAACATCATTAAAAAGTTAAGTGTAGGCACAACTTTTATATGCAGGTGGTATTTGTACCTTCTTTCTCTCTGTTTCTTGCTCTTATATGCATATGCATATATATGTAATGTGCACATGTATTTACATGCCTGCTTGAGAAGTCTTGGCTCTAATCTCAGTTGTCATGTCCAGTAATTTTTATTCATTATGCTGTACTGTTTTTCTGTCTTTCCTCTTCATTTCCCCCTTATCCCTCCCCCAAAAAACCAAACCAAATCAAATATTCTTAGGTAGAGGAGTTGATGATGGCAATGGAGAAAGTGAAGCAAGAATTGGAGTCCATGAAAGCAAAGCTGTCCTCTACCCAGCAGTCTTTAGCTGAGAAGGAGACCCATTTGACCAACCTTCGAGCAGAGAGGAGGAAGCATTTGGAGGAAGTTCTGGAGATGAAGTGAGTATCTATTTCCAGTCCTTATGCCTGCATTGTATTGACATCCCTCACTTCTCCTTTTACCTCTGCTTTTGGTCATCTAAAGACAGTTACTAAATTGTACTTCTCACCAGAGGATTACAGTTATCTGTGTTTTCACTCAAAGTTTCAAAGGAACCATTTGACCAAGAGCTGTGTACAGATTGTGGATTTTTCACTTGGAATGAAATATATTCTTCCTTCCTTCTCATCCATTGTTTTGTTGTACATTGGTGATATTATTTGCATTCGTGGTCAAAGGCCTCATATGAAAATCATGGCCCCATTGTCTTGTGTGCTGTATGAATTCTCAGGAAGGCATGGGGGCTGCTTTGAAGAGCATATAGTCTAACATTAGGTAAGGCTACAGTAAGTGTAGCAATCAACAGAAATGAAGGGAAGACAAGGATAAAAGTAAGTACCAAGGCAACAGTAATCTCAGTCAAAGCACAACTGCTGTATTTCCAGATGAAGATTTTTCAAGATCATATGACTGGTTCATTTGCACTGCTGAAACCTTACTGAAGATGAGTTTCAACTTGTGTATATTTTTACTGCCAGTCCCCAGACAAAGAGAACAGTATGGCCAAGCACTGAAGTGGTGGGGAAAGGTGAGGGATTAGATTTTGAACACTTAAATACTTCCTAAATTCTCACCTCACTTGTAGATAAATGGTTATCTTTAGTTTAGGGAGGCATGAATCCATTTAGTGCAGTTTAGGATAGCAGTGCCAGCAGTTCATTAAAAACACTTTCAATTGTTTAGCCAGCCCTGAAGAGAAGGAATATTTTTATTGGCAAGACTTGCAGTGGTTCCTCAACAGTGGTTTTGTGAGCCATTATTTATTTAGTTAACTTTTTTTGTGTGTTAACGTCTTTCCTTTTTGAAAAAAGAAAAAAAGTGATACAAAAACAGCTCCTACGAAATGGAAAGAGAGGTGGTTCAGAACATAAAGCTCTAACTTAAGAGTCCACACTACCTGGCTTCATATACAGCTACCTAATTCAATCTGACCTAGATCTGGCACAGGGACATTGCAAGACTGAAGTGCTTAAAACCACACTTTTTATTTTTAATAAAACATTTATTGAACTATAAATTTTACTGCCTTGAGGGTTGACACATTGGAGGGTGGGAGGAATAGCTCTTAAGCTGATGTGGGAACCCAAAGCAACTTGAGATATATCCAATCTTCTGGCAACACTCTTCCGTGCCAAATTTCTGTGCCAAACCTTCTCATTAAAATATATACAATATTCAGTATATCCTGAAATGTACTTGGAATTGAGTAGCTATCGTGTTTTTAACATTCCCACTCAGTTCTTTTAAATGATGACCTATTATAACTAGTTAGTTATTGTTGGAAAGTTATTGCATGGAGTGAAAGTGAATCTCAGGAATTAAATAAACTGCTAGATCCATTGTGACCTCAGAAGGGAAGAGAGCAGTAGAGAGAAAATTAGTGCTGTCAACACATGGACAGAGAGATGGAAAAATCATTAAATTTGTAGTTGGACATGTTGTAGACGTCTTCTGTTTTCCTTAAAATTCTGTGAAACTGACAAAGGCATCTAGACCTTAGTATGTTAGAATGCACCCTTGTTAGAATGCACCATAAGTTTCTTCATTACAAACAGTAGGTTCAACTCAACTATTAAATATGCTCAGGACTGGACTCATGCATGAGCTGTGAGACTAGAATCAGCTATTTTTAAAAGCTTTTGTAAAAGACTCTTTTCTGCTGTTTTCAAGCTATGCCAAAGGTATTTTTAAATGTAACACTTCAGTATAGAATTTGTACTTTCTCAACTCAGAAGTATATTTTATTGAATAAATAGGCAGTTTTATACTATAAGCTACCTGATTTTGGTATTCTTAAGCATGTGCTATAGTTTGCTGATTGCACAAGAATTCAGTAAGTGATCTAACCATGGATTTGAGTATATATACCTCATATAGATCAGTGTTTCTCAACTGCTTTTTAATAAAGTACCCTATTTTCAAATATATATATATATATATAAGTACCCCCATTACCTACAGTTTTCAGACACACAATTTTTTTTCTACCATTGCAACACATTTGTTTAAACAACTTAATAGTCGCTGGGCAGGTGATGAAATTTTTGGGTGTAAATGCAAAAATAATAAAGCACTGTAAAACTTAAAACAAAAATTCAGTTTTCTCCAAATTTCAGTTGTGTTGACGTACCCCCCAGACTTCTCTCAAGTACCCCTAAGAGTACTCATGCCACTGGTTGAGAAACACTGATATAGATGACCAAAAAGTTAACTTCAAGCTATAGTGACAGTCTTCAAAGAAGAAAAGATAAGTATACTAGTCTGTTTAAGAGATAATAAGCATTTACAAAATTGTTACTCAAAGTCGAATTTGTGTTTATTCAGTGGACTGTAGTAGTTTTGCGTGAGTCATTCTACACTATTGAGGGAATAATACGCTCACTAAAAAACACCTTTACCACAGATGTGAACTGCTGCAAAAGCAGAATTCCAGTCTATAGAGAAAATTATCTCATATACCCTTGTTCATCTGACTTTGGGATTTACATTTTGTTGTAAATCATTATAGAAAAAGCTGATAGGGATTCCTATATTTAGGTTGCCTAACATTTTCCATTATAAAATATATTTAGTGACCTTTTTGAGAAATTCTGACACCTCCAGTGTTCACAGGATGTCTTTTAAATTTGGCATGGAGAAAGCTTTTGATCCAGAGAAATGCCTATATTTGTCCCATTACATTTTGTTTATCACAGGGTTATAAACTGTTGAAAATTAACATTTCCTTTCTGTTCCATGTATTGTCATCAATATTTTGGCAACATGCAAAAATAACTAAATGCAAACATTCGAATATAAAGCTGGGCCCATGCGACTGCTAAAGCAGCAGCAATGAGACCCCTGTACAGCCATATTGCTGATGGAACAGCATTGGTACATGGGGGGAAAAGAAGTCTGACCAGCCTCCCCTGGAGTCAGGAAAAAATCCCAGTAGCCTCTCCTGCCCCTTTCTCTAGGGATTCATATAGTACCAAAGCAAGAGCTTCCCTCCTGCTGTTCTCCCAGATTAAGAACATGGCCTTAGCAGCCCATCTCCTGCTCCCAGTCCACCAAGATAACATCTTTGTCCTTCAGGCAGCTAATGTATATAGTTCTGTAACTCAAGTGATGCAGAACTCTGTGATACAGTGCTGAAGTTTCTTAGTTCAAGCCCTGATGGTGATAGATAATGGGGTAGGTGTTACAGTTGCACTACTAGAACTTTAAAAAAAAATTATACCCCCACAGCCAGCAACCTCTATGACATTGTATAAAAAAAATTGTGAAAGAACATTGTTCAGATAATAAAATCAAGCACTCAGAAGTTAGTACATGCCATTATTTTGGTTGGTCATGCAACCTTAGTTTAGCCCCCTTCTGTGTATGCATTATGATGCTGACTTTAATTACACAAATACATACTATTTTTCCACAGGATACCAGCCTCATTCAGTACTTCGAATGGACAGTAGTCAGAAAACGAGTCAGGGTTATGTAGCAGCAAATGAGGCCTTTTTTCTACCTCATTTGTTCTAGAAGTTGAATGAGTCACAGGGCTAATAGAAGAGAGAGGTTGTTAATGCAGGTCAGTGCACATGCTGCAGAATTCCTGTGTGATGCTAAGCAAGTCATTTAAATGAAAAATGTTGGCAGATGGCCGCTAATTGTATGCGCTCATTTTCTGAATGCCCAATCTAAGACATCTGGAGCCTGATTTGCAGTCATGCTGAGCACTGACACTGAAATCAGGCGGAACTGTGTGTGATCAGTATTTCTGGTAGTAAGGCAGTGTTGTCTAGAGGGGTGAGCCTATGATTGGGAGTTTAAAAGGTCCTGAATTCTAATTCTGGCTCTTTTATTGTGTGGCATCAGGTAAGTCTCGTCTCAGTTTTTCCATCCGTAAAATTATGATGATGATGATTTCTTATCTAACTGTGGAGATAAATTCATTAGTATTTATGAGGCACTCACATATGATGATGATGATGATAAATGCTCTAGAAAAGAAATGAATAATTCTGTATTCACTGCAGAGTTTGTATGGCATGGAGTAATTAAAGGCAGTTGCCACACATAGAAATGAGCCTATGGAATGATTGATATAGTTCAAACAAAATACAGGATTATGTAGCACTTTAAAGACTAACAAGATGGTTTATTAGATGATGAGCTTTCGTGGGCCAGACCCACTTCCTCAGATCTTCCTTTTGATCTGAGGAAGTGAGTCTGGCCCATGAAAGCTCATCATCTAATAAACCATCTTGTTAGTCTTTAAAGTGCTACATAGTCCTGTATTTTGTTTCAGCTACACCAGATTAACACGGCTACATTTCTATCACTATTTGATATAGTTCAGTAATTAAAGTATGTATCAAAATTAAGAATATGATTAACATATTCTGTAACTTTACAGGATTGATTTAACTTCTTCTGTGATAGGGCTGGAGCATCTGTCAGTCCTGGGAATGCCAGAGCAGCAACCCCCAGAACAGCTAACTGGTGGCCAGGCTGAGGGCTATGGAACAGTGGCCAACAGAACACCTGGCCGGCAGTTGGCCCCGGGGCCACCAAAACAGTGGCCCTCAGAACAGCTGGCTAGCTACCAGCCCTAAGGCCACTGGAATATCTGACTGGCAGCCAGCCCTGAGGTCACTGGAGTAGGAGCAGAACAGCCAGAGCAGTTGTCCCCTATCTGCTGGAGCAGCAGCTGGTTAGTCACAGTGTTCCCTTTGATTTTTATATCCACATGTAAAATGAATTTTGTTGTGTGACAAATCATGTCCATATTGGTGACATGACATAAAATTCATTCTGCATATGAATGGTATGTGGCAGGTGTGGGGCCAAGGAGTTCGGAGTGTGGAAGTGGCCTGAGGGCTGGGACAAAGGGTTGAGCTTCAGTGGTGTGAGGACTCTGGCTCAGGGTGCGGGCTCTGGAGTAGGACCAGGGATAAGGTGTTTGAGTGAGGCTCACTTCAGGGTTGCTATCAGATCTGTTATGAGTTTAAACCCCATACAAAGAAGGACCATGAGGCCAAATTAAAGTCCATGTCCACTCTCAGATTTTCCTCCAAACTGAGCCAATCTGAGTTGATACTGATTACTTCAGGGTTGGTGTGAAGCACTCCTTTCATTGGACTCTCACTGAGTCCTGGCACCATTCACCGTTCCCTGTGCCAACAAAGAAGCATAAGAAGCATTTGTTGAGAGGTATGGATAACAGAGCAGAGTGCTACCTAGGTTAAAACATTCTTCTGCCTCAGTGTCACAGGTGACACCATTGACACCTATCCTGTTGGCAGGCATAATTGAGTCCAATCCCAGATAAGCCGACAGCACAGCCCCAAAGCTGCCACAGTGACGACCACTCTGGAGGCATTTGCTGTCAACAGGAAGCTGGTGGCTTTTTCAGTACCACTGAAATCATAGAATAGAATGCTAGAACTGGAAGGGACCTTGAGAGGTCATCGACCAAGCACTGTCTAGCCCATCCCCGATAGATGTCTATCTAACCTGTTCTTAAATATCTCGATTCCACAACCTCCTTAGGCAATTTATTCCAGTGTTTAACTGGAAGCAGGTGGGCATTCAGTTCTTGGTACTGCAACGCTGTGCAGAGGGAAGCTATTCTCGCCCCAGCACAAGATTCCCTGCCCTGATACCAGTTGGAACTGCACCTTCCTGGTTCCAGAAGAAGGCTTGTCATCTGAGTCAGAGGTTGAGTTGTACTCTTTTCTAAGAAGTTGCCTTAGTTATTCTTCCAATCAGCCCTACTCCTCTGTGGATCCAGACACAGAAGTACCATTGGATTCTTGGCCCAGTGGTCACTGACCTATGCCGGTGAAGTGACCTTTTCAGAACCCATGGAGGAACCCAGGCCAGGGCCCCACTCAACATCCTGTTACTCAGTGGCCTCTGAGACAAAAGTGCCTCCATCCCATTGGTGCCAACCTTCATGATCCAGTTCTGCAGGATCCTATCTACACAAAACGTAGAGGAGGGCCACCTGACAGTGCAGGCCACCTTCTCCACAGATAAGATGGTATGGCAGGTATGGGGTTTTCTCAAGACAACTTCAAGCCCCATCAGGAGCTGCTGGAAATGTTGACCTTGAACTTAAGCTTGCAAGTGAAAGTATTAAAAGAATCTTCCCATCTTCCCTGGTCCACATCCTGGCTTCTGTGGCCCATCACAAGTGGCTCTACCTCTCAATGAGGCCATTATGGACCCTGTGAAAGCCTTGCAGCAAACCCCTGTCTCCATTCCCCACCAAAAAATAGTACTTTATACCTTCACAGAGTATTTGCTTCCTATACTCTCATCTCTACACAGAGTCTTCTGTGGTTCTCTGTGGCCAGTAAAAAGAAGAGGCTGGGCGTACGAGGAGTGATGTCTATAGCAAGTCTACTCATACTTGGACATCAGGCTCAGTGACCAATCCAAGGCTCAGGTAGAGTCCAGCATCCACCTCATACAGTCAGACATTTTCCCTCACATTACAGGCTGGAGCATGTTAGTGCTTACAGACAAAACTGCAGCCATGTTCTATCTTGACAGTCAGGAGGGGCTTGTGCTTCCCACTTGTGTCAGGAAGTACTTTGCTTTTTCTACATAACCCACTCTGTTCACCTTGGCTGTGTCCAGACTCAGGGGTTTTTTCGGGAAAAGTAGCCTTTTTCCGAAAAAACTTCACCTGTGTCTAGACTGCAGCCGCGTTCTTTCGAAATTAAATCGAAAGAACGCGGCTTTTCTTTCGACGGCGGTAAACCTCATTTCACGAGGAAGAACGTGAAAGTGCTTCTTTCGAAAGAAGGCGTTCTTGATTGTAAATAGGGCTTCTTCGAAAGAGAGCATCCAGACTCACTGGGTGCTTTCTTTCGAAAAAGCGGCTTGCTCTTTCGAAAGTTCCGCGTGCAGTCTAGACGCTCTCTTTCGAAAGAGGCTCTTTTGAAAGTATCTTTCGAAAGAGGCTTGCAGTCTAGACATAGCCCTTGAGGCCTCTGACCGTCTGGGAGCACAGAACAAACTGGCAGATTGCCTCAACAGATCTTTCCCGAGTCACCTTAAGTGGTCCTTTCACCTGGATATTGTGAAGGTTGTTTTCCAGTGGTGGAGACTTCCTAAATAGACCTGTTTGCCATCAGACATAGCAGAAAGTATCACCATTTTTGCTGCCTACAAGGCCACAGGCCAAAGTCACTCATGGATGCCTTCTTGCTCCTGTGGACAGTATATTTGTTGTATGGTTTTCCCCCATTCCACTACTGTACAAGGGTCTGCTGAAGATCAAGTGGGACGGGTCATGGGTCATTCTCATAGCCCCAACCTGGTCCTCAAAGCATTGGTTCACCACACTACTATGCCTTTCTATAGTGAATCCTGTGCAGCTTTCTCTGCTTCCAAACCTGATCTTCCATCTGAACCTCAGCACCTTCCACCTGACAGCATAGCAGCTCCGTTGCTAAATACCAGAGAATTGGTGGTCTTGGATCAGGTCCACTATGCCCTGTTAGGTAGCAGGAAGCCCTCTACAAGAGCTATCTACCTTTCCAAATGGAAGCAATTATCCATTTGGGCTGTCCAATGCAGAGTCTTGCCTGCACATTTTTCACTGTTTCTGAGAATCCGTAACATCTGAAATAGCAAAGTTTAATAATTTCATCAACTAAGGTTCACCTCACAGCAATTTCATCATTCCAACCTCCCCAGTGCATGACCAAACTATTGTGGGGTTGTTGGGGTGTTTTTTTGTTTTTTGCACAAGATGTCCATTCATTTCTTCAAAGACCTAGAAAACCTATGCCCACAAATACAGGAACCTGTCCCTCTGTGGGGTCTTACAAAAATGTATAGACCCTCCATCTGAGTTGCTGGCACCCTGCCCCTTGTCAGATCTGTCCTGGAATGTGGCCTTTCTTGTGGCTATCATGTCAGCCAGGAGGGTCTTAGAGCCACACCCTTACATTGGAACCCCCATACACAGTGTTCTTTAAGGATGAGGTGTATCTATGCTCTCCTCCTGCTTTCCTCCCAAAGGTAGTTTCATAATAATGAGGCAATCTTCCTCCCAGTTTTCCACATGCAGACAGGGAGAGCAGCATCTCTACACTCTGGTTGTGAGAGCTGCCCTAGCATTGTACATTGAGAGGACCAAACTGTTCCGTTGATCCCGTTAACTCGTCATAGCAATTGCTGAGAAGATGAAAGATCTCCCTGTCTCAGCTCAGAGACTTAAATCCTGTATTGTATGATACATTCACATGTTATGAGCAGGTGGATATTCCCCCATCTGCTATCCTGACAGAAGTGCAAGGATCAGCAGCAGCATTCCTGGGTCACATTCCTATTTAGGACATTTGCAGCAGTGACTTGCTCATCAGTGAATACATTCTCTACTCGTTATACTATTACTCAGTGGAGTAGGGACGATGCCAGATTTGCAGTCAGCTTGTCCATGAACTCTGATCCATCTTCCTGTGCTACTGTTTGGGAGTTACAGTGGAATGGACACAAGCAAGCACTCGAAGAAATAAAACCACTTACTAACCTTTCTGGAAATAAGAAACTGAAGGGGGCTCAGGGTTGGCTAAAGTCTTTAAACCAGTGCTATGTGGGTAGGTGCCGGAGCTGACCTGACGGGTACCACCGAAGGAAAATTTTCCAGCATGCACACACCTACACCGGAATCGACCTACGCACCTACATCTCAAAGAACAACAGTTATGGAAAGTTTAGTAACCATTTTATATTCTTTTAATGTACTTCTTTTTTATGCTATACTAAATACAGGCAGATATGGTGGATTCTATTAGTTTCATAATAGACAGTTTTCTGCTTCTTCTGCATTTGTTATAAATTGCTCCTCCCCTCTCTTCTGGTTGGTAAGTTTCAGATACAAACAGCTGAATAAGTTGTGGAGGCTGGGCACACCCACACAGCTGTAAAGATTGTCCCTGGAAGTCAGAACTGAGGTATGTTGGTGGGACAGTGTGAAGGAAGGCTTGCATTGCTTCTGGCAATATTGTACTCATTCTAAGGATCAATAGAAAACTTCAGTCTTCAAATTCATGTCTTATATTAATACTGAAAACTAAATTAACTGATTTGATTCAAGGATGGGTTTTTTGTTTGTTTTAGGTTTTTTGGGAGGTGATAAGGGGATGAGATGTGTGTGTTTAATGTATCCATTATGAATGGAGTGTGTTGCTTTTGATTTTGGGTCATTTAAGGAAACTTCACTTTCTTCTTCGAGTGATGTCCCCATGGATGCTCCACCTGGATGCTGGGCTCGCCCCTGCGCCACAAATCGGAGACTTTCAAGCAGTCATCTGGTGGGCTGCACATGCTCGAGTGGAGAGCGGCGTTCCCACCTTTGAAGTAGCACGCGCAGCCTGCTTTTCCCCAGTTCCTCCTTCACCACCCTCGGCTACGGATGAAGCTCATCCCTCTCCTCCTAAGCATGCTCTGCATATCAAACAGAAGTAATTGACAAGCAATTGAAATCAGTGTTTCTGAAAGTATTCTGCAGAATCACTGTCAGAAACACATTAACAGGCAGCCCCGGTTTGTTTATTTACCAGTGTCGTGGCCACGGAGCCTTGAGGCTCCCATTGCATTGGCTCTGTTTCGTCCTTTGCAGCCAAGGGCAGCCATAGGAAGCGGTGGCCCGGCCCACACTGCTTCCCATGGCTGCTCTTGGTTGCAAAGGACGAAACCGAGCCAATGGAAGCCGCAATGCTCCGTGGCTGCGGCACACAAACCGAGGCGGCAAGTTAATGTGTTTCTGAGAGTGATTCCACGGAACACTTTCAGAAACACTCCTCACTTTATTCAAACAATAACTAACAAACAAAAGCTGCTAACAGTTCTCACCACTGCACAGTGACAAGCTGCGGCAGCCAAGTCAAACTGAAATTAAAAAAAGCCAACCCTGAACGAATAAACCAACTAATAACCTAAGCAAGCACCTTGGTTTACACAATTTGGGTGGTATATTCAGCCTTGGGGAGACATGCCAGTCCTGCCTAAGGACAAGAAATGTGGAAGATGCCGGGAGCCTATGCCAGCTTCTGATGCCCACAGCGAATGCATATGCTGTTTGGGGAGGACACATATATAATAAAAATGTGTCTACTGCTGCAGCCTGACAGGGAGGGCTCACAAGGCAATGCTCCTTCACAGCAATCCCCCCCCCAAGCTCTGCACCTTCTCCCTCCCTCTTCAAGGACCCCTCTCACGACACACTGCTCTGCCAAGAGGTGCGACATCTCCATGACATAGGAGTCGTAGAACAATTCCCAAAAAGATTCGAAGGGTGAGGTTTTTATTTGAATTACTTTCTCACCGAGAAGAGGTCAGGGGGTTGGAGGCCCATTTTGGACCTGCGGCAATTAAACAAGTATCTCCACAAGCAGCGATTGAAAATGATCACTCTTGCCACCAGGATTCTGGCACTGGACAGCGGGAACTGGTTTGCAGGCCTCGACCTTCAAGATGCATATTTTCACGTTACAGTACATCTCACACACAGGCATTCCTCCGATTCGTGGTAGTTTCACATCACTTCCAGTACAGAGTCCTCCCATTCGAACTCTCCTCTGACCCCAGAGTCTTTCCCAAGACCCTAGCGGTGGCAGCAGCAGCACATCTCAGATGCAACGGCATTACAATATTCCCCTATCTGGACAACTGCCTTATCAAGGTCCCCTCGAGAAACATGATCTGGTTAACAAAGGCCTTTCTCAGTCACGAGGCTTCATTTTCAACGAGCAGAACTCCGCACTATGCCCTACGCAATCCCTGGAGTTCATAGGGGCTCTCATAGATTCTATAACAGCACGAGCCTATCTTCCCCAATCACTGTTTCAACAACATAAAAAGCCTCGTCACTATCATTACTACCATCCTAACTTGCCTCAAGCTTATGAGACACATGGTGGCCACCACATATGTAGTTCTGCATGCCAGGCTGGGCTTTCAATGTTTCCAACACTGGATTTTTTCAGTGTACATGCCAACCAGCAGCCACGTCTCACCTCTTCCACAGGTCCTTACCTCCTTCCTATAGTGGCCCCAGGTGCAGAACCTGTACAAAGAGATGCCTTTCCATCATGAGCAGCCATCCAAACCGAGTACTACAGACGCCTCACTGATGGGCTGGGCTGCACACTTCCAACAACAGGTTGCGCAAGGGAAGTGGTCCAAAGACCAGTCCAAACTCCACATAAACCTGCTCGAGCAGTTCACAGTGTGGGCAAACACTTCCTCCCACACATCCAGGGCTCTTTGATGAGTATCCTCACTGACAACATGACTACTATGTTCTACATCAATCTCTAAGGGGGTGCGAGACCCCAGTCGTTATGTGGAGAGGCAATCAAGCTGTAGAATTGGTGTATCCACCACAACATAATCTTCGCGGCAGCATACTTACCTGGGGACAAGAATATTATGGCAGACCCCCTCATCCGCACTTCCTCAAAGACCACAAGTGGGAACTGCACGATCACATCACCCATGAACTCTTCCAATGTTGGGGTATACCCCAGATAGACCTCTTCTTGACCAGATAGTACTCCAAATGTCCCCAGTACTGTTCAAGAGCAGGCATAGAATACGGCTCTCTGGGAGATACAATGCTCTTTTCTTGGGGGACCCATTTACTATACACCTTCCCTCCTATGCTCCTCATTCCCAGAGTCCTCTGAAAGATACAGGAAGACAGGGCCCGAGTGATTCTAATAGCCCCAGTGTGGCCTCAACAAATACGGTTTCCATGCCTTTATCAACTGTCTCTACGACCTCCCTGCACGCTTCTGAACCACCCGGAACTTCTCTCTCAGAACAAGGGCTCAATACTTCATCCCCAACCGCGAATGCTACACTTGACGGCATGGTACCTATCTGGTTCTTGGAAGCAGAGCAGCAGTACTCCTAGCAAGTGAGAAATGTCCTGCTACAGAGCAGGAGGCAAATGACACATAAGACTTACCTGTACAAATGGCGTTACTTTATGCAATGGTGCACACACAGAGGAATCCTACCTTTTGGGGCACCACTCCACCTGATACTAGAATACATTATGCACCTGAAACAACAAAATGTATTGCTCTCATCACTCTGAGTGCACATAGCAGTCATTATGGCATTCCATCCCCCCATTGATGAGTTCTCCATATTTTCCCATACCATCTCTAAGAGATTCTGGAAGGGTCTACAAAACCTTCATCCACAGCATACACCCATACCTCCCACATGGGACTTAGGATTGGTCCTCCACTCACTCACAAAACCACCTTTCAAACCAATGGCAACTTCATCACTTACCTTCCTCACCATGAAGACGCTGTTCCTCCTCGCAATCACGTCCGCAAGGCGGGTTAGCGAACTTGCAGCGCTCACGGTTTTGCCTCCATACACGACCTTTCACAAGCACAAGATTATTCTGTGGCTTCATCCATCCTTTTTACCCAAAGTTGGGTTGGAATTCCATATCAATAAACCGATAGTCCTTCCCACCTTCCAAAACTGCACCGCTGCAGAGAAGAGGCCACAATACACACCCCGGACATTAGAAGGGCAATTGCCTTCTATCTTGATAGGACTCAGTCCTTTTGGTCATCCCAGAGACTGCTGGTATCTCTGACTTGGAGGACCAAGGAACAACCACTATCTTCTCAGCGCATTTCAAAGCTGATAACAGTCGTTACTGCACGAAGTGAATAATTTCTCTTTAATATTTGAGCATGAGTCTTTCTAGTTTTGATGTGTTTCTATTAAGTTCCCTAGGCATCTAAAGGGTAATCTCTGGATTATTTAAAGGCTTTTACATTAGTGCTGTTACCTTGCTGATCTGATGAGAATTGGTCTGCATCATTTTTACATCTGATAACATGAGAATTAATGTCATTTTCTTCTCCATTTTCATCTGGGTGAGAGTGTGAATATATACTCTAGGAAATTGATGAATAAATTTATGTGAGCTTATGTACACTGTATATAATAAAGTGATATAACATAAACACTACCTTATTCACTTTACAACTAGCTGGACTGTATATCTCATTACAAGATGTTTACACACTCTGCCAAAGTCTTGTCAGCTGTTCAAAAGCTACCACTCTGCTTTAAGATTATTGGAAATTAAAGATTCCAGTTTTCTTTGTAATGGGGACTGTGGAAAGTATTCATTAAACCTATAAATCATATGCACTTTATTCCTCCAGAGCAATAGAGAAAAGCTTGTCTACATGTGTCAACAGTTGTGGGTGTAGAATGCAATCACTTCACATTCTCTTGCTGTTCTAATATGACATCTACAATGTGTAACTTCCAGCACAAAGGAAAAACCCACCGTCCTGATGTATGTTACATGGCCCACTTGGCACTGAATGCCCTGACAAGTCTTTACAAAACAATGGTAACCATCATCTCCCCTGTAAGTACTTTGTTTAATAAGTCAGAATCCTACAGGGGGCATTGTTTGTCTGTGGAAATGCCTATTTGGGATAGACTCGAATAATCACATCTGCCTGCATCTGTTTTCTTTTTCCCTCATAGTCTTAGGGCTTGTCAGGATTTGAAATGCACTGTAGCATAGACTCTAGTTACACCAACAGGAGGGGGTTTCCCACAAGCGCAGCTCCCTGAGAGGTGGTAACTAGGTCAACAGAGAAATTCTTCAAATGACTAGCACTGTCTACACTGAGTCTTAGGTCAGCTTAACTACATCACTCAGGGATATGGATTTTTCACACCTCTGAGCAACTTAGCTAGGTTTACCTATCTTTTTTAGTGGAGACTGGGTCTTAGTTTTCTGATTGAAAATGTATTTTATGGAAAAGAGGACATTGGTGAAAATCATACATACAAGATATTAGGGATATTGTGGGGCTGGCTGCTCCAGCCCAGATGGACTGTCAGTTAACTAGTAAACAGTAAGCATCACCATTATCTTACTGGTTATCCTCTGACATGCTTACAGGATATTGCTACTGTATTTTGTCTTCTTTAAATTTCTAGAATAAAATGTATAACTTTTTTTCTACACGCACTAAGGAGCCCTTTTGCCCACCAGGGTGATTTATAAGGGCCTTTGGCTCCCAGCCACTACCACCAATATGTGACAGTGGTCGGGACCCCAAGACCTTTTTATAATAGTCCAAGGCCCTGGGTAGTTGTCCCCTTTCGTCCCTCCCTCGTTGGCAATCCTGCCTGTGTGTATGTTTGCATGTTTTCTGGCATTAACGGTCTCTTGCAACCCCCCCAAATCAGTTTTGGACACTATTTTGAACTCAGTTCACATTACTATTGTAAGATTTGTTACTAAAAGGTCTTATTTGAAAACCCTATCTATATTTTTCCTCGTGTTTTTTGTTTGGGGATTCTGATATTGGTTCT
Organism: Pelodiscus sinensis; assembly: GCF_049634645.1. Lineage (NCBI taxonomy): Eukaryota > Metazoa > Chordata > Testudines > Trionychidae > Pelodiscus > Pelodiscus sinensis. Next base: position 108,480,964 of record NC_134711.1, read on the forward strand.
TTTTATGGTTTTTCTACTCAGTCTGTTAAAACAATGAGCAGTCCTGTGGCACCTTAGAGACTAACAAATTTATTAGGTCATGAGCTTTCATGGGTAAAACCCATTTCATCAAATCAGTTGGAGTGGAAATTACAGACTCCAGGGTATATATACAGTGAAAAGCTTTGTTATGCGGCACTTGGGGGGACCGGTGGTTACCCATTTACTGAATGTGACAGATAACAAAACAGCCCTTACTGGCTACACTCCAGGGAGGAGGAAGCCTTCTCCCCACGAGCGGGGCTGGAAGCCCATCCAGCATTCTGTTAAATTCAAACTTTGTTAATTGGTTGGAGGCAATGCCAGTTAACAGAGTTTTCTGGTTAACAGAGTGACAGATGATAAAGCTTTTACTGTAATAGCAAAAGAAGTTACCTATCAGTTGTAGGACCAGTATTAATTAAGCTAATTAAATGAGGGTGGATATGTCTCATTCACAGCATTTGATGTAGAGATGCAAATATCAAAGACAGAGAAATTTTTTAAGCTGTGGGCTGTGTGGACTGGTCCAAGGTGAGGTTGATAGGGGGTGAAAATTTTGAAATCCCTGTAGAACTCTTAAAGGGTGCACACAAGAGAGCCACTTCCTAGATACTCCAATAGAAATAAATGACGGTCACATAAACATCACCCTATACCAGAAACCTACTGACCGTTATTCTTACCTACATGCTTTTAGCTTCCTCCAGGGCACATCACTTTATCCATTATCCACAGCCAAGCCGTAAGATACAACCGTTTCTGCTCCATTCCAACAGACAGACACAAACACCCACAGTATTGTTATCTGAAAACTTAAATACCCACCTGGGGAAGTGAGGAAACAGATTGACAGAGTCGGATGAGCACCCAGAAGTCACCTACTCAAGACAGGCCCAACAAAGAAAATAATAGAACACCACTGGACCATCACCTACAGCCCCCAGCTTAAATCCCTTCATTGCATCATTGAAAATCTACAGCCTACCCTGGAAAACGATCCTTCATTCTCACAAACCTTGGGAGACAGACAACCCCCCAAGCTAAAGCAAATACCAGCAGCCATATTCCGCACCACAGATACACTTACCCAGGAACTTATTCATGCAACGAACCCCACTGTCCACATATCTATACAAGTGACACCATCACAAGACCTAACCACAAAACCCAAATCATCGGGGGCTCATATAGCTGCACATCCACTAGCGTGTTATATGCCATCGAGTGCCAACAAAGTCCCTGTCAAGGCTGGTTCCCACTCTGGCACTCGGAGTGCAGAAGGTGGAGGCCCATGAAGAGCTCAAAAAGGAAAAATAAAAACTTGCCTCTACAGGCTCTGCTTACAAAAACTCCCCAGAGTCACAGATTTCCTGGCACTTAGAATAAAACAAACAAGCAAATAAAACAAGCTGCCACTATCAAGTGATTTTTATTCCTAAATCCAGGGGTGAACACTTCAACCCACTTCCAGCAATACCCAAAGCTCTTTTGTCCTAAAAGAGCTTGAATAAAGAAAGGAGAAAAACAAGCGGCTGACCTCTCAGTCTGAGACATGCAGACACACATAGACAGACCTCCTGTACCTTCCAGGACACAAGAATCAAATCATCACCTTAAAAAAGTGATTTTTATTACAAAACTAAACTTGATAAAGCATACTTGGTTGCTAGATAGTACAGAGCAACTAAGGAAAACAAAACAGAGAAAATCTCTGGGAACAATGCTTAAATGGTAAATGCAGAGGGGAGGCACAGATTAACACACAGCAGTTCAAGCCAAACCACAAAATAAAGAAAAATACCTTGATCTCGACTAGATTCACTTTTTTCCCCTTCATGTACTCTCAATCTTCTCTTTGTTCAGTCCACTTCCATGTCCCGAATTCCTGCCGGGTTTAAATCATTCTCTGTGAGGCAACTCCTCGTTTAACTCTCCCACACAAAGAAAACAGGCAAGGTACCTTATACAATTAAAATTCCAACACACTATTTCAATTGGTTTTCCCAGCCCCCGGCCATCACCCTTGTGAGCTACCTGAGTTTAACCCATTAGTCACTGGTTAGCACTCCTCTTAAACATTGGGGGCTCATCCACTAATGTCATATATTCATTCCATTGAGTGCCAGCAATGCCCCTCTGCCAGACAGTGTCTGCACAAAAGGATAAACCGACACAAATCAGACATCAGGAATGGAAACACACACAAATCTGTATGGAAACATTTTATTCTCCCTGGATATTTAGTAATGGATTTAAAAGTAGTCATCCTTCTACAAAGAATTTGATCATACAATTACAGAGGGAGACAGCTGAACTGGAGTTCATTTACAAGTACAGTACTATCAACTTAGGGTCTTAATTGGTTAACACACTACAAAGGCAGTTTTCATGCCTTTTAATGTGTATCTCCACATCAAATGCTGTGAATGAGACACATCCACCCTGGCTTAAATATCTTCATTTACACTAAACCTACTAATTGTAGGATTAACTTCTTTTGCTATTATATTTACCTCGGATTTTGTCATTTCCACTCCAACTCATCTGATGAAGTGGATTTTACTAATGAAAGCTTATGACCTAATAAATTTGTCTCTAAGGTGCCATAGGACTGCTCATTGTTTTTACAGTTACAGACTAAGACAGTTACCCCCGAGACTGTCTGTTAAGTTCAGCTGTCAAGTAACCTTTAAAGATGCTCAGCTCAGTGTGCACCACTTTGTCACTAATGAAATTAATATTGGTATACGTAGGAAGGAGTTGGGAAAGAAGGTTCTTTCAGCCATTACCTTCCTGAGCATTTATTTATACAGTGCTCTTGTTTCCATGTTTGTGACATCCATAGTAAAAAAAAAAAATGTCTGGACCCTAGAACAGGTTGAATGATGGTTAACCTGGTCATGGACAGTAGCACAAAACTCTTAATCAAATTATTTGTTGTATTGTGAATTTTGGTCTCAAAGATTCACAGTAAAGGTGATCTGTGAAGCAGTTAAATGGTATCGGTAATGAATCGTATAACAATGGTACGCCCTCACATGTCACTGGATAGAAAGAGGGCTATTTGTTTGTCCCATTTTTAGATTTAACTCTCAGAAAGTTGTTCCCATCTTCTACAGATTGTTTGTTTGTATAGTTCACCTTCGTTAAAGAGGATTTTGTTCCAAGACTTCTTCAGATACTAAAAACCTGGCACTAGGCTCACAGTTTCATTCTGTCTTATGATAAACACCCCCATATCTCATTATATCTTGAACTCCATGGTCCCTGAGAACAGCTTTATAGAGGGAATGCACTGTACTATCTAAATGAGCCATGACAGGCCTGGGAGCAAGACCAACTGCTGAAAAGTGCACCAGGTGGTGTTAAAGGGGTTTGTTCCACTCAGTAATTGCTCAGTCTGTTAATGTTGTAGGGAGGAGTTGGAAAAGGAGGTTCTTTCAGCCGTTAACTTCCTGAGCATTTAGTTACACTGTGCTCTTGTTCCCATGCTATTCCACTGGAGATTTGTTTTCTTCTGGATCTGTTTGGGGCTGAGATCAGTGTGACTGATCCTCTGAGTAGTTCCTGGACCCAGGTTTTTCGAAAGACAGTTCAATGAAACTTGATTGCTTTTATATCAGAATATGAAAAAAGAGTACACAAACTCAGTCTTGAGCATAAAAACCTTGTAATATTTAAATCTGTATTTTATATTTATTTGTTTACTTTAATGGAAGAGGACTTGGTCGTAAAGCTTCTTTGCTAAAATAGATGTGTGTGTTTCAGTTAGATCTTTGCTACCTTTGATAATTTTTCCTTTCATATTATTACAGAATGCTCATAGAAATTCTCTTGAAAATTTTAATCTGTTGAAAAACTTTTATACGTGAGTACAAAGAGCTAGAATATTGCTATGCATTGTTCCTGAACATTTGCATAGTGTTACTGTGCATGAATGATTGTTCTTCTCCTTCCTTGTCCTGGGAGTCCATGTGTGCAGATGAGCTTTAGGGTAGGTGCAGTACTGTATAACGTCTGGGCAGCCATTATGGATCCCTCTCTCTTATTATTTAGGAGAGAGATGATTTGGTAAATCTTCATTTTTGTCACAGAAAGAGAGGGATTATTTTTCTGGGGGTGGTTAGTCAAATTGTTTTATGTTGATTTATCAAAAGAATGAAAGAAAAGGCAGTGTTATTCGATACTGAATAACAAAGATTTTTTGTGTCTCTTTACTGGTGTTGATGCTATTGTTCTCTACACTGGACATTTCAGTCATATAATTGACCACAGTACCATTTATAAACCCATAATATTTTGGTGTTTTCAGGGGTGCTTCTGAATTAAACCAAATCAAGCTCTTTTGACTTTCTGTTGAAGAAAAAAGAATCATAGGTTCCTCTCTGATATTTTCCTCTCCTTGATAAATGTGCACTGTAAATATTTCTTCAATAAATCAACTCTGAAAGCACTGTATATTTCATTAAATACAGCCAAACTGTGGGTTACTAGACGTTCCAAGTGAAAATATTATGGTATCTCATTGCATATATTGTAGATTTAATGTAGTGTGAACAATAGTAGCTTTGAGCCATTGTAAATCCCATCCGGACATCATCAACATGGTTCAAAATACAAGGAGAGTAATCCCAAAGGCTGCTGTGCATATGTAAGTCTTTTTTTTTTAAAGCAATGTGGTATTTTGGAACAGAAGGACAACAAAGAGCTTGACATCATATGAGTTTTGGAGCTGATCTGAAATTCTTTTTTCAATTACTATGGGGTCAATTTGCAATAATAATAGAAATAATCTCTGAACCAAGTGGTTTTCCCTTGAATCTTAGAGGAGGATGAGTTGCAGCAACTTGACAGTAGATGCAGTGGCTAAAATATTGGGGAAATCTTCCAAACTGTTCTCACTTCACATGATCTGTGCCCTCATTTTGCATAGGAATCTGCAGTATATCTCGGGGGGGTGGAGAGAGGGGGTTGCCATCAGAAAATTTACGTTAGATAGATTTATTAAAACTAAAACCAACAAAAAACCAACCTTCAATTCCATAGAATTTTTGAGAAGTCTCCTTTTTAAATTTTCTTTTTTTCCCAATAGAAGTTACTTTGGCAGAGTCAGGCTTTTGGGCTTGGAGTATCTGTATGTAATAGCATGTGTCAGAGTTTAGTCCATGAGAGCTGATCAAATTAGGTTATACAGGAGCCATAAGAGAATACATTAGACACACAAAAAATCATCCTCTTAGAAGCTTCTTGCATACAAAATTCAAATAAAAAGTTTCTCCTTTCCAAATTCAGCTTGTAGTAATGCACTATTAAGAGAATTACGAAGATGGGGAGGTGTCATCTTTCAAGTTGGTGAATCAATAGAGGCAGGATACTAAATTAGATTAACCAGTGATCTGATATAACAACAATTTCTGTGTTCCTGAATCTGTTTTCTAAACCCCTTCTTTTAGCATCCTACGTAGCTTGTAATTTGTCTTTCCATAAACTGGTAGTTGATTTTCTACCTAACATATGGTTTACCAGTTTATTGTAGAAGATCTATATCTTTAAGAAACCTTTATTTAATCTGTTCCCAACAAAATGAATAAAACCTTTTTGAACTACTTCATTCTCATAGGCATTCTTTTTTTTCTGTTGACACTCACTTTTGCTTATAGAGTTACTGAAACTTTGCATTCAAGTCCACTTTACACATAACTTTTTATTGTGAAAGGTCCAAATTATTCAATCATATGGTTCTAGAAATCTGTTTCTTGCGTATATAGAGGCACTCAACATACTTCTGCCCCTCAATTTTAACAGATATACATATAGTTTTTGTGATCTTGTAAAAATGAAGATGCCCTCTTTTTTGTTATTTGCAGGAGCCTTCTATGACCCAGGATAGTTATGGTCTCTACTAAGCAATATCAGATGTTTGTTTGTTTGTTTGTTTGTTTGAATAATAATACTTTGAACATATAGGGTCTTGCACCAAATATCTTAAAGATATTTTGTAAATGTAGGTAAATATTATTCTCATTCTACAAATGAGTAAGCAGAGACCAGATACAAAAGGGATAGAGAATAAGACCAAGAATCTTATTGCTACCATATAAAACCATGGTACTCCCACATTGTAAATACTGCATACAAATACGGTCTCCTCATCTCAAAAAAGATATATTGGCATTGGGAAAGGTTCAGAAAAGGGCAACAAAATGATTAGGGGTTTGAAACGGGTCCCATATGAAGGAGACTAAGAGGGGATGTCACAGAGGTCTATAAAATCATGACTGGTGTGGAAAAAGTAAATAAGGAAAATTTATTTATTTGTTTCCATAATGTAAGAACTAAGGGTCTCCAAATGAGATTAATAGGTAGCAGGTTTAAAAAGAACAAACAGAAGTTTTTCTTCACACAGAGCATAGTCAACCTGTGGAACTCCTTGCCAGAGGATGTTGTGAAGACTAAGATTTTAACAGGATTCAAAAAAGAGCTAGATAAATTCATTGCGGGTAGGTCCATCAATGGCTATTATCCAGGATGGGTCGGAATGGCGTCCCTAGCCTCTGTTTGTCTGGAAATGGATGACAGGAGAGTGATCACATGATGATTACCTGTTCTGTTCACTCCCTCTGGGGCCTCTAGCATTAGCCACTATTGGAACAGTATACTGGGCTAGATGGACCTTTGGTCTGACCCAGTATGACCATTCTTATGTTCTTATGTTCAGAGAGGTAAAGTGACTCATCCACCCAAGGCTACATGGCAAATCAGTCCAAGTAGTTCAGGTATAGGACCTCCGTTACATTCCCCAGTCAAACTGTTACATTGCTGTCAGCTTTTAGCACTTGGAGTAATTTCTTCAAACTGACTTGGTAAATGTGTGCCAGACGTGTCTTGGAAATTATATGTCCTCCTTCCAGTGATTGCTCATGTGCATTACAGTAGATGTGTGCACACATTGTATGTACTGTCATCGGAAATTTGTCTTAGCTGCACCGGTTGGGTTGGCTGTGGAACCCCCTGGAACAGTGCCTTCATGGCAGAGTATATAGGACGCTCCTGTGGCTCCTTCAGTTCCTTCTTACCACCAATGACAATCGTTGGAACTTTTTTGTGTCTATGCTTCACAAGTGCTTGCTTAGTGGTATCCCATTGTTGTATATAGTTGTATATAGTTCAACATTTAGTCTCTTCTAGTTGTAGTTGTAGTTAGATTTAGTTTGCTTCAGAAGATTCCCCCCACGCTGTTTCCAGTTTCCTCTGACCAGGTTATGCCAAGGTCTCAGTCCTGTGAGAGCTGGTGGAAGCCCATGCCCAAGGGCAAGCCACATTCTTCATGCCTCAGGTGCCTGAAAGAGGGCCATCAGACCAATAAGTACCCTATTTGTAAAAGCTTTCAGCCCAGGACAAAGTGTTATTATTGCCTAAAGCTCCTGCTAATAGCAGCAGCACTTTCCCCCATAATGCCATTGGAATTGGCACTAGTGACAGCAGTGAGCAGGGCACCAGCCTCGGTGTGGGACTCTTGGACACCAAAGAAAGATGCTCTCAAGAGAGTACCAACACTACTCATCTCATAAGGTGAGTTTGAGCATGCAACACTGTTCACACTCCCTGGTGTCACATATGAAAAAGAAAGTGTCAGAGACCCATCTCCTGCCAAGCATCTGCAAAAGGACCCTACCAGGGTGCGCCCCAAGTCAGGGCACCCAAATTCTGTGCCTCAAATTCCAACACTGTCTACTCTGTCCCCATCAGGAGGGTCATCACATCTGGTGCTAGTGGACTCACCTAGCTGTGAGAAGCTGGAGGAGGAGTTAGATCTTCTCTTGGCACTTGATACCTTTGAGGCTGTGTGGGATCTCATGGCTATGACAACACACTCCCCATTGTGACAAGAGGACACCGGTGCCAGTGCAAACTTCGGCACCATCACCCTGGCAACACAATCCCCTGTAACCTCTGCAGCACCATCAGGAACGCTGATAGCCCAGCAGCGGGGCAAGCCCATAATGATGTGGCACTGATCTTCTTCACTGAGTTGTGCGTCTCCAGCACTATTGGCGTTAGCCCTGCCATGGTCAGGCTCCAACTACTCATTGGGCTCGGGTAAGGAGTCAGCAGTCTCCCAGCTTAATGTTTCAAGTCCCAACACTGCAGCTCACAGGATGTACCATCACCACTGCCATCCTGGCCTTAGCAGTGGCAGGTGCCTGTCCAGTGACCCTTTTTGATACCTTGGGCCTATCACCAGGCTCAAAGGCAGACCTCCAGAGACACATCTGTGGTAGCCATGCCCTGTGCTCCTCTTTCAGCCTTGTTCAAGCTGAGGGAAGAGGAAGACTTATCCATTCAAAAGGACCCAGGCTTAATCCCAAGGCAATAGGTTATGGAGCCACCATCTAGTGTAACACCAGCTCTAGGAGCTGCCATGCAGCCAGTAGTTATACCTGGGCCAACCTTGCAGGGCGCCTGAAGGGCAAGAGGATCCAATCCCAAGAGCCTCTTCATCCTTCTTTCTAGATAAGTCAGTAGCTTATACACCCACCACGATGCTCTCGCACTGGACAGTAAGGGTGGCGCAAAACTTGCATCATCAGGTTATAGAAGATGTGGATTCCACGGTGAACATTCTTGCCTCTGAGAAGCCTTCCAGTTTGGACTTACTGTAGATGAAGATCATTCACAATGGTTTTTCCTGCCTCCATACCACCCATAGCCAAGGGAATTGACCAATGATACTTTGTACCACAAAAAGGGTATGAGCCCTTTTCTCACACACCCAGCCCAGTACTTTTTGTGGTCAATGCAAAGAAACCACAAAGAGCAGCAGGGTCAGTCAGGGCCTGCACCCAAATCAAGGGAGGCAAACAAACTGGACCTATTTGGCTGTAAGGTCTATTCAACTTGATGCCTTCAACTTAGTCCTTGCAAAATTTCAAGAGCTTCTCCCGACTTATTCCCAGCAGGAGTTCACCACATTAATCAAAGAGAACCAAAGTTGTATCAAGGATCTTTCTTCAAGTGTCCCTGGACTCAGCAGACACTGCATCTTGCACTATGGCAACTGCTATTATCATGAGATGCAGTTCATGGTTGCAGGTTTCAGGAATACCCCCAGAAGTCCAAAATAGTGTTCAGGACCTGTTCTTTGACTGTTCAAGGCTGTTTGCAAAACACAAACTCCTGTTTGCACAGCCTGTAGGACTCGAGGGCAGCCATAAAATCCCTAGGGATCCACATGTCCTGCACCCGAGAGGGAGCTTTTCAAACTGCAGACCCCTTCTGAAGCTTATTCTGGGCCACCCAAAAATGACTTCCAGGTGATGGGGCAGAAACAACAAAAGATTCCTGTTTCTCTCCTCCTCAGAGCAGGGTCCCTCTAAACAATCACCAGGGTCAAAGCCCAACTTTTGAAGGTTCACCTGAGAACAGAGCACCAGGACCCACACCGGATCCCCTACTGCACCTGGGCCCAAATTATTTCAGATGGCTGGGTCTTGAGCACAGTAGAGGCTCCTTCCCAATTCTGTTACCTTCCACCTACCCTCTTTCCCATCCCTCTTCAGAGACCCTTCTTATGAGCAACTGCAACTCCTTCTACACGGGATAAAGGAGGTTCCTCAGGAGTTCTAGGAAAAGAGGTTTTATTCCCATTACTTCCTTATCTCCAAAAGCCAAGGTGGTCTTGGGCCCATTCCGGACCTGCAAAACCTCAATGCCTTCATAAAAAAGCTCAAATTGTGGATGGCTTCCCTCACCACCATCATCCCCTCCCTGGACCTGGGGGGACTGGTATTCCAACTCTCAGCTTGAAGAAAATGTACTTCCATATATTGTGACAGAGCAGGGATGATACAGCAGGTTAAAGAGCTTGGTAGAAGGGGAAATAGGCAGCTCTTGTGGAGAGAGTCAGCAAAGCTGGCTAATTAGGGGCAGCTGGGACACGGTGGCTGCAAAATCAATTAAGGCCCAGGTGAAACTAATTGGGGCTGCCTGGAGGCCTATTTAAGAACCCTCCCTGTGTGTGAGGGGAGAGAGCTGTGAAAGAGTGTGGAGAACTGAGGAGGAGTTTGGAGAAAGAGACAAGAGACCTGAGAAGGAGACCAGGGGAACCAAAAGAGCAGCAAAGACTACAAGGAGGCGACAGGCCCCAAACCAAGGCGAGTCAGCCTCTTAGACTATGGGACAGTGGGCTGAGCAGGGGTCAGGGACCCAGGAGTGGGACTGACCCTGCCACAATATCTATTATTATTCCAGCACGTGGGCGATTCCTCAGATTTGTAGTTGGTGACCACCATTATCAGTTCACTGTGCTCCTGTGTGGACTCTGTGGCCCCACAGGTATCCATGAAATGCATGGCTATCATGGCAGCCTTCCTACAGAAGTGCTAGCTACAAGTCTTCCCATGCCCGGACAATTGGCTCATCAAGGGCAAGTCCTAAAACACATGGTAAAGGTCATCTTCACTGATCTGGGCCTCATCGTAAATGTTCCCAGGTCGATCCTGGTCCTGACACAAAAGATAGTCTTCATCAAGGCCCTGCTGGACTCAATGAAAGTGAGAGCCTCCTTGCCGGAAAAGTGGTTCCAAGCCATCAGGGACCTCATTCTTAGCGTCCAGGAGTTCCCAATCAACATGGCAAGGAACTGCTGTGATGCTTTTGGGACATGTGGCAGCCTGCATATATGTAGTATAGCACAATAGGGCTACGTCTACACAGCTGAGCTATTTCAGGATACCTCCTGTATCCCAAAATAGCTATTGTGCATCTTAAGAGCAAGCCCATTATATCAAAATATAACGAGCTCGCTATTCTGTCATCCCTGTAAACCTCATTGCACAAGGGGTAACAGACGTTTCAGAATAGCACCTTATTTCCCAAATTTCAAAATAAGCTATTTCGAAATAACATCAAAATAAGCTACACAATTTGATTAACACAGTCCTGACTGATGGGGGCCATTCCTGAACTAGTGATTATAACCCCAGGTGGTCCGATCAGGAGTACTCTTTGCCAAATCTGAACCTACACTTTCCCTGATCACAGACATACCAGACACAGACTGGGGAGTGTACCTATACACCCTTAAGACCCAAAGGCTATGGTCTCAATCAGAACTTTTGCTGCATATCAACATCAGGGAACTGAAAGCAGTCTGCCTGGCTTGCCCTGATATTCCATCTCCAGGTTCAGGGTCTGTGCATTTCTGTACTGACAGACAACACTGCAGCAATGTTTTATATGAACAGATAGGGTGGTGCTCACTTCTCTCCCCTAAGTCAAGAAGCCCTCCATTTGTAGGATATCTGCATATGTCACCACATGTATCTGCAGGCATCATACCTACCAGGGGCACAAAACAGCCTAATGGACCACCTCAGCTATTCATTCAACATCCATGAGTGGTCACTCAAAGCATCTGTATCTTTCACAGGTTGGGTTGTCCCCACATGGACCTGTTTACAACGAGGAGCAGCAGGAAGTGTCATCTGATCTGCTCCTTCCAGAATCACAGTTAGAGGTCCATAATGGACATATTTCACTTCTCATGGTCGAACCACTTCCTGTACTCCTTCTCTCCCTTCCCCCTCATACAGAGTCTCCTTCTCAAAGTTCTACAGGAAAAGGAATAATTCATCCTAGTTGTACCAGGGTGGTCCAGTCAACATACTAGTTCACTACATTGCTGAAGCTGTTGGTGGACAGGCCACTGGCCCTCCCTCTGCTCCCAGACCTCATTACCGAAGACCATGACTGGCTGCAACACCCTAACCTATAGCCCTTCCTGGTAGCTGAAACCCTCCGCTCAAGCAACATATCTGGCAAAGTGGAAAAGCAGGGTACTGAGGGCTGGGTGCAGGGCATTAGCAATTTTCCCCCACCCCCCGCACTCACCACAGCAATGAGAGCAGAGCTTCCTGACTGCCTGCTTTGCTCACCCGTACCTGTTATGCTGCCCTCCCAAACTGCTGCACCTCACTTCTCTGTGGCAGTGAAACGTAGAGTGCCCAGGAGCCCAGGCAATCTGCTTCCTATTGCTTCAGAGAAGCTGAGAGTGGTGGGGAGGGGCAGAGTGGACCGGGTTGCTGAGTTACTCTGGCTCCCACTGCCTCAGTGAATGCAGGAGGGTGGGTAATCCGTGCTATCACTCCCTTCCAGGCTTACTCATAGGACAGTTGAAGCAGCCACTGCGGGACTTGAGGTGGTCACCTAAAGCCATCCTATGGACAGGACATCTTCGTCTATCAGAGTTCACATTGTTCCACTTTTTATATAAAACTCCTTTTCGATTTTTACATCATGTGAGATCTCGCAGTTGATCCAATGTGGTCTCCTGCCATACTTTTTGTCTTTCCTACGCAGTGGAATAGTTTGTTTTTGGCCCTTAATAATGTCCCTTTAAAAAACTTTTTTTTTTTTTTCAGAAAAGGGCAACAAAAATGATTAGGACTCTGGAATAGCTGGTGAGATTAATAAGACTGCGACTTTTCATCTTAGAAAAGTGAAGATTACAGGGAGATATGATACAGATCTGCAGGGCTCGCCAAACCACAGTGAGCCCCGCTCACCAGCCACGCTGTCAGGCGATCTGCGCATGCGCAGATCGCCCAAACCCGGCTCTTCCGGGTTGCAATCTACTCGCCACGGGCGAGTAGATTGCATTATTTGTCGAGCCCTGGAGATCTGTAAAATCATGTCAGGTGTAGAGTAAGTGAATAAGGAAAAGTGCCCATAACACAAGAACTATGGGTAACCAAATGAAATTAATAGGTAGCTGGTTTAAACAAAAAGTAGTATTTCTTCACACAATGCACCATCAACTTGTGGTACTCCTTGCCAGAGGATGTTGTGAAGGCCAGATCTTTAACAGGGTTTTAAAAAGCTAGATAAATTCATGGAAGATAGGGCTCTTAATGGTTGTTATCCAGGATGGGCAGGAATGGTGCCCCTAGCCTCTGTCAGAAGCTGGGAATGGGCAATGGGATGAATACTTGATTATTACCTTTTCTGCTCACTAGCTCTGGGGCACCTGGCATTGGCTATTGTCAGAAGACAGGATACTGCACTAGATGGACCTTTGGTCCAACCTAGTACAGGCAGTCCCCGACTTACGCGGATCCGACTTACGTCGGATCCGCACTTACGAATGGGGCTTTTCTCGCCCCAGAGCTCACGGGCGGCGGGTTGCCACCCGTGTCCTCCGGGGCGAGAAAAGCTTCTCCCGGTCTCCCTAGTCTGCTGGGGGGATAGGAGCAAAGCCGTGGAGTACGCCAGCAGTGGGACAGCCGCGGCGCGCCTGGCCTGTCCCGCTGCCCGCGTGCTCTGCGGCTTTGCTCCGCGTCTCCCAGGTCAGCAGACCAGAGAGATGGAGCAAAGCCGTGGAGGACTTGGGCGGTCCCGCCACCCCCGTCTCCCTGGTCTGCTGGGGGGGGGGGGGACAGCTAGTGCCCCCTCCCAGCAGACCAGGCTTTTCTTGCCTATCCCTGGGGTAGAGCAGCTGGGGGCTGCCAGGTTGGTCCTGCAGAACCGCTCCGGACCAACCCGGCAGCACCCCAGCTGCTCTGCCCCAAGCGTCTTGATTCAGCCGCTGCTGGTCAGTTTCAGCAGCGGCTGAATCAGGACGCCTGGGGCAGAGCAGCTGGGGTGCTGCTGGGTTGCTCCAGTAGTGCCGAGGAGCCACGCTACTGGAGCAACCCAGCAGCACCCGAGCTGCTCTGCCCCAGGAGTCCCCAAGTCAGCCGCTGCTGAAACTGACCAACGGCTGACTACAGGAAGCCCGAGGCAGAGTTGCTCTGCCCCAGGCTTCCTGGAATCAGCCACTGATCAGTTTCAGCAGCGGCTGACTTGGGGACGCCTGGGTTTCTTAAGTTGAATCTGTATGTAAGTCAGAACTGGCATCCAGATTCAGCCGCGGTTGAAACTGATCAGTTTCAGAAGCGGCTAATGCCAGTTCCGACTTACATACAGATTCAACTTAAGAACAAACCTACAGTCCCTATCTTGTACGTAACCCGGGGACTGCCTGTATAGCCGTTCTTATGTTCTAAAGATGCTCTTCAAATCAAAGCCCCTTTTTATTGCAATAGTGGAGAAAATGAAGGGTCTCCCTGTCTTGGCCCAGCACCTTCTATCCTGGATCACATCCTGCATTAGGACAACATGACCTGGCCAAAGTTCTAGCCCCCACTTTGATGAACCACTCAAAGAGAGTGCAGTCCTCCTCCGTGCTATTCCTTGCCTAAGTCCCTATCCAAGACATATACAGGCAGTGACATGATCATTTGTTCATACCTTCGCAACTCACCACATCATCTCCTAGCAAGCTAGAGACAATGTGTCATTCAACAGGGCAGTTAGGCAACCAGGTGAACTCTTATCCCTCTTTCCAGAAAGCTGCTGATGAGTCATCTATTGGAATGCACATGAGCAATCACTCAAGAAAAAAGTTACATATCTCTCATAACTGTTGTTTTCTAGATGTAACTCATGTCCGTTATATATCCTGCCCACTTCTCTAGTCAGAGTACTCTGGCAAGAAGGAATTGAAGGGGCACTGGGGCAGCAGTGTTCTTTATACTCCACCATAAAGTCGCCACTCCAGAACGCTGCAGCAAAGTCACCTCCCTGGGAGTGGGGACAGCAATAGCTCTTTGCTCCACAGTTGTCCTGATGGCTACAGCTAAGGGAAAACTTTCTAATGATTGTGTATGTAGTGCACATGCATACCAATTGAAATGGCCATTAGCAGCAAATCTGGAACAGCAGTTACACGAGGTAGGTAACCATTGTTTCTAGACCTTTGGCTCCAGGTCTTACATTTCACTAGGGATATAAAAGATTAACTCCTAATGGATGAGGCTTACCGGTTCCAGTTAACAGGTAGGGGCTGGAGCAGCCTGTACCTGTGACAGGATGCCGCCTCCCCCCTCCCCCCCACGCACTGCAGGTTACATGCTGACTCCCGGGGAGTGGGACTGGCAGGGGCTGCTGGCTCCACTCCCAGGGAGTTGACTTTGCTGTGGCAGCGAAGCCACCTCCCTGGAGTGGGGCCAGTAACAGAGCTTCTTTCCCAGGAGTGGGTCTGGCAGCATTTCGGGGAGGCTTTGCTGCAAAGTCTGCAATATAAAGCTTAAATAAGCTAATTTAAGCTTTATACTGCAGAGCCCACAGCACATGTAACCACTATGATTTTTAGCAGTTAAACGGTTACATTTTAACTGCATTTTTACATCCCCTAATTTTTACTGCATTAAGACTGAGTTTTTTGGTTCTAATAATCTTTACTTTTTTCCAGTCCTTAGAATTAACATCTAGCAAGTTAAGAAGAGAGTCCAAAAGAAGTGGCTGTTTTTAAGATTTCTTTATTTCACAGAACAGTCTTAGAATAATTGATACACGTCCATTGTAAACGGATATTTAAACTAACCTATTTACATTTTAATGTGCCCATCATGACTAGATGTATATAATACACAACCACAGCTTCCTGTCTTTCCTAGCTTTGAAAAACATGCTCTTTTTGTTCAGTCACCTATTCAGTTATTCGCTCTGTGCAATCTTCATTTTGTTTTCTTTGAAAATAGAACCATATTTAGTCCAAAAGACAAAAATATGTTAGACGGTAAAGGGAAGTGGGATATAGGCATTGTGGTGCTGCTCATGCAGTAAACTGATAAGTGTCATGAATTATGTTCTAATGTACTGCTATACATTACATTAACTGTGGTGAACAATCACAGGAATAATTGTATAGTTGAAAAATATTTACTTATTTTTCTAAATGATACTATATAATATTTTTTTCTTAAGGGAAAGGTCAAATTGCATCTTTTCACTCATTTGCCGTAGGATTTATTTTCTTTTTTAACAGGAATGTTCTTCCTGCTGGTTGTGACTGCTGCTCTGCAGTGCTTCACCAGAAGCTCTGTCTTCATTAGGCTACAGAAAGAAACAGGGGTCTTGTCAGCTGGCGTATTTGTGCTCAGGAGTGTTCTCACCCTTTAGTTCATATTGCAGGCTGCCCTTCATGCCCCACAGACTGATGAGCTTGACCTCTGGTCTCAACCAGCAGAGCTGCTTATGAAAAACAACCAACAGTGGAGGAAGAAGTGCTGGGCTGACCCTTTATCCTCTGGGAATGGCAGTCAGTTTGAGTATGTATACTCTGCACAGAGAGAAGTTGGATGATTGTTTACAGCAGTGATTTGCGGTTATCATTTATTGGTCCCGCTCCTGTTCATTACACCTGTCATAAGGTGCTACTCAACTAAGTTTATTATTTTTTTTCTTGAATTTTCTACATGATCCACTGTTTGACTCAGACTCTGAGGCAAATTTTATTTCTGCATCCTAAGACAGGCCCATGTGCCTGTCTTTGGCTTACTGTGTTTCTCAAACTTCATAGTGTTCTTGTGTTTGTCTTGACTCTTTAGTTTTTCATTTGATTTTGGCTTGAAGAGGGGAAGTATTTTATTCTCTTGTTATCCCTCCACAGCAAAATTCCTCTCTGCTTTAGCTCTCTCAAATATCTTTCATCTTGGTTGAAATTCTGCTTATAATTACTATATGTACCTGTTACTCATATCCTTCTTTCACCCAAGAGGCAATGCAAAATATGAATTTTGCCCTGCTTTGTTGTGTGTAGACTTTTAAACAAATATTTAAGAAAATAAAAATTGTTGTGCAAATAAGATACATCTCCCCCCCCCCATAACATTCTTAAAGGTTCTTCTAATTCTTATCTTCATCTCTATTAGATGTATATATACTCAGTTCAGAATATTCATTTCCTCAGTTATTTTGCTCTAAAAAGAGAGCAGCAGTAAGCATTGTTTCTTTCCTAAGTTGGTCTTTCAGACTGGCTTTGCCTTGGTGTTTGTGAGGTTCACAGTACTACTGAGGGTCTTGGCATAGAGATTACAGAAAGATTAATTTAGCTAGTGGCATGTTAATTTAAAACAAAAACAAAACCAATTTTTGTGGCTTGCCTTGATAAATATGGAGCTGCTTTTGGACTACAGTTTCATAGCTGTTGCATCAAATGAGGCTTGAAACAAATTGGCAAACTAGAAGAGTCCAAAGTACAGTGCTATAGTGTAGTTTCTGATTCTTAGCCTTTAGATCCCAACAAAGATTGCAAATTAAACACACTCAGAATTAATCAGATCTACAATCAAATAAAATACAATCATTAAGGCATCTGTATACTACAATGGGGTAATTGTATAATTGTGAAAGAGGTGCTAGAGAAGGCTTTTTTTGTGCTTTAGGGAAAATCAACAGTAAGGTGTCAAAAAGAAAAATGAAACCCTGCAGGTGAAGCTATCTTTGGAGCCAAAAGAAACCAGCATTTTATACAGAGCTGTTAGTGAACTGTTGGAGAATGAAAAGGGTGTTTGGCACTGAGCTTTAGAATGTGTCAGTTTTTCACTTGGCCCAAACAGAAAGAGGCTTTGGACTGTAGATTCTGTTAATCAAGTAGCTCTATACTTGTGAACAACCACTTCAAGCAATCTCACACCAAAGGTTCGCCCCAGTGGTCTCAACCACCATAGTTTTCACCTCCTTTACAACGTGTAGTGTGGGAGTAGCACTTCCTCAGTGTGGGAAATTGAGAAGTACAGTCAACAGTGCCTAGAAACAGCCTGGCTGACAGGAGACTTTTTTGTATTATCTTCTCTTTTGGGAGATTTGGCAGAGCAAATGAATCTCTGGTGTATGCTGGTGCAACTCAATTGATTTAAGTGCAACTACTCCCATTTATGCCAGGACTGGATTTTAGCCAGTATTTCTTTTCACAAACAGATGTGTTCATTCATTATGCAACTCAGATAGACCTGAGAGAGAGAAGATCCTGCTGTGTACTGAAGCAGAGCCAGCAGGCCTTTAACCACGATTAACAAAGAGGTAGTTTTAGTGGTTCAAAATTTACTCTGGGATTATAGTCCCCTTCACAAGCCTTGGGATATGAATGGGGAGACGAATCTGAATCCATTCTTTCCATAGAGAGAAGACCATTATCTTTTCGTATATCTGTGTTTGAGTATTCATCTATGTACAGTACATGTGTGGACATTGATGTTTGTGTGAACACATTTGAAAAGTGTTTTCTCTTTATTTTATAAATCAGTACAGTTATCTCCCTGTAGTTTCTGGCAGATTTCTATAAGAGGAAGGATTAATAACTAAGACAATATTTACTCATAGGTAGTGCAGGAGTAACGATTTTAACAATATCTTTTCCAGATGAATATGCCACTTGGAATGAAAATAACCAATATTCTTTCAATATTGCTCCACTCTCTGGTGTTCTTCATGCCAACCTATTTGATTATTTTATCAGTTATATCTGAAGCAACAGAGTTATTGCCTAATGCAGATTTTTCTTGTCAGGGTGCCCAAATCTGCAGCAAACATTAATTCCTAGTGACAAATAATCACAGACTTTTTTTTTTTAGTCAAGTTCCCAATCACCTCATATACATCAGACACCTAGAAACTGTATAGTGAAGGACCAAAGTTCATTTTCATTCTGTGGCTATTTCCAAAGGTAAATCCTAATTGCATGTGACAAGATCAGTATTTCTGGCCACTATTTCTAAACCAACCCTAACTAGCAAAAGACATGCCCTGGGTGGGTGGGTGGGTGGGTTGATTTGTCATTTTTTCAGCCTCCCTTGATATTTTTTCTTTTCCCTCTTACTGCTGTCTTTCCTCTTCTCCCAAATTTTCACTCTTTCTTGTCGAACCATATCCCAAGGTCTGCTTTCTTAGGGTTACCATATTTGAACTTTCAAAAAAGAGGACACTCCTGAGAGGGAGTGTATCTGTATCATTATCTACCAACTTACGTGGTATTAATGTGTTGTATAGTGTATGACACATTAATACAGGGCTACTCAACAGGGCTGTTTGTTTGTGGCCCGGGTTTACACAGGGCTAAACACACTGCGCGCAGGTGGGATCCTTTGAACAAGGCCTCCATTAGGAACATGCTCCACAACAGCAAGGCGTCTTTCAAGTAGGGTGAGCATTGAAAGACCCAAGCAGATGGGCTGTCTGGAACCGATGGGTACAGTGTGTCAGCATTTCTAGCCCTCAGGGAGGAGGTCCCGGGAGTGCCAGAGCATCGTGGGAAGTGCTGGCTGCTTAGTCTTGTGATCAGAGACTGAGAAATGCTGATTGGCTCACACTGGCCACGTTTAGGTTCAGCACCGCAGCTGGGCAGCCCTGCCTTCGTCCTGCATAAAGCGACAGACTCCCATATGGGTATGTCAACCTTCCTGGGAATCCAGGACAGGACTCCCAGGCACTTTTTTGCCTCTCGTGTCTGGCCTGACTCACGCAACTCACTGCCCGCCTCAGGTTGGAGCGCTCTGGAGCCAGATCCAGGCAAGCTGCAGGCTGCATCTGGCCGCCGGGCCTTAGGTTCCCCACCGCTGCTTTACAACTCCAGTGTGCTTTGACTCACTCCCTAAATTCTTTGACTCCTCTCAGTGGAAAGGTTGAGTCTAACAGGTCCATGTGGATTAATTTCTTTGTTAGATATGTTTTGTGTTTAAGTAGCATATAATACAGAATTAGTTAGACACAATAGAGTGAAGCAGCTTACAAAATAGAAATACAATCTGAACATTCAGGGTGCACCTAGACTGGCAAAAACTTGCCAGCTGTCTACACTGGCCGCTTGAATTTGCGCAAGAGCACTGATGTTGTAATGTAAGAATTCAGTGCTTCTTGCGCAAATACTTTGACGCTCCCACTCAGGGATAAGCCCTCTTGCGCAAGAATACTTGCGCAAGAGGGCCAGTGTAGACAGGCACCTTAATTTTTTGCACAAGAAAGCCCGATTGCTAAAATGGCCATCAGAACTTTCTTGTGAAAAAGCGTGTCTATACTGGGCATGGATACTTTTGTGCAAAAGCATCCGTGCCAATGTAGACGCTCTTT
Organism: Pelodiscus sinensis; assembly: GCF_049634645.1. Lineage (NCBI taxonomy): Eukaryota > Metazoa > Chordata > Testudines > Trionychidae > Pelodiscus > Pelodiscus sinensis. The sequence goes on from NC_134711.1 coordinate 108,500,932, forward strand.
CGCGGAAATACTTTTAACGGAAAAACTTTTCCGTTAAAAGTATTTCCGCAAAATCATGCCAGTCTAGACGTAGCCTCATTGTAGAGCATGCATATCAAAGAGGTAGGATAGAGTTAGTTCATTCTAAATTTGTATGCTCTTTCATGCATTGTTTTATTAAGTGACAGTTTTGCAAGACTAAAACTAAGTTGATTTGTAATCCACTCTGTTTCACCAAAGAATATTAACTTGTTTATATGCAAAATGGAACTACAAGTTGTCAGTTAACATATGAAAGCTAGATTTAGAAAATGGCTGTCCAGTGAATTACCAGAACAAAAATGTTGGAAACTTAACTGCATGGTGGTTCCTCTAATTTGTGTTTTCTCTCCACTAAAACTCCTGGCAGCAGAAACACTTTACTGTCTGCCTCTGACTAAAGTTCTCTGTCATTGTATAAAATTGCCCTGTTAATTGCACTTAGCAACAGGACCCTCAGATAAAAAAACTGCTTTTACTTTCTGCAACTCTATATAACTTGTTTTCCCAAGGATAACTTTTATAAGGAGAAAAAAGGAAATGCATCATCCAGTTACAGTGTGGTGGTCAAACTACAAAATTGTCCTTTCACACCACCTCCCAAGTACTAAATGTATCTTACCATATGTAATTGCAGATATATTTAGCATTCATTTTCCCATCAGCAACTCAGTGAATTTGGCCTCTGCATGGGCAGTCTCAGTGGCTAGGAGGAGATGCTGTTATCCTCCAATCAGTGCTGACTGTATATGGAATATGTTCTTTTTCTGCCATACTTTGTGTGGGCAGTTCAAAACAAGTAAGTTTCAAGGCTTTCCAGAACTTTTTAACTGAAGGAGTACAAACCAAATTTTCACCTATGTCTTTATAAGTCATATATGCACCATTGAGTTTGCTGCTGCTTCTAGTTTGAATATTAACTATAATTTCTGGTTTTGAGGAAAGAGTTAAAATATTCTTATGAAATAGTTCCTGTGACTATCTTCTCATAAAGCCTTCTCCAGCTCAGTTACAATCCATTTGATTGGAATATGAGCACCCAGTACTTGTAGGCAAAACTGATGCCTGTTAACTTCTGAAGATGTAATACAATAGCTTCTTCCACATGGTATTTAAGTATTTCTACTTGGGGGAGGGAGTTTTTAAACTGTGCTACCTTTTTATGTTTTTGTTTTGCTTTCAGCATTAGTTATGATGCTTTGTACTTACATAGCACTTTTGAAATAATCTGTACAACATTGTTGTAAGGTAGATAAGTGTTATACTAACTAATTTATAGTTGAGGAAAGTTATATAGGGCTGTCTGTGGAAGAGCAAGAAATTAACTGCAAGTCATGTGTCTTAACCAAAAGGCCATTTGCACTGGTGAGAAGATGAGCAAGCCAGTTATAATACTTTAAGGCTACGTCTAGACTGGCATGATTTTCCGAAAATGCTTTTAACAGAAAAGTTTTCCGTTAAAAGCATTTTCGGAAAAGCACGTCTAGATTGGCAGATGCTTTTCTGCAAAAGCACTTTTTGCGGAAAAGCGTCCGTGGCCAATCTAGACGCGGTTTTCCGCAAAAAAGCCCCAATCGCCATTTTCACGATCGGGGCTTTTTTGCGGAAAACAGTACTATGCTGTCTACACTGGCCCTTTCGCGCAAAAGTCTTTCGGAAAAAGACTTTTGCCCGAATGGGAGCAGCATAGTATTTCCGGAAAAGCACTGATGATTTTACAGGAGATCATAAGTGCTTTTCTGGAAATTCAAGCGGCCAGTGTAGACAGCTGGCAAGTTTTTCCGCAAAATCAAATGATTTTGCGGAAAATCTTGCCAGTCTAGACACAGCCTAAATGTTCATTTCAGAAAGGGCAAAATGATTGGACTTCCAGTGACTACCTTCCTTGTTGTAACGTTACATTAAAAAGGTCACTTAGAAACTTTTTTGTCTGTGTCTGTTTAACTCGAATTTAAGATTTAAATTTACATGAAAATGAGATGAGTTTATACCCAAGGTTTGATTCATATTCCAGTGAAAACTTAAACTGGTTTTAAGGGACTTTATTAGGGGGGTTTGGTGCTTTCTTCCTATGCAAGAAAACAGTTTGTTCTGGTTAATCACTAGAGAGCATAACCCCTGGTTTACTTTGACATCAGAAGCAAGTATCCTGTAAATGTTTATTTTAGTTAATGTATGAGTTATGTAGCTTTCTGTTTGCAATAACTGAAAGAAATAACAAGCAATAGAAGGAGGGGATTCTAGACATACCACAGTCTAGTGATCACAGAGTATTGAGCAACAAAATTCCCGCAAACATCACTGGAATTGCAGAGCAATTTGAATGGAAAGCACTAGACTGGATGTATAGTCATCAAATTATATATCCAAATTAATCGCTTCTGGCCTTAAAATCTATGAATCTATCATATATGAAGGTTGCTGATCCCTGCTACAGTGTCTGTATAGTGGGCATACTTTAAAAGTTCTAATTATTCTGCTAATTATTCTGCTAATTTTAATGTAACTTCCCATTTTTAAAATGAGAAGATCTCTGGAAACAGTAGACCCTTTGAAATCAGTGGAACTTTTTTAAAGTGCCCTCAGTACCAGATGTGTTTGTCAGCTTGTCTGCACATCGAGCTGAAAATATTCCTGAGAGAACAAACCACGAGAAGACTTTAAAAAGTATTTAAGAAATTTTATTTAAAAATACATGTTATGATACCAAACAGCTCAGGGATTCTGCATTGTTAAATAACAAAGTCTGAATTCTAATGGCAGTTGAATCAGAGCTTGCTGTTACCCCTGTTTGTGCCGCAAGCAAACTTAGGGTATCTCTATACATACAGCAGCATGTAAAATACAGACACTGCATACCCAGCTTAGCATGGGTTTAAATCAGGGGTGGGGAGCCACAGGCCCAGGGGCTGGATGCTGCCCCCAGCTTGCCTGAATCTGGCCCCTGAGACTCAGCCCCCGTTGCTGGACTTTTCCTTGCTGCAGTGAAAGGTTCTGTCATTGGACAGCTGTCAGACCTTTCTCCACTGCTAGAGCCTTTCACTCTTATGTGTAGCTACACACTGCAGTAACAAGCGTGGACACAACATGCCTTTCATTGCACTATGTAGCCACACCTATAGTACCTGATCCCTGCACACCATCATAAGCACTAGACATAGAGGTCAATCTTTCACAATGTTGAGTTGAGAATGCTCAATATCTGTTTAAATCAGTGATAAGAGAGAGCTCTGACTCTAGCAAGCTTTCTAAGAACTTCTTGTGACTTTTCCTCATGTGGAAAGTTCTTCAGTGCCGTAAGCTGTGGGAGGGCAACATTTCCATCTACTCTCTTTAATCGTCTGATAATTTACACTATATTATATCAAAAGTGTCATCATCCTGAATAAATACAGATTATCCAGGGCCTTTTGGGTTTCCCTTTGGTGTCTCTTCACCTGCATAAATATTGTAGTCCTGGAAAATCTCACATGCTATGCTATTTCTCTTCCTATAACTCTCAGATTTACAGATGGTTACCACTTTCTGCCTCTGAATAATGGTCAGTGTCTTGTGCAGCATTATAACACTAGATATTCAATGCAAATGTCCTTTTCCAACATTGCTCTAATTCATAACCATAAGACTATCAAAGTGTTACTTTAAATTTCTCTTGAGAAGATCATTCTTTAAGGTAGCTACTCGGTTGAAATTGTTCTGTTGTTAATGGGGTGTTCCAAGCCAGGAATGTTAGTACTTCACAAGCCATCTAAATCTTAAGATAAATAAGTTCAGAACTCAAAACCATATTCAGAGTTTTTCCACTGGCTCAGAAACAACCAGGATTTATTTTAGCAAAAGGTAATTTTAAAGGAGAGAAGTGGTAGACTTGGTCAAGAATTTGAGCACATGTTCATAATGGCTGGTGCCCACAGCTGACTTTTAGCCAGATAGCTAATAGAGGTAGTATATATAGGACCTATCCCACCATTTTGGTATTCTGTTTAGTGTTTTTAAAAAGATAAAACTGAATAGAAAATATTATGATCTGGAGAAATCCTGTATACTTGGAGGTATGAGGCTGGGAGTATTGGTAACAGCTGTTAATATACTCAAACTCTGTAATTTCTGAATATTTCTTATCACTCACCACTGAAATCCAAACTGTGACCATTATTGTAGTTGCTAGGTTTTTCATTTCATCTGGATCCACTTATATGTCCATAGGAACATAAGAATAACTCTGTTGGTCAGACCAGTTGTCCATTTAGCTCAGTGGCCTGTCTTCTTTCCAGATGCTTCAGAGGGAATGAACAGAACAGGGCAATGTTTGAGTAATTCATCCTCCATTGTCCAAACCCAACTTTTGGCACTCAGTGGTTTGGGACACTCTGAGCATAGGGTTACATTCCTGCCCATCTTAAATAATTGCTACTCATAGGCTACTCTGCTTTTTTAACCAAGTTATACTTCTGGCCTTCACAACATTCCCTGCAAATGAGTGTCACTGGTGCATTCTGTGACAAATAACTTCCTAATGTTTTTTTTTAAACCTGCTACCTATTAATTTCATTTTGTTGCTCTTGTTTCTTCTGTTGTAAAGATTTAACTAATGCTTCTCTATTCACTTTTCTACTCCATTTGTGAGTCATGATTTTGTAGACCTCTAAATTCCTTAATTATCGCTTTTTGAAGCTGAACAGTCCCAGTCCTTTTAATCTCTCCGCCTATGGAAGATGTTCCATGTCCCACATCATTTTTTGCACTTTTCTGTGCCTTTTCCAATTCTAATATTTTTTAACCAGAACTGCATGCAGTATTCAAGGTGTGGGGATATGATGGATTTACATAGTGGCATCATGGTGTTTTCTGTTTTATTCACTTCCCTAATAGTTTCTTAACATCATGTTAGATTAATGTACAATGAGCCAATGTTTTCAGAGAAATATCCACAGTGATTCCTAAGATCTCTTTCTTGAGTGGTAACAGCTAATTTAGACCCTATCATTTTGTTTTTACAATTAAGATTATATTTTCCAATATATTATTATATTACATTATTTTGCACTTATCATCAATGAATTTAATCTTCTCTTTTATTACCCATTTACCCATTTCATTGAGATCACTTTGTAACTCTTTGCAGTTATTAACTATTTGGAGTAATTTTGTATTTTCTATGAACTTTGCCACCTTACTCTTTGCACCTTTCCAGATCATTTATGAATACATTGACCAGCACAGACCCTAGTACAGACTCTACTATTTATTTCTATCCTTTGTGAAATTGACCCATTTATTACTGTCATTTGTTTCCTTATCTTATAACCAATTATTGATCCATGAGACAGACGTCTCTTGCTTTTATCCCATGACTGCTTACTTTGCTTAAGAGCCTTTAGTGTGGAACCTTGTCAAGTATTCTGAAAGTTCTAGTATGCTATATCAATTAGATCACACTTGTCCACATGCTTGTTGACATCCTCGAAGAATTCTAATAGCTTAGTAATGCTGGATTTCCATTTACAAAAGCTGTGTTGACTTTTTCCCAATATACCATGTTTTCCTATGTGTCTGATAATTCTGTCTTTACTATGGTTTCAACCAGTGTTCCATAGGGAATACGATTCACTGTTCTCATCATGTATTTCAGATGACACACTTTCCTATACACTTTGGGATATCTTCTCCCACAGCACTGGTTCTCTCGCTGCTCCCACATGATGTGTGAGTAAAATTCTAGTTTTTAAAAGTGATTTTTCATTAACATACTCAATCCTCTAATACTGCAGAACCACTGTCTTAGGTTAGTTCTAAAACAACCCTAGTATCTGGCTTAAGATTAGCCTTCATCATCATCAGTGATGGTGAGTCCACATTATTCCTTAACAGCACTTTTCATCACTGACCTGCATTTAATTTTTCTTAATATTTAATCTAAATTTAACTGTTATAGCTTAAAAGCATTACTATTAGACCAAGAAAAATAGATCCCTATCACTTTGTAAGATTTCTTTTTGTATTTGTTAGACAAACATTTTCTCTCCCTTTAGTAATATTTTATCCTTTCTTCCTCTACTGAGGTTTTTATAGAAGACTCACCACTATGATATCCAAGCACTTCACAAAATTTTAAAGGAAACACACACACAAATTTCTCATGCACTCACTCTCAAACTCATCAGGAACTGGGTTTGGGGCAGTTTGGGGGGGTTTTGTTGGTTTTTGGGGGGGGGTCCATTTTGTTTATTATAAGACTGTTTTGAGAAAACTAGTTTGAAGGAGCAGGATTTTTGTTTTCTTGTAAATGTGCCATGTTTTGTGGTTATCCTCATATCTTCTGGGAGCGAGTTCCAAATTCCTGGATCAGTTACCGAGAGACCTCTTTCTCATTCACACACAAATCTTGCGCTGGAGTTGACTGTCACTGTTTGGAATGGCTCATGAACATGAGTGTCAGTCTGCAGAAGAAAGGCAGAGACCCCAAAATGTTTGTGTTTTCTACAATTAGGTTTCAGCAACCCAGTAACAGATGTGAACTCCTGAAGCACTATAACAGTCTTACCAGGGAGTCACATTCCAGTCTATTTTGCCACCCAGGCAACCTAACTTGCTGATAGAGGGTCACTATACACCAAAGATCACAAAATATTCAGATGGCTCTTGGTCTCAAAAGGTCAGTCACTTATCCCAATTTATACTTAAATCTCACACTAATTATAGTGTTTGCAGGGAATCTTATGGTAAACTTCCTAAGGATTTAACAACTGTAGAAATATGAAAGTTTTATAAGTTAGTCTGTTATTTCAAAAGGTGGAAGAGTTGTAGTAATCTAACTGAATATCCTTAGGGCTAACCCATCTTGACCTTGGGATCTTTGCTTCTGTTTCATAGCTCTGGCCCTGAGAAAATCCAGTTAGCAAAAGATTAAAAGTTTTCTTATCAGTTATTTTTATTTCCTTTTTCCAGAATTCATGCTGATAGAACAAGTCTTTTTGCACATAGCCTCTTGATGATTGTGAGGAGACAATAAACAAAGTCTTTGTAGTGTGGTGTACCACAAGGGTCCATTTAGTTTTGATAGGTCTCCTTGAAAGGCAGGAAATGATCCCTCCTGACTGGGTTCTCAGTTTCAGAGAAAACATTTTTTACAGTTTAAAAAAGCAAAAACTTAAATATTACATTATAGCAGTGGTTCTCAAATTGTGCATTGAGACCCCCAAAGTGGTTATGACCCCATTTTAATGGGGGGACCAGGGATGGCATTAGATTTGCTGGGGTTTAGGGCTGACGCTAGAGTCTGAGCCTCACTACCCAGGGCTAAAGCCCTCAAGCTTTGCCCATCAAGATGTCAGTGCTTTGGCTTTGGTCCCACTTTCTGGGGCTGTTCAGTAATTTTGGCTGAGAAAGGGGTCATAGTGCAATGAAGTTTGAGAATCTCTACCTTATAATGTGATAAAAAATCTTGTAAATTGCTGTGTGCATTAATGTCACAATCCTTTCATAAAATCTAAATACTAAACACATTGTTATAAGTCAAATGCCATCTAAACTATACTAGCACACAGGTGAAACAGACTGGTTTCCAGCAAGCAGTCAGTGCTTGGCTTAGGCCTAAAGCTTTGTTGTGAAGAGTTGTCACCTGGTCTACTAACATCACAGTGATGATTCTGTTATTCCAAAAGAACATAGCTGTCATTGAGGTCATAATCCTATGTAGCTTCTTGGAGCAACTGGTTCTGCAACCCACAAGGAGAGGCAATTCTTGATTTAGTCCTAAGTAGAGCACAGGATCTGGTCCCAGAGGTGCCTATAGCTGGAATGATTGAAAATAGTGACCATAATATAATTAAATTTAACATCCCTGTGGTGGGAAAAACACCCTGAAACCCAAAACTGTGTAATTTAATTTCAGAAAGGGGAACTACACAAAAATGATAAGGTTAGTTAAACTGAAAATAAAAGGTACAATGCCAAAAGTAAAATCTCTGCAAGCTACATGGAAAATTTTAAAAAGCAACAAAATATACACTCAACTTAAATGTATATTCCAAATTAAAAAACATAGTAAGAGAACCAAAATGTGCCATCATGGCTTAACAACCAAGTAAAAGAAGCAGTGAATGATTAAAAAGGCATTGTTTAAAAAGTGGGAGTTAATCCTAATGAAGAAAATAGGAGCATAAACTCTGTCAAATTAAGAATAAAATTATAATTAGGAAAGCCAAAAAGGAATTTGAACAACAGCTAGCCAAAAAAATTTAAAAAATAACAGCATATCAGTATCAGAACTAGGAAGCCCACTCAACAAACAGAGGGGGCCACTGTACGATCAAAGTGCTAAGGGAGCACTCAATGACAATAAGGTCCATTATGAAGGAACTTAATTAATTCTTCGCATAAGTTTTCACAGCTGGGAATATAAGATTCCCAAACCTTTTTAGGTGACAGATCTGAGGAGTTATCCCAGATTGAGGTGTCATTGCAGGAGGTTTTGGAACATACTGATAAATTAAATGGTAACAAATTCCCAGGACCAGATGGCAGTTACCCAAGAGTTCTGAAAAAACTCAAATATGAAATTTCAGAACTACTAACTGTGTAACCTATCCTTTAAATCATCTTTTGTACCAAATGACTGGAAGATAGCTAATGTGACACCAATTTTCAAAAAGGGCTCTAGAGGCAATCCTGGCAATTACAGACTGGTAAGTCTATATTCAGTACTGGTCAGATTGATTGAAACTATAGTAAAGAAACAAAATAATCAGACACGTAGATGACCATAATTTGTTGGGGAAAAGTCAATGTGGTTTCTGTTAAATGAAATCATGCCTTACTAATGTACAAGAATTTTTTGAGATGGTCAACAAAGAGGTAGACAAGGGGGGGGGGAATACAATGATATAGTGTAGTTAGATTTCCAGAAAGCCTTTGACAAGGTCCCTTACCAACCGCTCTTAAGCAAAGTAAGTTATCAGGGGATAAGAGGGAAGATCCTCTTGTGAATTGATAACTGGTTGAAAGATAGGAAACACAAGATAGGAATAAAAGGTCAATTTTCAGAAGGAAGAAGGGTAACTAGTAGTGTCCCGCAAGGGTGTGTACAGGAACCGGTCCTGTCCAACATATTCATGAATGATCTGGTGAAAGGGGTAAACAGTGAGGAGGCAAAATTTGCAGACCTACTTCAGTTATTCTAATGTGAGCCTGTCTCACTGAAAACTTTGAAGATTAGGATAATTTAGAATTTTATATAGTATTCATAAGGGAATCAGATAACAGGAAGGGACACCGTTTTCTTACTATCCATATATTAACATGATGGTTTTTTGTAAGCATGATGACTGGGAAATCTATCAACAGTGAGGAGTTTAGGTGGACACCAAGATTGCAGACTGATGTAATTTGAGCACAGATGCTCTCAAAGGAGAATTGTTCATAGAGGACAGGAGTGTTTTGAAATGCTTCTTTCTCCCCAGTAATAATAATACTCTTTTTCCAGGATTCAACTGCTAATCTCAGTCTAGCCCTTGGATAGCAGTGATATAGTGCTGGTTGTTTCTGATGCGACAGGCCAGGTAATGTAGGGCAGGATGTTACCTGTATGTTTCTGGCTTTTCAGTTCATGCTGTTTCACAGCCACGTTACTACTTTCTCCCAGCATATCTTTCATATACAGTTCCTCCTTGCTTAATGTTGTGCTTATGTTCTTGAAAACATTCTACTTTAAGCAAAACAATAAGTGAATCCAATTTCCCCATAAGAATTAATGTAAATGGGGTGTTAAATTCCAGGGATTTTTTTTTCAGCAGATTAAAGGCAGAATATGCATATACAGTATATACATTTTAAACAATGTTATTACTGTACACAGCAATGATGATTGTGAAACTTGGTGGTGGAATCTCCCTCTCTGGAGATATTTAAGAACAGGTTGGATAGACATCTGTCAGGGATGGTGTAGACGGAGCTTGGTCCTGCCTTGAGGGCAGGGGGCTGGACTCGATGACCTCTTGAGGTCCCTTCCAGTCCTATTATTCTATGATTGGTTGAGCTGGTAGAGTCAGAGAGTGGAATATTCCCGGGAACATCTTGCTATAAAATGATAAACTAGCACTCGGTTGAGCCCTCAAGGGTTAGCGTTGTTAATCTAGCCTCACACTCTAGAAGTAGCATGGCCTGAGATAGGAGGGAAGAGATACAATAGATGCAGGGCAGTGGCTGTAAACACTTCCCTGCAGAAACTGAACATGACAATGAACACTATCCTACTGGAGTGCACCACTCTCTCTTCCGGATAGTGCCATAGTTGCACAGAGCCAAGAGGGTCTGTGTGTGTAAAACACACAACACATTGTGTGTGAGACAGAGACGCACACACAGTATATGCACCTATCTCTGGATGCAGGACTATAGAAGTGCCAAATAGTATTTTTTATTAATGTATTGTGAAATACATCAGGATAATTAAAATGCTAAAAAGGGTCTGTACATAGAAAACCTCCATCTCCAGTGCTTTAAAGTTTGCAATATGCTTATTCAAACAGTAGGAATATTTCACATGTAACTTTTAGACCTTACTGATTAGATGTGCCAATACAGAGAAAGGTAGAAGAAATATTCCTGATGCGCTGCCCCAGTGCAATAGTTGCCTTCTTAGGAACATTTCCCACTGGTCCAAGCTTTCCATTACAAGCCTATATTATGTCCTGACTGTGTGAATAAAGCAGCACACTTTGGAATGCAGGCAATAACCAGCCAGGGCAAAGCTATACCCTGGGGAAGATTAAGGAATTGTAACCACTTACAAAAAAAAAAAGAAAAAAGTTTGCTGAGATTGAAGCATTGCTGGTCATATTTTCTAGCCTGTATAATAAAACAAATACTTAATTGGGATCTTGGATGGTTAATTATCTCCCCACATCAAGTTGTCCCTTCATCCACTGCTTTCCCCCTTTTCACTGTTATATCCCTCCTGCTGTTTTACCTGCTAAACTTTAGTGTGCTTGCCAGACTGTCTCTCTGATCATTAGTATATCAAAACTGGGTCAGAGTTCCTGTTCTCTTCATGGACTGAGTTGAAACAATGAAGCTCTTGAGCAGTTTTTCTGCTGCCTTTTTGGTGAAATATCTAGTGTCGATCAGTCATTCCTTGTTCTCAGTTGATTGAATTGAATGAACTAATTAGAAAAGTCAATTGGATGTAGGGGGTTAAAGAGCATCCATCTGTTCTGGATTTACTGTTGATTGAGAGGAGGCAGAAAGGTCAGGAATTGTGGCTTGTCTTTTTCACTGTTGGCAGCTGACAGGAACACTGATGAGGTGATAATGAACTAAAATGTCTGCCCTGTTGGCAGGATGGGAAGGGGACCCAGACAGTGGGCAAGTCTCACCCAAGTTCTTGCCAGGATTTTCATTTTGTAATAGAAGCTGTCTAACACAAAGCTAACAGGTATACTTTCCTGGATGAATGTCAGAAATGTAATGTATCAGCAGTGGATATGGGAGAGGTGTATATAGCATGTTACTCACAGCACTGCAGCCCTATAGAAAGAAGGTTCACTCACTGGCTGTAGTCACCAGGCAGTCCAATTTGATAGAAGCAATGACAGAACCAAGGCCAGAATGTAAAATTATTGATTAAATTCTGTAGAACTTCTTGCAGCTGGTAGTCCTGACTTCTGGCAATATTGACTAGCTGTTCTTAACCATGCCATTCAGTCATGAAGGGTTCTCAATTAGAGTTTTTGAATGAAAAAAATAGAGTTTTAAAGGCATTATTTTTCCTCTTTCACTATTGTTACTCTTATTTCATCTTTACACTTCTATCATCCACCATAGCATATCATTTGTTCCTGTGGCTGCATTGCCTTTCAGTTCTAGTATAAGGTAACCCTTTCTCCTTCCAGTTGATCATACACATAGAGATTTGTATTATGTATGTACAAGCTTAACATTATGAAAAAGTACTGTAGGTTAATGTGATAGCCCAATTATTCCTTGGGTATATGTGGTAGTCTTCCTAAAATGGCTTTTCAGTAGAACCAAGATGCTTTTTCTTCACTGATGTATTCGTGGAAGACTTAATGACTGTTTGTGGTTTTACTGGCCTTGGGTAAGAATCCACAGGACTTATGTACCACTTTAGTCAGTGGTGTGTGTTGGTTGATTTGTTAAAAACAATTATAAGAGCATCTGGATATTGCCCTATCCTTATTGTTTCAAGAATTCATTCTTAGAGAGTAAACCTCTCTGACCTTCATTGATTACCTTCAATTTTATTCTCATTTATGAGATTACACAGTTAGGGAGGGGTAAAATATGAATAGGGATGTAAGTGACTAGTCGACTATCCAATAAACTCTTAATACATTTAAAAAGCTAAAGTACAGCAATGGGGACACAGTGTGAGCCAGGACAGCTGATTCGTGGATTGTGCCAGGTTGGTTTTCCCCCCCCTTCTCCGTGCACCCATAGGGAGACGTCCCCTCCCTACCAGCTAGGAGAGACTCGCTGCTCTGTTCTCAGCAAGGAGCTGCTGCTGTTGCTAAAGGAAAAGAACTCCTCCTCCAGCCAGACAGCTCTGTGCATGAGTCCTGAGCCCCTGGCTGGGCGGGGCTTATTAAGCAGCTGCAGGTCTGTGCTGCCATGCAGCTTAGAAGGAACACTGCTGCCCAGGACGATGTATAGAACAACTTCTCTTACCTCAGCAAAGTGTTCACTTAGTAATTTTGTTATTCCCTCCTTCCTTTCTCGGGTTTAGTTACCTTCAGTGTTCCCTGTAAGATGTGTGTTTGGGTGTCCACCCAGGAGAGATTGAAATGCCACCCTGCTGATTAGCTGGATGCCCACAGCTAGCAGCATGTGTTTTTACTGATAGTGTGCATCTGTACATGCCATGGTGCACATAACAAAATGTATTCTGCACATGGCTGGAAAAAATTAGAGGGAACATTGATTACCTTCAATTCTTTAATAGTAGTGAATATAGTTAGATTCCCTCATTTAGCTTAGAGAGACATCTTCCACCCTGAGGCCAGGAATGCCCTCATCTCTGGGCTTCAAACCCTGTGCCTCCTGCAGCGATGAGCAGCCTACTACCCTCAGCTGTCTAAAGTGACTAGGGGAAAACCCATATATGAGAGCATTGCCAGATCTGCCATGAGGTCATGCCTCATACGAAAGAGATAGGGGGGCTAGACCCCTTTGCCTCCCCCCATTCCTATGATCTTCAAGGACCCTTTTCATAAGCAACTTCTAGGCCAAAAGATGCAAGATGGGGTAAGGGCTATAGAGGAGGTACCTCAGCTTTTAAGAGGGAAAGGGTGTTTTACTCTTGCTATTTCCTAATCCTGAAGGACAGAGGGAGTCTTTGGCCCATCTTAGCCCTGCATCACTTCAACATCTATCACAAGAAGCTGAGTTCTGCATGGTCTCCCTGGCCTCCATTATTCCCTCCCTAAATCCAGAGATCTGGTATACCACACTTGACATGAAAGATGCCTATTTCCACATCTTCCAGGAACACACAAGGTCTCAAATTCATCATAAACCAGACCCACTACCAATTCACCATTCTTTCCTGTTGCCTGTCAACAGGAAAATTACCCTAAAATGCACAAAATGCATGGGAGTGTTGGTGGCCTTCCTCAGTACCTGAGACATTCAAGTCTACCGTTACCTCAGTGTCTGGCTTGGAAAGGGTTGGTTGAAAGCCTAGGGTAAAGCCAGCATCAGTCTGGTCCATGCTACCTTCCATGAACTGGGCCAATTGATAAACAAGCAAAAATGAATGCTCACCTCTCAAGATAGAGTTTATCAGTGCAGTGCTGGATTGTACCTGACTCAGAGTCTTTCTCCCAGAAGCTTGCTTCTAGACAATATCAGCTTTGATATCTAAGGTCAAGGAACGTGCCATCACAACAGCCCATTTTTGCCTCAGATTTTAGGTCACATGGCTACATGCGCTTAGGTGATACAGAATGAAGACTGCACTTCAGACTACTTCAAACTTGGCTGTCCTCTGGATACTCACTGAGCCATCACCACCTGAACTTAGTCCTTACCAGATTCTGCCTGGTCCTTACCTTGCTCAACTGTTGGAAGGGGATCCCCAGTCAGTGTGTGTGGGTATTCCCTTTTCACTTCCCAACCAGCAGTATCCCCTAATTTTGCACCTCAGGACTCAGTGCCTGTGGTCACAGGAAGAGCTCTCTTTGCACATAAACATCAAAATACTCAGATGGTCTACTGAGCATTCCAGGTATTCCTACCCCAGATCATGGTCAAAGTTGTACGAGTGCTCATAGCCAACACGTCAGATGCATTTTATAGCAACGGACAGGAAGGCATGTTCATGTCTACCCTATATTAAGAGGACATTCACCTGTGGAACTTCTGCATGAAACACTCCATTCACTTCAAAGCTTTCTATCGTCCAAGAGCTCAGAATACTTTGGCAGATCACTCAGGTCTTCTCTTACCTTCATCCCAAAGCAAGCAATCCATCTTCCAGAGAGAACGGTTTCCCTGTGGAGATCAGTTCTCAAGCAGGCAGAACAGGAAATGTCAGCTATTCTGCTTGCTATGTGGTTACAGCCCAGGTTCTCTTTCCAATGCCTTCCTACTCTCACGGATGAAGCTCCTGTTCTGAATATTTCCCCATATTTTTCTGACATACACAGTCCTTCTGAGAGTCAGATGAGACAAAGCAGTGATTATTCTTAATGACACTACCCTACCACTGAATGAAAAATATCCAGCTTATTCCTAGGCATTTAGAAGAATAATCTATATGGGTATAAGGCACTTTAATAATGACGTAACAGCATCCACACTATTTATCTCTTTCAGTAACAATCTCACAAATAATTAAATTGGTATAAAAAAATCCAAAACAGTTACTAATCTTTCCATACTGCTGTTCTTCATGAGCAACACATCTTGAACAACAGTTTACTGAAAGAGTTAAATTGGTAAAGTGTGAATGAATTTATAGCTTATTTCTCTAAAGGTGTAGAAATAAGATATTCCACTATTAGCATCTTTATTCAGGTATAACTATGTCCACATTGAGAGGTGTTGTACCATTTTATTTGTCCTGGCACATTTTGTGGATAGATAAGCCCTGACACCCATAGGAACTCTTTTCATTTTAAATGTAATTTTGTGTTATTGAAAGATGCCAGATTGATAACTCTTGGGTTTTGAACTTGTAGTTATCCACAGAATAGGTGTAAAGTGGGCAATGACAAATGAACAGTTCTCCAGTGTTGTTCCACCAGTTGTCTCCATCATGATTTGGAAGGGAATATCCTAGAGGTGAAAAGATAATTCTGTTCTATTCCATTGCTTATTCAGTCCTGTGCCTCTCTAACCGTCCAATCAGGGGCATGTATGTTGATGTTTTTGTTATAGTTTACAACTGGAATGTGAACTAAGTTATTATTTCATGTATACCTGAACAACTAACCACATGATGGTGATGACTTTTATTTACTTCCATATTTAAAACAGAAAAGCTAAAGAACCTATTTTGTTGTTCGATCTGGTCAAAACATGACAACCAATGTCAAAAAACATAATTTTTATAGGCTTTGAAACAGAACAATTGTTCATTAAATATTTTTCTAAAAGGTCATATTTTTTATAATTTCTTCTGATTGGATTTTCTCCTTTCTATCTTTTTCTCGTTTTTGCCACTAGGTATGATACAAATAACTGCTCAGACTGTGTGTGTGTGGGGGGGGGGAGGTCTGTTTTTTTTCAAAACATCTACAACTTTTGAAAAGTTAGAATAGCAGGGTTAGTTTGATTTTTTCCATTCTGTAACTTTTTCAAAGTTGCAGAAGTTTTAAAAAGTTTGAGTGGCAAAAGGAAGCAGAAACAAATAAAGAAAAAGGAGGGGGACCTCCAATTTTGATTGAAAAAAAAACCCAACAGAAAATGCTTTTTATAAAAGTTTATTTAAAAAAAAACAATTTGTCTCCTTAACTTTTTCAGAAGTTCTTCTATTATTGGCCTAACACATTGCGACCACACCAGTGCTATTCATAGTACGAATAAAATTGTTGCGCATGGGTGCAGTCTATGGGCATGTCTTCGTAAAATTAGGTGTGTTGTAATCGCGTTTAAAAAAAACCAGGAAAGACACCACACCTTGGTTGTTAACTTGGGTTAGCAGTTCAATTTAAAGCTGTAAGGAAGCCTGGGATTGGACTCAAGTTGCTAACCTGAGTTAAAAGTTGCTGCGTGTTCACTGCTTTTTTAATTTGAATTTAGCTAATTCAGGTTACCATACTTGATTAAGAACTTTATTTTTGTGAAGATGTACCCTTTGAGGCTCATTTTTAAAACTGGTTCTCTACTTTTACCCTTTCCTTATTTTCTGTTTTTCATTGCACCAGTATCTCTCTCCTGGATAATAATATCTATAGTTGACTTGTGATACTCATTGCTAGCAGGGAAATACCTGCAAACTTTTTTAATATTTCATTTGTAGCCTGTGTGTTTTGATGTAGATAGTGAAGTAGTCTTCAAACTGATGGATTTGGGAGATTTAGATTTGGCAAATAAATAAATATAACAGTCAGTACATCTGTTTCTACCATTCTTCTTATGGCAGTTTACTTGTCTTGTCTTAAAACTTCCCGTTGTTCTCCTATATTTAGTTTGAATGGAAAAGTGTTTAAAATTACCTTGTAATGAGTCTCATACAGTGATTTCTAGTGTATCAACTCAAATTACTTTTTCTCATATTCCTTACTCACCTTCAAAAATAACACTGTATTGCTTTTAGATGGTGATAATCTTTCAACACAGAATTCTTTGCCCCCCAAAAGCCTGTTCTCAAAAAAAGAATCTAAAAGATTGTTAGCTATTGCTCCTGAGTTTTTCACAGGAAAGTCCTCTTTAATTTTGGACACCAAGCTCAAATATTGCCTGCCAATTCCTAGTTTTTCATCCATTTCATAATTAAATAGGAAGGTCCTAATTTGTAGTTTGAAAGCATCGGTGACAACTCCTCACCAATGTTCCCTTTGTTTGTTTGTTTTCTATCCATGAGTGGAATAAATTTTATGTGCACCAAGCCGTGTGTGGATGTACACCACCAATAGAAACACATGCTGCTAGCTGTGGGCACTCTGCTAATTAGCTGGGTGGCATTTGAATCTCTCCTTGGTGGCTGCCCAAGGGCTCAGCTTACAGTGAACACTGTTGCTCACCCATTCATGATTTGTTCCTGTTATTGCAATCCTTACATCATAAATCATATCACTATATCATAGTTTGAGTTTGCCCTGAGGATGGGAAACTGGCTGTATGGGGGGGGGGGGGGGTGTAGACTTCAAAATGACAATGGCATCCTTTTGGTCACAACATTTTATGTGTTTCTAATTTCTGTTGTGTCTCTTTCTTTTCAAAAGGGCAATAAGGAATCAAGCTCAGGAGAGCTGTCCCATAGAGAAGCCCTAGGCAGGCTATGGTCTTTCAGGGTATGTCTACACTACAAAGTTAATTCGAACTAACAGACGTTAGTTCGAATTAACTTTGATAGGCGCTACACACACGATCCGCTAGTTCGAACTTAATTCGAACTAGCGGAGCGCTTAATTCGAACTAGGTAAACATCATTCTACGAGGACTAATGCCTAGTTCGAATTAACTACAGGCAGTCCCCGGGTTACGTACAAGATAGGGACTGTAGGTTTGTTCTTAAGTTGAATCTGTATGTAAGTCGGAACTGGCGTCCAGATTCAGCCGCTGCTGAAACTGACTGCCAGTTCTGATTTACATACAGAATCAATTTAAGAACCCCAAGCGTCCCCAAGTCAGCTGCTGCTGAAACTGATCAGCAGCTGATTCCAGGAAGCCTGGGGCAGAGCAACTCTGCCTCAGGCTTCCTGTAGTCAGCGCTGGTCAGTTTCAGCAGAAGCTGACTTGGGGACGCCTGGGGCAGAGCAGCTGGGGTGCTGCTGGGTTGCTCCAGTAGCGCCGCTCCTCGGCACTACTGGAGCAAAGCAGCAGCACCCCATCTGCTCTGCCCCAGGTGTCCTGATTCAGCCGCTGCTGAAACTGACCAGCAGCGGCTGAATCAGGACCAGAGCAGCTGGGGTGCTGCTGGGTTGCACCAGTAGCACCCAGAGCGGCGCTGCGGGACCAACCGGCAGCACCCCAGCTGCTCTGCCACAGGCGTCCGGAGAAAAGCCTAGTCTGCTGGGGGGGGGGGCGTACTAGCTGCGCCCCCCCCACCCCAGCAGACCAGGAAGACTCGGGCGGCGGACCGAGATGCTGCGCGTCCTGCCGCCTGGGTCCTCCGCGGCTTTGCTCCCCGTCTCCCTGGTCTGCTGGAGACCAGCAGACCAGGGAGACGGGGAGCGCCTCTGAGGACGCCGGCAGCGGAGCAGCCCAGGCGCGCCTGGGGTGCCCCGCTGCCCGAGCCCCCCCCCGCGGCTTTGCAAAGCGCGGGGAAGCCGGCGGTGGGGCAGTCCAGCTGCGCCTGGGGTGCCTCGCTGCCCGAGCCCCCCCCCCGCGGCTTTGCAAAGCCGCGGGGGGGGCTCGGGCAGCGAGGCACCCCAGGCGCGCCTGGACAGCCCCGCCGCCGGCTTCCCCGCGCATTGCAAAGCCGCGCGGGTGGTGGGGGGGGGGGGCTCGGGCAGCGGGGCTGCCCCGCTGCCCGAGCCCCTCCGCGGCTTTGCTCTGCGTCTTCCTGGTCTGCAGACCAGGGAGACGCAGAGCAAAGCCCCAGAGTACACGGGCGGCAGGACCGCGAGGTCCCGCAGTCCGTGTACTCTGGGGCAGCCCCGTTCGTAACTGCGGATCCGACGTAAGTCGGATCCGCGTAAGTCGGGGACTGCCTGTAGTTCGAATTAAGGGCTGTGTAGCCACTTAATTCAAACTAGTGGGAGGCTAGCCCTCCCCAGCTTTCCCTGGTGGCAACTCTGGGCACCACCAGGGAAACTCTTCTGCCCCCCTCCTAGCCCCGGAGCCCTTAAAGGGGCACGGTCTGGCTACGGTGCCTATGCCAGGTGCAAGCCTGCCAGCACCCAGCCAGCAGACCCTGCACCTGGCACGGCTCGAGCCAGCCACCCGCTGCCACCCAGCCCTCCGCCTCTTCCCGGGTCCTCATCCACGACCTCCGCACTAGGCACAGGAAAGTGGCCGTCTAGGGCAGGAGAGCTGCCAGCCTGGCCACCCAAGAGCAAGTTTGCATGAAAATCAGGGTGGTCCAGTGAGACCCCCAACCCTGAGCCCTGATCTTAGAATGGCCGTACTGGGTCAGACCAAAGGTCCATCTAGCCGAGTAGCCTGTCTGCCGACAGCGGCCAATACTAGGTACTCTGGAGGGGATGGACCAAAGACAACGACCAAGCCATTTGTCTCGTGCCATCCATATCCAGCCTTCCACAAACAGAGGCCAGGGACACCATTTCTACCCCCTGGCCAATACAACTCCATGGACCCAACCTCCATCACTTTATCTCACTTCTCTTTAAACTCTGTTCTAGTTCTAGCCTTCACGGCCTCCTGCAGCAAGGAGTTCCACAGGTTGACTATTTGCTTTGTGAAGAAGAACTTTCTGTTATTAGTTTGAAGCCTGCTACCCATTCCTTTCCTTTGGTGTCCTCTAGTCCTTCTATTATGGGAACTAATGAAGAACTGTTCTTTATGCACCCTCTGCACACCACTCATGCTTTTATAGACCTCTATCATATCCCCCCTCAGTCTCCTCTTCTCTAAGCTGAAAAGTCCCAGTCTCTTTATCCTCTCTTCATATGGGACCTGTTCCAAACCTCTGATCATTTTAGTTGTCCTCCCCCTCCCACCCTCTCTTCCCCTCTCCCACCTCCTTTTCCCAGTCTCCCCGAGTTTTGTTCAATAAAGAGAGTTTCTATTTTTGAACACACGTGTCCTTTATTTTGTACATCAGGAAGGGGGCTAGGGAGGGGTAAGTGGAAGGAGGTGAGGGAGGAATGGGGTATGAGCCCCCGATGAGGAGGACTGGGGTGGCTCTGTGGGCTCCTCAGGGTGGAAGCTCTCCTGCCCCCCCCCCCCCCCCCCCCGGATGGCAGCCTGCGGCAAGTGCAGCCGGGCTGATGGCTGAGTGCTGTAGTGTGTCGAGTGTGGGCACTCAGGGCACTCCAAGCCAGGACTGCTTTGCAAGCGGGGAACCCCTGAGAACTGTCTGTCCGGGGTGGGGGTCAGGTCCCTTTAAGCACAGCCCTCGGCTAGCCTGAGACAGCGGCTCCATGCTCTTAAGTCCTATTCTGATGCCCTGCCAGCACTGCTTCCGGCCATCCTTAACCTCGGTTCAGGGTCCACTCAGTGTGGACATGCTAGTTCGAATTAGAAAAATGCTAATTCGAGCTAGTTTTTAAGTCTGGATGTGCTAATTCGAACTAAGTTAGTTCAAATTAGCGCTGTAGTGTAGACATACCCTGAGATATTAAACATTTTGTCTTCAGTCTGACACATTTTCCTCTCTTTCAAAGGTAGGTGGGTGTACAATAAACAGGTAGTGTCCTAATGTGTGAGGGTCAAATAAACCACTTATTTAAGAAAAAATTAAGAATAAAAACAGATGGCTTAACTTAAGTGCTTGTTGGTGATCCAAGAGCTCATATTGATAATATTACTAAGCTTTCAGAGCCCCTTCATATTAAGCTTCCCATGATATATCTCAAGGAAGCCAGAATACAGTTTTTAAATGTGATTATAGGTTGGAAAATGCTAAGTGATTATCTGCCCAGAAATCCTTTTGTTAAACTATGCTCAAGGGAGGTTTGGTCAGAGTTGCTGATCTTGCCCAATATCTATTTGTCTGGCTTAGTCTCTTTCTATTATTTAATGAATGCTTCCCTCGCCTTAGAAGGTTGACATCAGAAGTCAAGGTGACCACCTTCCACACAGTGCACATTTATGTGAGGATGTGTTTCATAGAATTGTATGTGAATGAAGGTGAAAAGACAGATTTCAGTCTAGGAGACATTTCATTTTATGTGTGTGTATATATTTAAAGTTTCCTGGACTTTCTTCATGAATTTGTTGAAGTTTCTGCTGTTATGATCAAGTTTTCTGGTACTACAGTTCATTATAACTATGTTGAGCCAGACTGACACATTCTCTTTTGGGGCTGGGAGGAAAAAGGGAAGAAAAATGTGTGAAAAGGAGAGGCATAGTGTTAAAACTTAAAATCTGACTCTTGCATTATTAGCATTCTGTTATAAATACTGCTTTTTCCCCTCTTCTCTAACATAGGAGGATAGGCCAGTCCCCTAACTTCCTCCAGATTGGGGTAATTCCACTTCTGGAAATTTGTTGCTTTGAAAATCTGTTCTGAATGCAAATAGCTAGCCCTACTTCCAACAAGATTATCATCTTTCTCTTTGGAAAATGTGATTAGAAGTCAGGGCCTGAACATTTTAACTGTATCAGTCTTTTATATTTTTGTCCAACGTTAGGTCATGTTGTAACACTGAAACAATCTGCGTAGTCCTTGCTAAAGAACAAAAACAGAAAATACATTCACTGATTGTTGAACCCTTTCTACAGCCTTTAACCCAGGGACAGGGAACCTTTTTTAGGTCGGGCACGCTGACCCATGGAAAAATCAGTCGGTGGCTGCACGTAAGTGAGAAGCTAAGAAAAACTCCAAGCCCTCAGTAACATAGCCCCTGACTGAGAAGGAGAAAGACACTCCCCACATTCCTCTTGCACACCAGAGCCTAATGGGGTCCAGGCTAGTAGATTTTGTGTGCTCCAGTCCCTCAGGACTCTCCATGGAGGCATTGCTCCCCAATGCTAGGGAGGGATTCCTGAGCCTCGGGGACCGTATCCAGGCAAGCTGAGGGCCACATTCGGCCCCCAGGCATGAGGTTCTCCACCCCTGCTTTCACCCATTGACCATGTGATGATGTGGCCAAGGCTACATCCCTTACATCTCTCAAGACACTGTGTTCATTATGGAAGTGAAGGGCCCAACGATAGTTGTGGACACTTGCTCATAAGGATGTTAAATTGCACTTAGCTATCTAATCATATAGTCAGTACAGCTTGTACTGACTAGCTGGCTTAAGCCAGGACTGAGCAGTCCTGGCTCATGCCAGTTCTGGGAGCAACCCATGCTGTGGCTCTGCATTTTAAATATTATAAGAGCCACTGGGCTCTTGCTACATTTAAAATGCAGAGAGGCAGCATCTCAAACCAGCACAAGGCAGAACTGCTCGGTCCCAGCTCGCACTGTGTTCAGCAGCCCCTGTTTGTGGCAGCAGCAGTCCCTGTCTGCGGTGGGGCCAGCTCCCCGGTGGGACCCCTGCAGACAGGGGCTCCCCTATTTCTCCCCTGATGCCTCTGATAGAGGCAGTGGGGGGCAGGTGGCACCCCAGAGACGGTGCTGGGGGGAACCAGCTTTTAAGCTTACTCCCCCAGTACTGGTGCCTGTTCTCCCCTTCCCACCCCCACCCCACTGCTGCAGGGGGCAGGAGAGGCAGAGGCAGAGCGGAGGAGACGACGAGCAGCGACTGAAGCAGTCCCCATGGGCTCTTGTGACATTTCAAAGGTCAAAGTGCCACAGTGGGAATCAGCATGAACTGGAACTGCTTCAGTCCCCACTCGCGCCATTTCCCTGCTGCATCTCTGCCTCCCTTGACCCCCGTGGAGAGTGGTACTGGGGGGAACCGGCTTTTAAGCTGGCTCCCTCCTTTGCTACCTTTCTCTGAGAGAGGCAGCAAGGAGCAGGGAAGCTACTAGTTGAGTCACTACTCGACAGTCCGATAAGCATAAGCTTATCGGATAGTTGATTAGTCGCTTACATCCTTACTTGCTCATCTTCATCTAAATGATCTCTAGGGTTTCATACTGTATGTCCCACTACCTAATGGGACTGCTTGATTTGATCATCCACAGTACAGATCACAAGTTCGTCAGTAACATAAAGACATGCAATTAGCTCCTACTTCTTTAAGCTGACTTAATGTAACAGCTATCAGATGCTAGCTGCTCATTTTTAGTTAGCTGGCACACAGCTTATTGAAACACAAACCACACAAGACTAAAATGATATTGTGAATAGAAAAGTTTTTTTAAGAAACTGTTGGTGGCTTGGGCATATTCATTATTCATGGACTTCAACTATCTATTGAACTGTGTCTTTGCTTGGCAGTTTTGGTCAATGCACACTTAAATTTAATCCCCATTCCTAGGTTCAGTCAGAATTAGAAGTTACCCTTTTATGGCTTGTTATTCATCTGATTTGTTGGAAATTTATCCTTCTGACAGAGTGAAGTCTGTGTTGCTCTCTGTTTATATATTGCATTTGTGGGTTGGGAGTTTTTAAAGTGTTAATATCTTATATTTGGTTACGACTATACAGTGTTTAGATATCTCATAGAACTGTGATAGATAAAACTGTGTGCTTTCTTTAATCTTGAGACTACCTGTCAGTACAAAAGGCTATTTTTCCTACATGACAGAGGAGTATTCATTCTAATTTCAGTCTGTGCAGTAAATTAGTGATGCTTCAGAAGACCTTCTCTATATGTTATTTATTTTTCTACTAATCTATCCAAACAATGGAAGTTATTAATACTGTTGTTATTTTTGCAGTACTGCCTAGGGATTTTCAACAGGGTTTAAGAGCCCATTATATGAATCACTGTGCAAGCAATACATGGTCTCTGCCCCAGAATGATTCTAACTTGGATTGAGACAAAATGCAGCAAGTGAATAAATAGACAAAGAAGATGCATGAACAAGGGCCATAACAGAGGCAGCTTCATTTACCAAAGCCTCAGTCAGCAGCCGATCTAACAATTGAATTTCAGTGACCTGCTCTGAGCAAGAGCTTATAACTCTCATTGGTCTATATGGTGGTTGTCCTGTTGTTCTATTATAAATTAATAGCAGTGCTGACACACTGAATATATTGGGGACAAAAAACTAGTCCAAATGCCAGAAGTTCAAAATCAAGCCTTTTGACTAAAGGGAGCTCATCAAATACCTGGATCAATTTACCAAGGATCATGGTGGATTCTCCATCACTGACAATTTTTAAATCAAGACTGGATAATTTTCTGAATGTAATGCCTTGAGATTTATGTTAGAGAATTTCTCTGACCTTTGTTAGTCTGCCTTCCTGAATAAGATTATCACTATGGTCCCTTTGGCGTGGGAAACTATGAATCTCCTGCCAAAAGATGAAAACTAAGGTAACAGTTTCAGTCTTATGTTGCAATTGCCAGTGGAAACAGCTGTGCATGCGTTCTACTGTAATCTTTGTTCAAGTTTGTATGGAGAGTGTTTTGGAGTTGGAAAGACTGGAACCGAGCATAAAGAAAGGCATTGGGGTCTGAAAGGCTACAATTAGGAAAAATGCATTGGAACATATAGAAGAGGGATTCAAAAAGATTATAGATCATGCTATATAACTTTGTGGTGTTACATAATATAAACTTGTAAATATAAGCAGTCCTAAAATGATATACACATGAAATTAATGGATGGGAGTTAAAAATGGCAGCTATAGGCAGTGGGGAATGCAGATTGAGTGAGTTACATAGATGCAAGAAGGTGATTCCAGACAACATGAGCTGCAAAGTGGAAGTTTCCTGTACCAGTTGTGTGTAGAGAAACAGAGAGACAACTGGTGCTAGATGATAACGTGCAGAAAGAGAGGTAGGGATGAGGTTTATGTAGTAGGTTGGGGTAAATCCATAGAAGTATTGAAAACAAATAGACAATTTAAATTGAAAGTAATTGGAAGTCAGTGCTATAGCTTGAGGATGAAAGTGATGAGGTCACATTTCTTTGTGTGGAAAGGCAAACGGCAGTATCTAGCCCATTCCAGAAATGGGAAAGTGGGGCTTTGTTCATAAGTTTGAGGATGATTTTTTTCTAACTAAAGTTTAATCTTATCTCCCTCCAAAGCTGCTTAACATTGTTGTATACCAGCAAGCTCCCCAAAAATTTCAGTTAAAATAATTACAATTCAGAAGACCATTTTAATTATAACCGTGGTTAGTAAAGAAACAAGGAGTGTAATTAATGGGAGATAGCTCTGGGCTTATTGGTATTGGGCTTATGATGAACACGGTTGGGGAAAAGTCAACATGGTTTCTGTAAGAGGAAATCATGCCTTACTAATCTACTACAGTTCTTTGAGGGGGCCAACAAACTTGTGAACAAGTAGGCTCTAGTAGATATGGTGTACTTAGATTTCCAGAAAGCCTTCGACAAGGTCCCTCACCAAAGGCTCTTATGTAAAGTAAATTGTCATGGGATAAGTCCTCTCACGGTTTGATAACTCATCAAAAGACAGGAAGCAAAGGGTAGGAATAAATGGTAAGTTTTCAGAATGGAGACAGGTAACTAGTGGTGTCCCCAAGGGTCCGTACTGGGACCAGTCCTACGCAACCTATTTATAAATGATCTAGAGGAAGGGGTAAACAGTGAGGTGACAAAATTTGCAGATGATACTAAACTGCTCACGATAATTAAGATCAAACCTGACTGAATAGCTTCAAAAAGATCTCACCAAACTAAGTGATTGGGCAACAAAATGGCAAATGAAATGTAATGTTCATAAGCAATGCATATTGGAAAAAAGAAGACCAACTATATATATAATATGATGAGGCTAATTTAGCTGTAAGTACTCAAGAGAGGTCTTGAACTCACTGAGGATAGTTCTCTGAAAACATCCACTTGGTATGCAGTGGCAGTCAAAAACAAACAGAATGTTAGGAATCATTTTAAAAGGGATGGTAAATAAGACAGAGAACATCTTATTGGCTCTATATAAAACCATGGTACGCCCACATCTTGAATACTACATACAGGTTTTTCTCTCAAAAAAGATAGATTGGCGTGGGAAAAGGTTTAGAAAAGGGCAACAAAAATTATTAGATGTTTGAAACGGGTCCCACGTGAAGAAAAATTAAAAAGATTGGGACATTTCAGCTTAGAAAAGAGGAGAGTAAGGGAGGTAAGACAGAAGACTATAAAATCATGACTGGTGTAGAAAAAGTGAATAAGGAAAAGTTATTTATTTGTTCCTATAACACAAGAACTAGGGGTCACCAAATGAAATTACTAGGTAGCAGGTTTAAAACATACAAAAGGAAGTTTTTCTTCACACAGCGTACTGTCAACCTGTGGAACTCCTTGCCAGAGGAGATTGTGAAGACCAGGACTTTAATTTATCTAGAAAGAACTAAATAAATTCATAGAAGGTTAGGTCCATCAATTGGTATAAACTGATTCTGTCAGAGGTTGAGAATGGGTGACAGGAGAGGGATTGCTTGAAGATTCCCTGTTCTGTTCACTCCCTCTGGGGCATCTGGCACTGGCCACTGTTTGAAGGCAGGATACTGGACTAGATGGACCTTTGGTCTGACCCAATATGGCCGCCATTATGTTTTTATGGTAAAGTGATTTCATACAGTTCTTCACTAATGTTGAACCACAAAGTGAATTTTTTGTTCATCCTGAAAAGTGGTGTCTACTGTAGGTAGACTGTGCTAGGTATCTGGTGCTGTCCCATTGCCTCTCATAGCTGGATTTTCCCTTTCATGTTGCATTATTCTGACTTTATCTAAGGTTTTTCCGTTCATTTCAGGAAATAAGAATCTGAATTTAGTAATGTTTGTGAGCAATGTCTAGTACGTGGCATCCTGATATTTAAAGTTTGGTTAATTAGAGTTGTTGACTCTCAGAAATCAATTTCATTCTTATTCTGTCTGATAGGGAATAGTGGAAGCTCAGCCAAAGCCAGAGTCTCCAGGGTAAGGGAGCAAGGAATTAGCCTGCATTTCCAAAGTGAATGGTTTCCCTTCTAAAGAGACTCTGGAAAATAGCTTAACAGTTCCTGGGGGAAGTAAGTTATAAAACTTGAGAAGGAGATATTTAAATCCTGTGAGCTAGTCAGCCAGCAGCAGTGGAATTGGCTGTCAGAACTTGTAAAAGGCTCGACCAATCTCTGTGTCTTGTGACTGAAGCAATGAAATATCTCAGTTTTTGCATTGTGTACTGTTTTGCTACTGTTTATTTTTTAGGCAGAAAGCAATGAGTGCTATATTTTTAGAATACATTGTAAGAAAGGGTATTGCAAAGGTCCCTCAGATTACTGATGTTTCAAAATATGAGAGTAAATAAAATCTGAGACTCTGCTATGACTGATGAAGTCATACTGAAGCCCAGTCCTAGATCTACTTTTTTTTAACATCTTTTTTAACTATGGAAGCTGTGGTCAGTGTTTCAAATTTCTGTACACAGCACATTGGATACTTTAAATTCAACCAGAAAAAGTCAAGAATACAAAGGCATTTTCACTGATGTGATAGTTAAGAATCTGGCTTGTTTTGAAGATATTCTATCCCCACCGGTAAGCTTTCTCTGAACCTGGATTTTATATCAAATTCTGTCTGGGCAATGCTCATGCTTGACATTACAATAATTGGCATGCAAGTGGAACTTCGTCAGGAAGCGACCAATATTAAGCACAAACCCAAACCTGAGAATTACTCTAAAGTATGAATCTGTCATCCTGTACATAAAGCCTTAGGAAAATATTTCCCATTACTGCTACAGGGCCACATTTGTCCCTGATTATAGCTCTATAGTCTTGAAATAAATGGTAACCATTTAACCCCAGTGAGTCCAGTTTCAAACGTTATAGACAATTGTATTTTGGTTATTTTATCCTGCACAGGCTTCCATAAACTGGCACATGGCACTAGGTCAAGAATGTCTAAAATATGCCCCATAAAAAGTAGCCTGTAATTTTGAGAGACACACGCCCTCGGGGTGTCGGTGCGTCCCAGCACTGCACACCAGTTTTTTCCTAGCAGTGCACTGGGGTCGTATATGCGTGGTGTGCAACGCGCAGCACAATCCAATCGTGCATGTGCGTCCACCATCCCCTTAGTTCCTTCATACCATCCTCGGCTCAAGAGGGACTTCTGCAGTGCTCTTCGTTCTTCAATAGTTTTCTGCAGATAAGTGGTGGTGTTAATTCCAAGTTCTTCTCCCTAGTTGTTTTGCCAAATTTTTTGCCAAAAAAACCAACAACCCACCTTTCGTTCCTCCAAGTTGGTTTGCCCGCCGCTTAAGACCACCCACCCGGGATGATAGGCTCACCTGGTTTCAAACATTGCACAGACTGCAACGAGGCAATGCTGGCCTCAAACGGCCACACAAAATGTGTCAAGTGCCTTGGTGACTCCCATGTTCAACAGAACTGCCCACACTGCACAGAACTTCAGGCTTGAATGTGGAGAGACAGAGGTCTCCGCTTGAAGATACTTATGATTGAGACAGGCCAACACCCTTCCTCAGACCCAGGCTTTCAGCAAATTGCCAACAATAAGGGGAACAAACTTAAAGGATCCCCAAAGAAATGTGCCATGTCTCTACCTCAAGACCTGCACTCACTTTAGCGGTGTTTGAACAATAGGCAGGCTAGAAAAGCTGACAAACCACACCTCAGCACGTATGATAAACTGGGCACCTCTGTTGCTGACTGGGTCTCCACAAACGCACGTCTCGCAGCGCCTGTACGGAGGCTACAAGCCATTCAGTGCCTACCTCACAGAACCTGGCACCAAGCATGGCACTGACAAGCACAGCGCCTGAGATCACAGTGCCAAGAGTGCATACAACGGCACCGCAACAGCTGACGGTGCAGCCTATTGGCACCATCCTACCATTGCAGATGGCGGCAAATACTCATGCTGCGAGCTCTGCTCCTGAAAAACCACAGGCAGCAGCACTGGGTGCAACACCACTAGCCTCAGTGCCGTTTACTCCTACACTTAGCTACCAGCCTCAGAGAGACCTTTTTAAGAACTGACAAACTATCTTATTCAGCACCATCCAAATACATGTCATCACCTACCTATCAAGTGATGACAATGAAGAGCCAAGGTTTTTCTGACCCCAGCTGTCGCCAGGCACAGAAACATCAGGACGTTCATCACATGCCAACTTTGCCCACCCTACCAAAGTAGGCATGCCCCCCTGAGCTCCATATCCATGGATACCACCACCCATGCCTCATCCACCACAATGGCAATACTGGAGCCCATGGCCTCAATATCACAAAAATAGATTATCTAAGAGAAAGCACTCTATAAAGGCACTTTCTCCTCTTTCCTAATTCGCTCTAATACAGAGGGAACAGAATCAAATTGATGAACTGCAGTCCCACAACTTAGGTCCAGACACATCATTAGACACAATCTCACCATCTGTGACAGACGAAGCTATCATGCCACTGCCCTCCCTCGGCAACCACTGACGACTTCACCCCTTTCCAGAAATTTTTAAGAGAGTCGCAGATTACCTAAACATTGCAATGGAGAACGTGTAGGACAGACAACTATGAGCTTACCAACATCCTGCAGGCTACGCCTTCCTCTAAAATTGCCTAACCTATCAACTCAGCCATCATGGAACCTGCCAAATTTGTTTGGAAAACTCCTGCCTCAATTCTTCCCACCTGCAAAAAGGTAGACTGCAAGTACTAGGTTTCCCCAAAGGGGTCGGAGTTCTTATTCACTCATCCAGCACCAAGCTCCTTGGTAGTCAGTGCGGCTCAGCAAAGAAATAAATAGCAACAAAACCATTCCATGCTGTCAGACAGAGATAATAAGGCAGTGCCTTAGATGCAGCTGGCCACGGCCACAAGGCCAACAGCTATAGCAGTTGTCATGAGAGGGGCTTCATGGTTCAGTTCCTCTGTTTTCCCTCAAGAAATCCAGTTGGCTGTGGAAGATCTACCATTTTAGGGAGAAAAGCTCTTCTCATCTAAAACCTACGAAGTCCTCCATTCCATTAAAGACTCTTAGGCCACACTACATTCCCTTAACATTCAGACACCTGCAAAAAGTAGGAGGCAGTATAGATACCAGCTGTACTAGAGGCTAAGATATCTGCAGTTCACATATCAATACCAAAGGCAAGAGCATCTGCCACACCAACAACGCAGCCACGGCAGACAGCAGCGTAGATGCAACTAGGGCAATGCTACCAACCAGCCGTCTCAGCCCAACAAGCAAATTTTAGGCATTCGTTGAGAAACTGAAAACTATCTTGCCTTTTCCAGAGCTCCCAAACACTAGGAAACTTTTCACCTATCAACTTTTGCCATTCTATAACACATGGTGCAACATAATATCTGACAAATGGGTGCTACGGACAATTTTATTTGGCTACACCATCCCATTCCTGTCCATTCCCCCGTCCGTCATCAGGGACCCTTCTCGCTAGACTATATTACAACAAGAAGTAGATCACCTTCTACAATAGGGTGCTATAGAACCTGTTGCCCCAGAATGTCAGAGGACTAGGTTTTATTCTCATTATTTCCTCACTCAGGAAAAAAAATCTGGAGGTTGGCATCCAGTTTTGGATCTGAGGGTCGTGAACAAATTCATAAAGATGCAAAAGTGCAAAATGGTTACATTATCCAACATTATCCCATCTCTGGAGTTCGGGAATTGGTTTTTGTCTCTCGACTTACAAGACACATACCTTCATGTGTCTATCCGTCCTGCTTGTAGACGGTTTCTCCATTTCACCCTATGTATGCAGCACTACCAGCATATATTTCTATCCTTCGGACTGTCCAGGGCGCCAAGGGTTTTCTCCAAGATGGTGGTGGTGGTTATGGCCCATCTCAGAAAACAGGACGTTACCATATATCTGTACCTTGACATTTGCCTTTTCAAGTGAAGAACTCAAGATTAATCCTATTGCTGTACCCATCTGGTATGTCAGTGCTTCCAGTTGCTGGGACTCCTAATACAGGAGGAAAAAAAATCAGTCCTTATGCCAACTCAGTGAATACAGTTTATCAGGGTGCACCTGAACTCTGCCTCAACCACCGCCTCTCTACCTTCTGATAGATTCCTAAATATCCGCAAGCTAAAATCACTCCACATAAAGCCACGTGTCACAGTCCATGACTGCTTATAACTCCCGGGACTCATGGTATCCTCTGTGGTCCCCAATGCCCATCAATTCATGAAGTGCCTCCAGGGATGGCTCAGATTGAATTACAAGCCCATCCTACACTCGCTGACCAAAACACTATCAGTTCCCAACACAGCAAAAAGTGCGATACTGTGGTGGACAGAACCATACAATTTATGCAGGCACATACCCTTTCAAACCCCAGAACCCACAGTGGTCATCACCACGAATGCTTCCCTCATGGATTGAGGCGTGCATATGAAAGACCTTACAACCTAGGGCCTATGGACTCCGGCAGAGAGGACACTACATGTTAGGGTTTGTCTAAACTACATGGCTCCGTCGATGGAGCCATGTAGATTAGACAGATAGGCAAAGGCAAATGAAGCCGCGATTTAAATGATCACGGCTTCATTTAAATTTATATGGCTGCCGTGCTGAGCCAACAAACAGCTGATCAGCTGTTTGTCGGCTCAGCGCGCTAGTCTGGACACTCCCCTGCTGACATCAAAGCCCTTTGTCAGCAGCCCAGTTATTCCTCGTGGGATGAGGTTTACCGGAGCTGCCGACAAAGGGCTTTGATGTCGGCAGGGGAGCGTCCAGACTAGCGTGCTGAGCCGACAAACAGCTGATCAGCTGTTTGTCAGCTCAACGCGGCAGCCATGTAAATGTAAATGAAGCCGCGATCATTTAAATCGCGGCTTCATTTGCCTTTGCCAAAAAAACAAATCTACATTGCTCCCTCGACGGAGCCATGTAGTTTAGATGTACCCTTAGTGTCCTCAAGCTCAGGGTCATTCAGCTCGCATTCTAACATTTTCTGTTTCACATCACTGGAAGGCACATCAGGATATATACTGAGAATACGGCCTGTATGTTTTATATAAACAGGCAAGGCAGAGCACGATCCTATGCCATATGAATGGAAGCCATAGCACTTTGAAATTGGTGCCTTACTCATGGCATCTCCATAAGCGCATGCCATTTCCTAAACACCATGGCTGACACCCTATGCAAAGCCCTACCACAAGATCACGAGTGGCAGATTGACCCTTCAGTTGTAGCAAAGATATTTGCACAGTGGAGATAACATAGACCTATTTGCCACCAGAACAAACAAAAAGTGCCCACTTTATTGCTCCAGGGCAGGCATTGGAAAGTACTCACTTGGAGATGTCCTTATCCTCAAGTGAGACCATCACCTACTCTATGCATTCTCTCCCTTTCCCCTCTTCAACAGGGTACTCATCAATATACAGAAGGAAAAAGTGAGGGTTATCCTAATAGCACTTTGTTGGCCTGGGCAACCGTGTTTCCTCTCCTGAACAGAATGACCCTACAACACCTATTCACATTCCCATGTAACCTAAGTATATTATTCCAACTGGGAACCGAAGCTCCCAATCCACAATTTCTCATGCTTCACTTCCAGGTGTGGTACCTCGATGGTTCACAGGCATAGAATCGTTCCAAAGACTTTTTGCAGAGCGTAGCAAGGTATATCAGATATCATCTCAAAGATTATTCCCTTGGATCTCAGACCAGGAACGGAAGGTGCTCCTCCACAGCAGGGTCCTTGCAGCGAGGAAGACATTCAGTAACAAATTATCTCGTTTTGTACATTGGGCTGCTTCTCATAACATACAGACAGAGGAAGGCCCCCTACCTGCAATCCTTGAATATTTCGTGCACCTTAAGCAATTTTAGTATACCTCTCATCCACCTGACCATTGACGACACCACAGTCTTTGCACATCCCACAACCAAACTCTTCCTAAAAGCCTACAGGCATTATATCCTGACTTCGCTGCCATACAGGCACCTTGGGACCTACATCTGGTACTAACCATGCTCATGAAACCTCCATTTGAACATATGGCCACATACTCCCTTGTCCATTTAATGCTCAAAATAGTGTTCTTAGTTGCAATAATGACAGCACGTCAGGTGGGAGAGATGGCTGCCCTAATGGCAAAAGCATTTATCATCTTTTTTTAAGGACAGAGTCTCTCTACAGACACATCCAAAATTCTTACCCAAAGTACGCTCTTCCTTCCACCTTAATCAGACAATACACTTGCCTGTATTTTTTCCCAAGCCTCATGCCAGCTCCTTCGAGGCACAGATGCACACCCTCAATGTCTGTAGGGCACTGTCCTTCTACCTTCACAGAACAAGACCCTTTAAATCATCCCGAAGACTTTTTGCAGAGCATAGCAAGGCACATCAGATATCTCAAAGATTATTCCCTTGGCTCTCTGACTGCATCACAGTGTGCTACAATTTGAATCATTTACCACCACCTCAGTCCATGCACATCCCACAAGAGCAGTCACCACTTCGGTTGCTTACCTGAGGAAGGTTCCCATTGACAATATATGTGCTGCTTCTACATGGACATCAGAACAAACCTTTGCTAAGCACTGTGCACTTTTTGCTGTCCCTCTGTACTCCACAAGAGTAGCAAAGGCCATACTGAAGACAGCTTACCTGCCTGATCTGAAGTCCCTACCTCCATAAGACATATTGCTTTGCAGTCACCTGGTGTGGCGCATCCCCAGGGATGTGTCTCCAAGAAGAGGAGGTTACTCACCTTGGCTGTAACTGATGTTCTTTGAAATGAGTGTCACTGAGAGTGCTCTGCTACCCTCCCTTCCTCCCCTCTACTTTGGATTGTTAAAAAACATTTTTTCCACCTGGTTGGGTTCCGGATTATAGTGATTGAGACTACATACAGTAATCATAGTTGATAATTTTTTTATTTATGTTTCTTTCCCATGTCTCAATTTTATTCCTTCTTTGTGTAGCTGGATCCCATTTTGTATTAAGTAACTGAGTTATACTTTTCTGGTTGTAGTTGCTGTACACTATCTCCTCTCCTCACTAACCAAATGCCCTCTGGTTGTATCTTTGGAAGGTTAAATGGGCTGATTCATAATTTGACTACAATTCAGTCTTTTGTTTCTTTAGTGGCATTGGCTCTGGCTTTTATCGGTGTTTGGTTTGCTAGATAGCAGCGTTCCAAACCCACATTTGTGGTATTCCATAATCTACTTGTGACCTTTTTAGAGCAGGGTGGGGACAGCATATGCTATACAATTGTGGTCACAATGATTTAAAATAAACTGGGGATTTTGGAGGTCCTGATCCATAAGAATTAGTCAGCAAAACAATGTCTAATCCAGAAGATAACTCTGGGGAATAGAACATTTCTACTGGGAAATCATTAGAGCTGATACATTTCTTTTAAGCACTGCAACGCCAACTTTCAAACTTAAATTCTGCTATGAGGTACAGAGGAGACCTGCATGGAAAGTCTGCAAAGTCAACCTTTTTGTTACATGTTCTTCTTAAATGTGTAATTATTTTCTTATGTTTGTGTAAAGAAAACAATCTTTTATCCCTTTTCCTTTATAGAAACCTCTGATACAAGCACATTTAACAACCAGAATATATAGATATGTTCAATATCAAAGAAATAAAGGCTAAAATAATGTCTGATATAAACTCACACATGTATGTGCACACACATACACACACAGAGAGAATCTCCTTGGAGAACTCAAATTATGCAAGAAATAAATTTCCAAGGAAATTGGAACAATGAGGACATTTAAATGACTGCTTTTCCATATGAAATATCAGATCTCAGTGAAGAGAATAATGTTCAATAAAGGTGTGCTCTGAGCTGCAAGCAGCAGCTGTACTTGTTTCTACAAGTAGATTTTTCAAAGACATATCCTAGCAGCTAGTTGGAATTAGTAGAATGTGCTCTGATACCAGTAGAGACTGGGATATCTCCTTACAAGTCTTAATCTAATTTGACATATGCTGGGAGGAGATAGCCTGTTCTCTATTGGTGAAAACACAAATAATCTGGGACATTTGCAAAATGGTTTTATGCCATTATGATTGTACCTAAGGGTCATCTTAATATTTTAAGAACGAACCAAGCCTCCCCTGGAAGGTGTATTTGCTTTTAAGAGGATGGAAAGAACTAAGGGGTTTTTAGGAGGCAATTGCTTTCATCTTTTTCATTTTCTCTTAAATACTTATAAATGTTTTATAAAATTCATTCTATTTACTCTGCTGATGCCTCAGGTTAAGCCTGAATTGACCAGTTCTTCTACCTTATCAGGCAGTTCCTTCAACATATAATTAACTAGGGTTGGAGACGTATCATTTACCCAAGAGATTGGAATGAGCCCCAGGAGTCATTCAGATTTATCAAATATTATTGTAATTAGGGTGTGTACATTCCAGTAGAAACCTGCTCTAAGCTGAATTCATTTGAAACTATTTTAGATCTTTTTAATGCAAAGATATTGGTATGTATTGTGATATTCCATAATTATCATTTGCCAAAGACAATATTTATAGTTGAAGCCATTTTGAGATATAGAAAAGCAAAAAGGTCAACCTTTTGTATGCTTTTTTTTAAAAAAGCCATGTCTGGGAGAGTCAGGAGGGGGCCAAGAGCTCATGTGCTACATTTCAGCCTAGAGTGAACTTTTACAGCCAAATTCCAAACTCTTAAAACCATAGGATTTCACAGAAGTGTTGATACAGCAGTAATCTGAGCAGTATGAATAGTGCTGCTTGAATACAGTGGATGTTCAAGAGCCATGCCTTCTGATGGAAAGCACAGAAGTACAGACAATGCACAGGGAAAGCTATTGTAAACCTGCTTCAACAGGTCTTTGCTAAGGAAGTTTGTGAGGAACTAATACGGCTGTAGATGAATTCCATCTGCGTTGCCTTTCCTAACCATGCTGTGAAGGTAGGAAGTTGTAAGTCACAGGCTAAATGTATAACTACTACCTTCTGCCATTTTAAGGGTCTGTAAAGAGATGGCTGAAATTTCGCTCTGTTATACTTTCCTAATTTCCTTCCTTTTTCTGTGTGCTGACTCTCTATATTGCCTCTTCCAAGTCCTTAAGTTTCTAGGTCAGCATTCGTGCAAGAAGTAGTTTTTATAGAGATTGCAT
Source organism: Pelodiscus sinensis (assembly GCF_049634645.1). Lineage (NCBI taxonomy): Eukaryota > Metazoa > Chordata > Testudines > Trionychidae > Pelodiscus > Pelodiscus sinensis. The sequence goes on from NC_134711.1 coordinate 108,536,889, forward strand.
GTGCTGGTCCCAGACACCTGAGTATGTGAAGTGTGTTTAAAAAATCCTGTATCTGATCTGAATTTGTGGTTTGAACAAAGTCTGTGTGGCCAATATTGCTGCCAGCACCTGAGGGACCCAAAGCTCCCTTTCCACATAACAGATTAGATTGGAGACAAATTCAGCATCAAATGGAGATCCCCAGAGCTGTTCTGTTCTGACACGAGAGGAAAAGTCTCAGAAATTCCACCACAAAGATTAACTATTCTGTAGCACTGAATGAAGAGCATGGTTAAGGAGAGTCTATGATATGGGGAATTGCCTGCTTTGGGAGCAGTAGGGTCATATACTGATAAATTCTGTTGATCTGTTAGGAACATATATGTTATTGGTAACAATTAACTCCTGTTGCCTTCTTCATTCTCCTTCAGAGGCCATGAATTCTCTCTAAATTGGAAAATTAAAGACTCTAGCATTATAATGAAATAACATTTCTACATATACAGGTCTTATTCTGCCCCTCATTCACTATCCACACACTCCTGTCTTCCTCTCCCCCTGCCCCTCCCCCCAAAAAAACCCTAATCAGCCTCACTCTGAGCACTCTGAAATGTTTGTTCAGAAAACAACCTTGTTTTGACAGACAGCAATTATAGCACCTGGGCTTAAGGCAGACTTTACAACTCTTCTGGGGATCTCTTATGAATAGTTACCATGAGGTCAGCACAGCCCTGTGCAAACAAACTGTGTAACCAAATTGCACTGAAAGCCCCCTTCTTCTCCACCTACTCCCCCAAAAAAGTGACTGATTGACATGGACATTCCTTTTCTACTTACACTGATTCTGGAAGAGTTTTGACTATCTTCACTAACTTAGAGAGGTGTAGGATTAGGGGAGAGATGCAGATCTTGGATCAGGAAGACTTGTTTGAAGTCACTTTGTTTGGATCTCTTCACTTATGGTTTATTGGACTGAAATCAGTTATTTCAGGACTGTTAGGCCTCCTGAGGTGCAAATATAAAGATAGTCATTCCTTTATGTAGAAAACCAAAGGTAGGATGTAAACTGAGATCAGTAATAATTTCTGTCTGTGCCCTTCCTGGAGGCATACTGCCAGATCTCTTGTGCTGGCAATTACAGACCAGAAAGTCTAACATCAGTACCAAGCAAATAAGCTAAAACCACAGTAAAGAATAAAATTGTCAGACACATGGATGAACGTAATTTGTTGGGGGAAAGTCAACATGGTTTCTGTAAAGGGAAATCATACCTTACTAATCTGCTAGAATTCTTTGAGGGGGAGAGGGAGTCAACAAATACGTGGACAAGGGCGATCCAGTGGATATAGTGTACTTAGATTTCCAGAAAGCCTTTGACAAAGTTCCTCACCAAAGGCTCTTAAGCAAAGTAAGTTATCATGGGATAAGAGGGAAGGTCCTTTCATGATTGAGAACTGGTTGAAAGTCAGGAAACAAAGTGTAGGAATGAATGGTAAGTTTTCCGAATGGAGAGAGGTAACTAGTGGGGTCCCCCAAGGGTCTGTCCTGGGACCAATCCTATTTAACTTATTTATAAATGATCTACAGAAAGGTGGCAAAATTTGCAGATGATACCAAACTGCTCAAGATAGTTAAAACCAAAGCAGACTGTGAAGAGCTTCAAAAAGATCTCACCAAACTAAGTGATTGGGCAACAAACTAGCAAATGAAATTTAATGTTGATAAATGTAAAATAATGCGCATTGGAAAAAATAAACCCGACTATATATACAATGTGATGGGGACTAATTTGGCTACAACTACTCAAGAGAGATCTTGGAGTCTTTGTAGATTCTTTTCTGAAAACATCCATTGTGTGCAGCCGCAGTCAAAAAAGCAAAAGAATGTTAGGAGTCATTAAAAAAGGGATAGAAAATAAGACAAAATATCTTATTGCCTCTCTATAAAACCATGGTACACTCATAGAAAAGGGCAACAAAAATTATTAGGGGGTTTGGAACGGGTCCCATATAAAGAGAGATTTAAAAGATTGGGACTTGCCATCTTAGAAAAGAGGAGACTAAGGAGGTATATGATAGAGGTCTATAAAATCGTGATTGCTGTGTAAATGAATAAGGAAAATTTATTTACTTATCCCTACAATATAAGAACCAGGGGGTCACTAAATGAAAATAATAGGTAGCAGGTTTAAAACAAACAAACTTCATGCAGTGCAGAGCCAACCTATGGAACTCCTTGCCAGAGGATGTGGTGAAGACTAGAACTTTAACAGTGTTCAAAAAAAAAGCTAGATGGATTCAGGGAGTTTAGATCCATCAATGGCTATTAGCCAGGATGGGTAGAAATGGTATCCCTAGCCTCTGTTTCTCTGGAGGTGCATGACAGGGGAGGGATCACATGAGGATTACTGTTCTCTTCACTCCCTGTGGGGCATCTGGTATTGGCCACTGTCGGAAGACAGGATACTGGGCTAGATGGACCTTTGGTCTGACCCAGTATGGCCGTTCTTATGTTCTGTGGTTGACGTGTTCATCTCCTATTTGCTGAATATTTCTTAGGAAAGCGGAAAATGATTTCCCTCTAATCTTCTATGGTCTCTGTTATATACTACCCTATCTAGCCAGTCTCTGAGAATCTGTTTCTTCTTCCCTCTTCTCTTATGCACACATATTTCCTCCAATACTTCAGTTTCAATCCTTTATCACTTCTCATTGTGGAAGGCTTGAGCTAAGGTAACAGAACTTTCCCCTTTTGGCATCATTCTTCCACTATTCCTTAAGCTAGGGGTCTGTAACCTATGGCTCTAGAGCCAAATATGGCTCAGTATGGAATCTAATATGGTGAAGACCCACTTCGTCAGATGCATATAGTGGAACTGTAGCTCTAAAGGTAGCCATCCTGCAGCAAAAAAACTTCAGGACCAGACTTCAAAGAGAAACTGCTGAGCTACAGTTCATCTTCAAGTTTGACACAATCAACTCAGGATTAAACAAAGTCTGTGAATGGCTTGCTAACTACAAAAGCAGCTTCTCCTCTCTTGGAATTCACACCTCCAGATAGGCTACTAAAAGTGGGCCTCATCCTTCCTGATTGGATCCACCTCCTCATCTCCAGCCTGATTCTGGCCTGCATATTTATACCTGCCTCTGGAAATTTCCACTATATGCATCTGACGAAGTGGGTCTTTGCCCACGAAAGCTTATGCTCCAACACTTCAGTTAGTCTATAAGGTGCCACAGGACTCCTCTCCGCTTTTGCAGATTCAGACTAACACGGCTACCCCTCTGATATTTGGTTTGAAAAGGTTGCCAACCCCTTAAGTCTACACTCTTTAGAATGAGATAATTAGTATGAATTAGCTTTCTCATTGTAAATTCCAAGGGTAGGCAAGAGAACTGGTAATTTTAGGTTCACCTTGGCCAGTAAAACTATTTGCATTGTCTGCCCTAGTATTTTACGAGATTGCTATCTTGTTTCAAACAAAAGACAGAAAACTCCCTTTCCCTGTGTAGGTCTGGCAATGCTCTTTACAAAATTTTGGGCATTGCTCTTTACAAAATTTTCTGGTATGAGAATAGATTATATTTAATGTCCCATATAGTTTATTTCTTGTTAAAAGTAGATTCCTCTGTTTTTAAATGAACTACCTCTAAGGCTATGTCTACACTACTGGGGAACACGTCCAGGGAACACGTCTGCTCTTCCAACATTTTTTGCGGAAAAGCAGACGTGCTCTTTCAGAAGCCCTGTAAACCTCGTCTCATGAGTAAGAAGGGCTCTTCCAAAAGAGGAAGTTTTTCTGAAATTTGGCCCAGTGCAGACAGGCTAAATTTCAGAAAAGCCTCTTCCGAAAAAACAATTGGAAAAAGAAGTGTAGTGTAGACATAGCCTAAGTCCTTCCACATTGAGGTGTACAGTAAAGAAAATGTGAATGGGTGACTTTTCTGTGAAGAAAGTGTCTGTTCTAGTCAGGTTGTTATTGCTTTTCTCACCTCTACTTTGAGCATGGACTGGCCTCTGTCAGTATCTCAATGGGGGAAGAGGGACTTTCATACATCTTTGAACACACTGTTCTTTTTGCAGTGAGACGAGAAGGCGTTGATCTCTGAAGAACACAGCAGTAGCTCTGGAACCACATGAAAGTTAGCAGTGCTACTCCCCTTGCTATGGTTTGTGGTAAACTTAAGATACAGTATTACATGAAGGATAAATGTTTAGTAGGACACACTAGCCTTGGGAGAAAAAAACTCCAGTCCACTTGGCTCCTGGCTGCAGCCTGAAAAGTATCACCTTGAAAGAACTGGCAAGAATGCTATTTAGCCTTTCATAGAATCTCAAGCTGATATCCTTTCTGTTGTTACATACCTGAGTTTCAGGAGCAAAGCACATTGAGTGTACTCTATGATTTACAGAGGTCTGAAGTTATTTCATTTTAATAGGAAACCATAGTCTCGATCTATCAGAGGGAAGTTGGCAAGATTGTCTCATATGTAGAAATGAGAAAATAGTATTTCCTGTTATTTCTCTGCTTTTTGTAATGACACATTATAGACTTAGGGTTTTGTCAAGCATATTTTAACATTATCAAAATATTTTCCTGTAAGAATGTGTGAGAGAATGAAAGGTAGATAGTATGCATTCCAAATAAGACTCCAACCTTTCCCTTTTTATCCATCCTTGAGACACTACTGATTGTCATGGTAAATTATATCACCAACAAAGAATAAGGTTAGGATAATGCTGGGAGTCTGTTCATGCTGATTCTTAGCCGTACTAAGGGATCACTTCTTAAGCATTTCAAGGTATTCTTTTCTCATAGTGACTTAGTTTGCTAAAACGAAGTTTTTTAAAGATGCAAAAACAGTGTATTCACATAATTAGAGACTTTACCATAATACATATGCATAAGAGAGCTGAATTAAGGCTGCACAGACACCTGAATTCTTCCATTTCCTAATCTTTGAGTGCTTGACTGCAATCTTAATAATGTTCTTTTTATATAATTTTTTTTATATTTTTTGTAAATTGGAATGCTGATGACTTCCTTCACTGGTAATTTTTAATGAATAGTTGAATAATTTCATTTATTTTAAATGTTGCTCTACTTAGACAGCCTTTAGAGGGAACCTTGGTTTTCCTATAGACAGTGGAAATGTTACCATTGATTTCAATGTAAGAGCATTTCACCCTTGAAATGTTTTCTGACTGTTTGGTTTATATTTTTTTTTTATCAAAAATCAGAAATTATCATTAGAACTATTTGTTAAAAGGTGTGGTGTTGCTACTTTCTGTTAGATTAGAAGCATGTAGCTTTTATTGACTTTTTTGGAAAGAAAAAATTCTAAAGTAAAACCACTCTTGTCCTTCCTTTCTTTCTTTGGTTAATTGAGCCTTCTAGGGCAGTAGTTTTCAACCTCCCCCCCCCCCTTCAAATTTTCAAACATCCTCTGCAAGGAAGTAGTGACTAAAATTTTGTCAGGCAGAGAAGCAAGATGTAACTCTATGACACTTCTCACTTCGTTCACTTTTTCTTTACTGATGCTGTTCTCAGTGTACTTTCTAGTGTTGGGAACATACAATAGCTTAGACATTTACTTTTCAGTCATGCTTGCCACAGAGTTAATTGAAATGCTTTTGAAATGGTTGTATCTGTTCAGTGTCAAAACAAATCATTGCCTCCTTCCTTAAAACTTCAAAATCAGCTTGTTTAAAATAGAGAAAATGTGAGCTAGATAGAAAACATTATTAACCAAATGCCAAATACATTTGCCAGGTTAGACTTTCTCTGTCAGAAGAATGCGACTCTCATTCCTAAGTTTGTACATCCTTGTAAGCACTCTGTGACAGCCACCCTCCCTCAGTGTGAAACAGTATATGAGTATGCTTTGCTCCAATTTCTGAGCATAACACTTCAAAAAGCCTGCTGTTTATAAAATGAAAAATAAAATTAAAATTTTTCACTACTTTTGTACTGCCACAAGATATGGGGAAATACTCTTGGAAACGAAAGCTTCTTGGTGAATGAAACAGTGATTCCAAACGTCTTTATCAGTTGCCTCACATGATTTTTCACTACTCGGTTGTCTCTTTTTGTCATATTTCCGGCATCACCCACCCCTTGTAATTCATTTACAATTAGCACAGACCAATTTGTATTTTCCAGCTACACATTAATGCAGTGCTTTGAATATCTGTGCTCCTGTTGTATATTTTGGTGAAGTCAGACAACACAGCACATCTTCTCTTTTCATCTTTTCTTATCTACCTCACACAAACTGAGTGTTGTACAATTAGAAATATCAGTATTCTCATCAAGTGTGATAGCAAAATTCCTGGATGACTGTAACTGAACAATTAGTTGGGCTTCCAAATGCTTAGCAATATCACAAATTCATCAAGACATGGTTATCATGAGGGGAATATTCTCAATTTTTCAGAAGATATCTTATTGAAAATTGTATGCACTCGTTTCAGAGATGCTGAAAGAATAAATGTTTCTACAACTGGATGAGCAATTTTATCTTGCCATACAGTCTGCAACCAAATATGTTGATGGTTGTGCCTTATTCATAGTAGTTGATCAACTAAGAGCTTGTATTGAAAACTGTAATTCCCATTGTTTCCTTTGAAAATATGCAAGATACTTATCAGTGAGTTCACCTTACTTCAGGTAACACACAGGGGCTTTAGAACTTGGTTTGTGTTAGCATAATTGATGAAACTGTATTTCAAAAAGCGTCACTATACTGCCTCATCCAGTTTAGTTTCTCTTTAGTTGGTAAGCATGACAGAAGTCTTATTATTACTAGAACTTTTTGTTGCAGACAGCATCCTTAGACTTTTATTTTGATTTTCAGATGTAGGATTTGATGACACTGTTTCCAATTTTTTTTTCTTATTACAAAGTGATGCATTTTTCAGGATGAAAGTTTGATTTTGCCTCGCAGCTCGAGTCCCCACCACATTAACAAAACTGACTGTGTGAGGAGAGTAATCTCGTTAAGTGCTTACATTCAAAACGGCTTCAATGTGTAGGCATGTATCCCAGCTTATGCCAGATTTCCATTCTGAAGACACATTCTCATTAAGTGCCACTTCAGAGGCAGCCCTGTCATTTCCATAATTTTCAAGAATTATCAGAAGCTGTAAAGAGGCAAATAATTCAGGCTCTCATCCACTATTTAGAAAGTGCATTACACTGTACAGTCTGTCTTCACAGGCATAGCCAACTCACAGTTCTTGCAAGGTTTTAGTTAGTGGATGTGCAGTTAAATGAGCCCCTGATGTAGTGGCTGATGTGTTTGGGTACAGTGATGTAATCACTTGTGTAGGTGTGTGAACAGAGTTGATACTGGGGCTGATTATAGGGGTGGGTTCCTAGATCATTATGATGGAGGTGTGTGCTGCGTGGTTACTGGAAAGAATTTGTTTGTGGTTAGGGGGTTGTGTATAGGTGAGGATTGGCCTTTCCCCCAAGACCAGTGAAAGTGAGGGATCGTTTTCCAGGATAAGTTGTAGATTGTTGATAATGCATTGGTTGATATAGCCACCTACAAGGATCACTACAGCTCTTGCAAGGACACTACAACTTCCTTCCCTACTGTTGATTACACAAACCATGCACACAAAATAAGATGTCTTTGAATGAAATGCTCACTGATAGTTGAGCAGTGAGTCACCCTGTATCATAACATCAGCTCTAGATTTGAAGAAAGTTGAGTAGATTTTAATTTTCTCGATTTTTAGTAGCCAGGTATTGCATTAGTACAAGAGGCCTCTCTTTGAAATATATCCCTATTGTTCCCTGAGGGAATTCCAAAAATGCAACCGTGTCTAGTCTTTAACTGGGACATTGCCATATATCCACAAAGGAAGACTGGTAACTCCTCTCCCTGCCTAAGAGGGCTGTGTAATTTGAATGGTTAGAGAGAAGAATCTAGTGTTTACAATAGGAAGTGTTAATTTCTTTGTTTCTTAGCTCAAATTGATTTGTGTGCCTGAAATTTTATAACATGGCTATAGAGCCATATTACTCTGAGCTAAACATAAGAGTATTTAGGAGTCTAGAAACACTGTAAACTCTGCTGCTGTTTGTTTTTATTTCCAGGTGTCAAAAAACAAAATTATGGACCTGTTACAAATAAAAGATTTGTATCCAAGAGCACTTAATGACATTCATAAAATCTCCATTAGAACCCAGGCTGCACAGAAAATTCTCTAGACATGCAAAATACTCCAGCAGATATTCTGCTAACCTGCTTATTATTAGAGAAATGACTGAGTTACTTAGCCACTGTTTACATTACACAGGTAGGTTGACATAAGGCATCTTATGTCACCTTAACTGTGTCCACATGTACACTGCAGTCTTGCTCCTGCTTATGTAACTATCCTATTAAACCAACATCATAACTCCAGCTCGAAGTGGAGCCCTGAAATTCACAAGGAGGTGCTCCCCACTCTCAGCAGGCCTGCTGCCCACTGCCTAGAATTCCCACTCTAAGCCAGCCTGCATCCCCTCTTTGTGGTTGGCTCGTCCCAGCCAGGCAATTGACCCGTAGTGGGAAGGCAAGATTCTGGGCAGCTGCCCCATTCCTTGTGGGAAGTATGGAGCCAAGAGCCCCACAGGCTGCCATGGTCCCAGCAGGGAACCGAGAGGGTAGCAGCCAGGTTTCCAGTGGGGTGCAGGGAACAGAGAACTGGATGGCAACGTGGCAGGGATCTCATAAGAACGGCCATCCTGGGTTAGGCCAAAGGTCCATCTAGCCCAGTATCCGATCTTCCGACAGCGGCCAATACTAGATACTCCACAGGGAGTGAACAGAACAGGGAATCAGCAAGTAATCACTCTCCTGTCACCCATTCCCAGCCTCTGACAGAAGCTAGGGACACAATTCCTACCCATCCTGGCTAATAGTCATTGATGGACCTAACCTACATGAATATATCTAGTTCTTTCTTGAACCCTGTTAAAGTCCTGGTCTTCACAACCTCCTCTGGCAAGGAGTTCCACAGGCCAATCGTGTGCTATGTGAAAAAAACTTCCTTTTGTTTGTTTGAAACCTGCCACCTATTAATTCCATTTGGTGACCCATAGTTCTTATGTTATGGGAACAAGTAAATAACGTTTCCTTGTTCACTTTTTCCACACTAGTCAAGATTTTATAGACCTCTATCATACCCCCCCTTAGTCTTGTGGAGGCAGGAAAAGGGAATACGGGAATTTGTGTGCAGCCATCTTGGTCTTGTTAACAAGAGAGCAAGAGTCAGGCTAAGTCTGTGGCCTGACAACGCGAGATCTGTAATTAGACGCTGCCTTTGCCTCTCGCCTCCATACGGAGATAAGGATAGAATGCTGACTCTGGCAGGGACCTTGAGATAAGGAGCATCTGGGTGGAACTAAATAACTGTTAGCCATTGGTGTTTGTAATGGGAAGGAGACTAATTGTTATTGTTATATCTAATAGACAGTATATAAACTGCTTCATAATTGCTTGTATTCAAAGATATGCCTTGGGGGGGCCTCCCCCCGTCCGAACCAGTTTTTCCCTTGGTGCAGCTCGTAATAAAACTGCCTCTGGCTACTTGTTGCTTACAAACTCAGAGTGAGGAAAATGTTTTCTTCCACAGTCTTCTCTTGTCTAAGCTAAACAGTCCCAGTCTTTAATTTCTCTTCACATGGGACCCGTTCTAAATCCCTAATAATTTTTGTTGCCCTTTTCTGAACCTTTTCCAATGCCAGTATATCTTTTGTGAGATGAGACGACCACAGCTGTACACAGTATTCAAGATGTGAGCATATCGTGATTTTATATAGAGGCAATAAGATGTTCTCTGTTTTATTCTCTATCCCTTTTTAAATGATTCCCAACATTGTTTGCTTTTTAGGCTGCTGCAGCACAGTGAGTGGATGTTTTCAGAGAACTATCCACAGTGACTCCAAGATCTGTCTTTTGAGTAACAGCTAAAGTAGTCCCATCATATTGCATATATATATGGGATTATTTTTTTCCAGTGTGCATTGCTTTACATTTATCAACATGAAATTTAATTTGCCATTTTATTGCCCAATCACTTAGTTTGGTGAGCTTTTGAAGCTCTTCACAGTCTGCTTTGGTCTTAACCATCTTTCACAATTTAGTATCATCTGCACATTTGCCATCTCACTGTTTAGCCCTGTCTCCAGATCATTTATAAATAGGTGGCATAAGATTAGTCCCAGTATAGACCCTTGGGAACACCACTAGTTACCTCTCTCCATTCTGAAAACTTATCATTTATTCCTACCCTTTGTTTCCTGTCTTTTAACCTGTTATCAATTCATGAGAGGACCTTCCCTCTTATCCTTAAAATAACAACTTATTTTATTTAAAAGCCTTTGGTGAGGGACCTATTCATAGGCTTTCTGGAAATCTAAGTACACTATATCTACTGGATCCTCCTTGTCCAGATGTTTGTTGACCCCCCTCAAAGAACTTTAGTAGATTAATAAGGCATGATTTCCTTTAACAGAAATCATGTTGACTTTTCCCCCAACAAATTATATTAATTTACGTGTCTGACAATTTTATTTTTTACTATAGTTTCAACTAATTTGCCTGGTACACACGTTAGACTTACCAGTCTGTAATTGCCAGGATCATCTCTAAAGCCTTTTTTAAATATTGGCATAACATTAGCTATCTTCCAGTAATTAGGCATAGAAGTTAATTTAAAGGATAGGTTACACACCACAGTTATTGGCTTCACAGTTATTGGTTTCTGCAATTTCACATTTGATTTTTTTCAGAATTCTTGGGTGAATGCCATCTGGTCCCGGTGACTTGTTACTGTTTAGTTTATCAGTTTGTTCCAAAACTTCCTCTTAAACACTTCAAACTGGGACAATTCTTCAGATTTGTCACCTAAAAATTATGGCTCAGGTTTGGGAATCTCCCTAACATTTTCAGCCGTGAAGACTGAATCAAAGAATTCATTTAGTTTCTCTGTAATGACCTTATTGTCTTTGAATCCTTCTTTGGTATCTTGATTGTCCAGAGGCCCCCTGGTTGTTTAGCAGGCTTCCTGCTTCTGATGTACTTAAGAATTTTGCTAATACTTTTTGAGTGTTTGGCTAGCTGTTCTTCAATCTCCTTTTTGGCTTTTCTTACTATATGTTTACACTTAATTTGACAGAGTTTATATTCCTTTCTGTTTTCCTCACTAGGATTTAACTTCCACTTTTTAAACGATGCCTTTTTATCCTCACTGCTTCTTTTACTTGGTTGTTAAGCCACGATGGCACTTGTTGTTAAGTCCATAGGGCAACTGGACTCTCACAGGCGAGCTGTGAGCAGAATCTCTCAGGTCCATACCTTTACCCTTCTGAGGTCGATGGAAGCGCTCCTGATGAGAGTGTACACCACCAGCCGAAGGAGGATAGTGTGGAATTGAATTTCTGCAGTAATTACTGTAGTGGCTGTAAATTGACCTAATACAGGTCAACTGAAGTTTTGTAGTGTAGACATGCCCTAAGCCTTGGATTCCTCTGTTTTCTTAACATGTTAACACAAATTATTTTTATGACACAGAAATAACTAAAAAAGGAAAGAAAACACATGGGGAATATTCATTTCTTGGGTGGAGAACTGGGGTTAGGGATGGGATTAATACAGTAAATTTACTCCACTGTCTTCTCACCACAGTAATTTGCTGCAGTACCAAGTCATTTCTTAAGCTGGTGTTTAGTGTTAAATACAACAGACCTAAAGCAAATGGAGGCCAGCAGCAAGAGGCAAGAGTGGGGCTGAGTCCTATTGTTTCTTTAAGTTGTTCCAAGGCTGTCCAGGTGTCCTGATTTAAAAGCTGCTCCTTGAGACAGGAAATTGTATCTTGTTCTGAGGTTTACAGTAATAAACTATATAGTCCTGAGGGACAGTACTGACGGGTCCATGAATTACTTTATGGGCTTGTTGTTCTGACCTCAGCACTGTGATTTATTCATGCTATGCCAGGAGAGGAATGGTAAAAATGTAACTAGCACATAGTCTCCCACTCTGGATGAGCCTCTAACTAGGAGTCTGCCATAAATCCATAAACCAAGTTTGCTGTGGACCAACAGTTTCACTTGTCTTGCCCAAGAGATCTTTGCAGTGTATCTGTTAGGTATTTGGGGATAGCAGAATCCCTGCATTTCCCAGTTATTAACCTACTTTCTTGTAATTTTGTGTCCTGTGTAGTTCCTTGAATTGTTTGTTTGAAAAAGTAAAGTGTCTCTGCAACCATATTACTCTCAGTAAAAGATCAGGGATTCTGGTAACTGCTTCTTGCTGTTGGGTTATGATTAATAATAATGATATTCCAATAGTGTCTTCCATCTCAAGACCTCAGAATGTTTTATTAACATTAATGAATCCTTACAGTAATCCTATAAATTAGGTCAGTTATATTATCCCTATATACAAAGGCATAATAAGTTAAATGACTTGCCCTTGATCACACTGGATCTTATGGCAGGCAGAAATAGATCCCACTTCTCTTGATTCATCTCTTGATTCTCATGTCCCTTTTTTAACTATTAGAGTGTGTTTCCTCTCTAATTTGACAAAGTTCATTTACATGAATTGGAGTTTCTCATTTTTATGTCTTACGGCTTTTTGTTTTAATAGTCTTTGCTTCTTGGTTTTACCTATAAAGATTTAATGTGAATAGAACACCTCTATATTTCTCCATAGTTACAGAAGTTCTTAGAATCTCAGGAAATACTTTTACTCCGTTAGGAATTTTTCACTTCTGATTTTTACTTATTTTCCTTCACTAGCAGCCAGAACACTTACCCCCTCCTTGTGTATAGGATATTCTGGCAGTCACAGAATTGAGTTATCACCTGGCCTGTGCAACATACCTACTTCTCAGGGCAACCTCAGCATTGAAAGTTGCTGCTTGATTAATGTGAAATACCACACACACATTCTCTCTCATTCTCTCTCTCTTGTTTCTGACCACCTTTGAATTTCTGGTAACTAAGTAGTGCGGACCCACATGCATGTCCTTGCAGTGAATGTTTCCACCTAGCCATTTTTAATAGCTGAGTGTGAGTAGTGGTCGCACAGAAAATCATCTTATTCTTGCACTTAACAAGGAATCTTATTACTATGAAGAAAATAGTAATATCTTTAACATGTCTCTTCTGCATCTAGTCCACTATAGTGCGTCTGCCTTAAACCTTCTCCAACTTCCTTCTGCTAGGCTTCCTGCAGGCAATTTCAGAAAACATATGCCCATGCTCACATATGTAACTAAGATTTAACCATCTTTTACCTTAGTTACTGTAAGAAATTAGTCCGGTCTCAAGACCCAATAGCAACATAGTTGGGTCCCTTCCAAACTAAACTTTTTAACAGAGTTGTAGCGACTAAAGGGCAGCTGTATTGTAACAAAGTCCTTTGACATGGTTCTATTTATAGCTGAGACTGGACCTGAGTAGTACCTAACTCTGTCTTTACATCCTCTTTCTGTAACAGGGAGCTATTTTAGTGTTTTTATATAGGTAGCATACCCATCCAGTTCAGAGGCCTTGATTTTCTCACTTGAAATGTATTAGAGCAGTACCTGATACATTTGCACACTGAAGAGTGTTTTCTCAAGGAGGCTGTTCTTATGGAAGTTTCATATAATTTGCTGCTACAGGACCAATGCCACTTCAGACTTAGTATGTAAATCAGAATTTTGTGCCAACCTGCAGGATCAATAAGATGTGGTGATTATAGCTAGACGACTAGGATTTGTTACTTCTGAACTCTGTTTCAGGATCGCTCACTAATTCAGAGACTTGCAGTGACCTTGAGCAAGTCTCTGAACTTTTCTGTTCCTGTTACTCTCCTTTAAAATGGGCATAATGTGGCATACTTAATAGGATTGTTAAAGCTTCGTTTGTTTATAAAGCACTTAGAGATTTGTGAAGGAAAAGTGGTATAGATGTGGAATTATTGTGAATAAACCTGAGCTGATAATGAAAAGCTGTCAAGAGTTATATTTCTAGGGTTTAGATCAGGCTCGCAATGCTTACTCTAGAGTAGTATACATATGTCTCCCCCTTCTTCACTTGTTTGTACAGCATTCAGTTCCAAGCTTTTCCCAAAAAGAGTGGTAAGCAGAAACTAGATAGTGATAAAAACAGAAAACAGGATACTATTATCCTCTTTACTTGATTCAGCATGTAAATTGCTTTAAATGAGACATCTGGAAAGTTGTTTATCTCAAAGCCCCTGAATAAGTAAAAATATACTGCAGTGTTAATTCATACAAATCTGTACTTATGTTAAAAGTATTGAGAGTAGGTGCACATGGGCCCAAAAAAGAGAGTTCAGATTGGGTTTCCCAGTACTGTACCACTACAGTTACTTACCAATTATATGCTATGTAAGTATCCAGTAATCATGAGATGTGCAAGGCCAGTCATCATCTCAGGAGAGCTTTATGAAGGAATTTCTCAGGAAAACTCTAGCAAGCAACTCTTGAAACTAAACCATTGCTAAACCTTCTGTTCTCTCGTAAAAATGCCTGTGCTCTATTAATATGAGTGCTTCCACAAGTGTCACCCTTAAAGGTGATACATTGGTAAGAGAGACCTCAAAAATAATAATGTATCTTTTCTGCATGTAGGGTTAACCACTCGTAAAAATGTCTATCACCTGCCTACTTTAATGCTTCCCATATTACTGTCACCAGTAGTATTATGTTGGTGAGAAATTTCCTGCAAAGTATTAGTACAGACACATCTAGATGTTTTAGAAACCATTTCCAACATTTATCCTGTTGTAAAACAAACAGATTGATTGTATATCATACAGATTTATCCAATAGTTAAATATAAAGGTTGGAGATAACTTTACATTCTTATTTTGTGATATGGTTGACTCATGTCCTTTGATAAAGTTTCATAAGTGGCTTGTCAGATTAATCTGAAACTTTCCAGCACACTGAAATTTCATTTGGGCAGAAACCACACATCAGTAATTTCAGGTGGAAAGGAGCTTTTCTTCTCTCCCCTCCTCACCCCTGCCTCCCCTTCCCCCCCCTCCCCCCAATATTTCAATTCGCAATGCTTCTGTTCAACCCAGCAGAAGCTGGAATAAGAGTCAAAACTAGAAATGACCTTTCAACTTTTAATTATGGAGGCAGTACCTTGATAACCAGGACTGACCAGCAAACTCTTCTTGTGGTGGAAAACGGCATTTTGTTGTATATTTTTTATTTTTGAACATATAATGTGTGTGATGGATGAGTAACAAATGGATGAGTGTCTTATGGGGTACGTCTAGACTACATGGCTCCGTCGACGGAGCCATGTAGACTAGACGTACCCATGGAGCATTAGTATTACAAAGCAATGGTTGGTCAAAGTCCTGGAGATGGAGATTATTCAAGTGCTTTATGAGGTCAGAATAATATAATAGCCAATAGACATTTAACTCAAGAACTTGAAATCAAGGACCCTTAAATAAAGACACTGTTACCTCTTAACTATTTTCATTTTTCTATGAGGAGAAGCACAGGGAGAAATGAGTGAAATTATACAAACTAGAAAGAAATTCAGAAAACAAGGAGACTGGAAGTAATATACAAAATTTGAATCGTGAGAATAATTATCCATTAGAACAACGTAGCTAGGAAGATTGTAGATTCTCCAACATTTAAAGTAGTTAAATCAAGATTCAGTGCTGGGTAACTTTCTGGAAGATAGAGAATATCTTGGGATCACAGGATCCCAAAAGGAAATTATTAAAGTTGCCAAAACCAAATTTATCCTCTGTCAATAAAACAGGGTGAAAACCACAGGGGGTTGCAGCACAAAATCCAAACTAAGAGTGGTTGGTCTATATGGTTCCACCCAAAGTGAGGTTCAGGAAGCCAGGCTCAGCCCCCAGTGGGTGCCTTGAGAAGTACTAAAGGGATCTGAAGAGCAGTTTACTTTGCAGTCATGATAGAGAGTACCAGGGAGAGCCAGATCCAGAGAGAAAGCATATACCTGTATATACCAAACACCATACCTCCATGCTTCATGCCCCCGACAACCAAACCTCCTGCTATCTGACAAGTTTAATGGCAACTTTGCTTGAGAAGTCTAGTTATCCCTTGAGTCACTTTGAGGAGTTTGTCAATGCTGTCGGAAATCTTTGATGACCCAATTCTATGCGCATGATTGTGGCTACACAGGCCTTGCAACAGGAATCCCTGTTGGTAGCCAGTTATGCTGCTGACTTTCAGTGATTTGTGGCAAACAACAAATTGAACAAGCCAAATCAGTGCAACCACTTCTATGTTGGCCTGAATGATTATGTCAAGGATTGAGTTGCCATGGGCTTACCCCACATAAAACCCAACTGGCTACATTTATCAACCTATGTATTAAGTTCAATGACTGATTATCAGAACACTGCTGGGAAAGAAAGTGCAGCATTGTTTCCATTCCTTTCACTATGACCCTAGTCAGACACCTTCATGTATCCAGTCTGAACCCAGAAAGGGTGACATTTGCCTAGCCTTGACTCTCTGAGAAGACCCAATGCTGACTATTGGAGACTTTTCTTTACTATGGGAGGTCAGGACTCTTTGCATCCTACTGCCTGGCAAAAGTTGGATCTGTATCTCAGTTGTCACACATCAGATCCTAGCCCCAAGAGAGGGGGCCCAGGCTGGACTGTCTTTCCCTCAGAACCACATATAGCCTCCACACCTGTCCACCAATATCCTGATAGCAGCCTATCAGCATCCAACACCTACTTCGACTTTGTGACATTCTGCTTTGTCAAAAGTCAACTTGAGACCATTAGTAGATTCCAGTACTTCCAGTTGTTTTATGGACTAATATTTTGCCTGTAGAATTTTGACAGCGACAAGGCCATCCCTGACCTAGTCAAACCCATTGACAGTTCATCCTTTCCTCAGGTTGTGTCAGACATAAGACAAGTGACAACCCTTCAGGGACACCATGAAACCCTACAGTTTGGTCTGATGTGTTTCCCACATTCTTTGGTCATTCTTGGAATCACCACTCATGGCCCATGGTTTGCTTCTGCTTAACATTCTTTATAGGTCCTGCTTCCCTGCATCTATTTGCAACTTAACAGTAAGGATGCAGAATCCTTCTAGAGGCTCCAGAAAAGTGAGGCTGGACTCTGTAAAACCGAGACATTGGCTACCCAAACAATACTGGTGAAATACCACGTTTCAAGCAGACATTTTTGACAATGCAAGAGTGAACATACTCCTACCCCACCTTCACTATCGCTTCCCCATAGACATCAGCCAAGAGTCAAGATTCCGTTTGGTCATATTTACTGTCTTGGAGCCTGATTTGGAGGTGCTTCAACCTGAAAGAGATGTATCTGCCCATCTACATCCACAGTAGGTGCTTTCATTGGACACTTAGAAGTATGGCTCCCTTGAACCCTTACATGAATACCCTTTGCTCCTTGTTAATGAACATCTCAAGAGACTTCATCCTATGAGGATTTTCACCAAGCTACAAGGCCTATAATCTAGTTCATAATCATAAAGAGGATGAATGGAAGATGGCTTTCTGCACCCACTCTGGTCCTTGTGAATACCTAGTGATGCCCTCAGGCTATGCAGTGCTCACAGACTCTTTCAGCACTTTATCAATAATGTGTATAAGAACAGGCTGGATCAGCCTGTAATGATATGTCTAGTTGACATCTTTATCTTTTCTGAGAACCAGGTCCTCCATGACCCATATGTATGCTGGATTCTGGAGAGGCTGATCAGAGGCAAGTCCAAGACTACAGTATTCTGAGCCAACAACCAAGGGCAGAATTTCGGGAGGGTAGTAGGGGCAGCAGCCATGCACTCCAGGATGCGGCTTGCTTTTCATCCTGTTCTCTGGATGCTAAGGGAGTGAGAGGGAAGTACTTGTATTCCATGCTTGCCTCTCTCACCTGGTTGGTGAAGGGGGCTCACCAGCCAAGTGTGAGAGGCATGCACGGAATGTAAGATCTTTCCCTTCACTCCCTTAGCAGCCAGGGAATGGAATGAAAAACAAGTTGTGTCCTGGAGCGCAGGTTGTTGCTCCCCCTATCCTCCCAAAATTCCTTCCTTGCCAACAACCTAAGACCAAATCCCAACTAAATGGATGTCCATATGCATTTTTCTGTAATTAAATTTAATCCCTTTTGCACACTTTGGCAGTTTGCCTATGTGAGCGATACTTGGCAGTTTCTGTTGTAAACTTTTATTTTAGTAATTTACATGCATAGAAATAACCCATCTGTAAAATGGGAATATGGTATTTACTTCCTTAGTAAAGTGTTTTGAGAGATACTGTTTTTCATCAGTAGTGAAGAACCATCTGGCATTATTACTAAGCCTAAAAAGTCATAAAGTGATAAATGTTTTTCTTTTGTTTTAAAAGATTATAGTTAAACTACACAGTAGCAAAGGAAGGAGAGTTTTAGCCTGTTCAGGCATATTTGCCTTCAGAGGTCTTGCTATACTTTTGCCAGAGTCTCCATTAGAGCACTGGTTTTTCAGTATAGGAGAATGTCTCTTAGGCATTATGGGAAGTTTTTCTTCTTTGTTTTGTTCTTCCCCTCACCACCAGGTGCTCACCTGTGAGCTATTTCTGGTTAGGCTGGAGAGAAGGTTTAAACCAAACCATTAAAATGGTGGGAATTCCTTAACTGTTTAGACACAATCTACATAAGGTAATATATTCCTCTAAAATAATTTTCAGTATGCGTTATCTGAATGTTTTGCTTTACCTAATGAACTCAATTATTGTTACCCACAATGAAAGTATATTGACTGGGAAGGGAGTTGTAGATGACTAAAGTGAAAGCTTGGAGAGCTGAGCTTTTCTTCCCATTAAAATGTGCATGCATGCTTTCGGTGCATTACAGAAACAGTCCCTAGACCAGGGTAGACAATAAGTGATTTGTGGGCTGGGCACATTTTGCCAGAGTTAGCCCATAGCATGCTGCCAAAAGCTTTATTTACTACAGCTTGGTACAGCAGTTCGCAACTCCTGTTGGCTACAGTATGCTATTCCCAGCCCTGGTGAGCCTCATGTGGCTCACAGGCTTCTTATTGCCCGCGCCTACCCTAGACTAATATAATCACTTTTGTATCCTGCTTTAACTGCCATATACAATAAAAAAATATTTGGCAATCTGTGTCCTAGAAAATTTTTAGCAACTGTGCTCCTGAAGGAAGGAGCCTAGAGTATACAGAACTGCTAGCAAGAAGTATGCTCACTACAGAGGAATATGAACAGAATAAGAGTACAAAAACTTCCTTGAGACACCATGTTTTATAGCTGTAAAATCAAGGTGGAAAGCCTTAAGAAAAGCCAAAGTTGAAATATGGAAAAGTGTGACACACAAAGTTTATAGAGGAGGACAAAGACATTGAAAAGCATTCATTTCCTAATCATCTTAGTACTGACAGATGGCTCTACCAGCTGCGTATCCATTTAGAGAGTTGGAAATAGTGTATGGGGAAAATTCTCCTGCTCCTAAATTTAACATTCATCAATGACACAACTTCTGTGTACTACAAGTGAAGGGAGTGCCAATATGTGACCATAGCATTCTTTTTTTGAGGGGATAAAATTTGTATTTCTTCTTTTGAGTGACTCTCATATTCCGACTTACAGTGCCTAGTGGTGCCCAGCAGTAGACCCTTCTCCTAGCAGTGTCTGGGAGAGCTCACACACATTCCTCTTACCCTTCCACTGAGTGTCTCCAAATGTTCTGAGGATGAGTCTGCATAAGAGGGCACAGTGCCTCTGCCACCTCAGTTCCTTCTAACCACGGTGCCAGATGGAATTGAACCAACTGAATATGTTTTGATCCAAGATTTTTCTCAATTCTTAATGTCTTGCTGATTTTTTAGTATAGTTTTAGTTTAACATTAAGAATAGATAAACTTAAAAAACAATGGTCCTATAGCACCTTAGGCGACATCTAGACTGGTTTATTTTTTAAATGAAATATGCAAATGTGGTGCTAATTTGCATATCTTATTCCGATGGCTTTTTCAAAAGCGGGGCGGCCTTTCCAACAGTCAGCGCTGCACCGAGCTGGGGTCAGCTGGGGACTCCAGCTGATCCCAGGCTCCTGCAGTGCTGCCCCTTGGAAACGGTGGGGCAGCCATTCCAAGGGGCAACTGCACAGAGCCTGGGGTCAGCTGAGGACTCCAGCTGATCCCAGGCTTCCACAGCACTACCCCTTGGAAATGCTGCAGCAGCGTTTCAAAGAGGCAGTGCACACGATTAATTTTTTTAATCCCTTAAAAGCCCTAATAGATAGTATTCTGAGCTTTCGTGGGCACAACCCACTTCTTCAGATGACAAATATGGAGCAAGAGATACAGAGGTTGAATTATAAAGCCGAAAAAGAAGAGGGGGGAAGTCAAAGTGTCCGAGAGACATTGCTGGCACTTGATGACATATATCACATTAGTGGAGGTGCAATTATAAGAGTCTCTGATGTACTATGTCCTGTGATGATGATGCTTGTGTTGATGTGTTACCAGAGTTGGCACTGGAGTTTACTGTAGGGGTGGGTTCCTGGGTGAGTATGTTTGAGGGTGTGATGCATGGTTGCTGGAAAGAATTTGTTTCCGGTTAGGAGGTTGTCTGTAGGCAAAGATTGGCCTGTCATGTAAGGCCTATGAGAGTGAAGGAGCATTTTCCATGATAGGCTATAGATTGTTAAGGATGTGCTTGAGGGGTTTAAGTTGTGGGCTGTAGGTGATGACTAGTGTTGTTCTGTTGTTTTGTTAAGTGGTGTTCATATGCAGATTTGATACCGTCTCTCATGGCTTGAACAAAGACATGAACTGGATGGGCCTTTACATTCAACACCCAAATGACATTAAAAACTAAGTATCAGGCACTTACAGCCCACTCTATTATCCTCATTTAGCACAAAAATTTTAATTTACAGGGTTTTTTCCTTCTGTCTCTCCCCCTCTTTTTCTGCTTTATAATTTAACCTCTATGCCTCTTGCTCCATATTCATCATATGAAGAAGTGGGTTGTGCCCACAAAATCTCATGATACTATCTATATTTTTTTGGATAGTCTGTAAGGTGCAACTGAACCATCATTGTTTTTTATGTTTTTTTTAGTTACAGACTAACACAGCTACCCCTCTAAGAATAAGTAAGGGTATGTCTACACTACCCCGCTAGTTCAAACTAGCGGGGTAATGTAGGCATACCGCACTTGCAAATGAAGCCCGGGATTTGAATTTCCCGGGCTTCATTTGCATAAGCGGGGAACCGCCATTTTTAAATCCCCGCTGGTGCGAACCCCGTGCAGCGCGGCTACACGGGGCTCGAACTAGGTAGTTCGGACTAGGGTGCCTATTCCGAACTACCGGTACACCTCGTTTTTCTGTTGATCTAGCTATACCTCTTTTTCCTAAGACTTCTACAGGGTTTCTATAAAGAGCTTTCTCTATACTTATCTCTGTCCACCCTCCAGGTTTGTTGCTGTCTTTGGTGCATTTTGTCATGGATCTATATCTAAAGGAGGATATCATAAGAATAAAGAGACCTGTTTTCTCCCAGTTTGTGCCATCTTTTGCTCTTCCTCCGTGGTTATGTTTCCAAATCACAGTTGCTAGGGAGACTAACAGTCTTAGGCTTCATGGCCTTACTGGGAGCTTCCATAGGAATTTTTCAGTAGTTTTCCTTATGGATAGAGAGGTGACATTTCGTGTGACAGAGAAATCCTCAGATGCAGTTCCTCTGGATCCATTTATATCTCAGCAAATTGTACTTGAATTATGTCTCAAAAACATGAGATTTTCTCTTTTTTGTACAATAGCATGCTGACAGACCATGATCTTGGTTTGACATTAAATAAGTATGTGGAGAGAGTCTTCTGCTTCTTCCCCTTCTGAGAATGCTCTACAGCCTCTTGATCTAGTGGATTTCCTTGTGTCTGTGTTGCATTTCCCTTCAGTAGCTGTAGAGGAAACCTCTAATCTGGTGTTTGACGTTCTTGGGGCAACCTCTGAGAGCATGAAGTTGTTACCAACTCTTGATGGTCTGCTTCAGCCTGCTAGATCTGTTTGGCTCACACTTGCTTTCTGTCAGCCTGTTTCCAAGAAAGCATACAAATTATATAAAATATCGTTGGAGGAGTTTTTATATTTTCACAACTCACTAGTCATGGCTAATGCCAGTAGCAAAGTGAAGTCTAGACAAGTATATTCCACTATTGCTGATGGAGAAGGAAAGAAGATTGATTCCCTAATTTAAAAGATGTTCTCTCTTTCCTCTCTTGGTATTTAGGTGGCAAATTGTCAAGCAGTTATGGCCTTCTATCAGTTCCTCTTGTGGGAAAAGATGTCATTGTTTGTGTAGGATTTGATGGATGACAAAAGGAAACTAGCAAATAAGATCCTAATGGAGGGTCAAATGTGGAAAAGCATGCTCTGAGGGTTTTATCTGATGTCTAAATTCTTCTGCCAGAGCATTGGCTTCTCTTAGTTACTCTGAGGAGATGTGCCTGGTTTAACTTCTGTTCTCTAGCTCTGGATACCAGAATTAAGGTGGAAAATCTTCCCTTCAAAGGGAATAGTATTTTTAGTGAAAAGATGGATGAGAGCAGGAAAAGCTGAAGAAGACAAGATCAACAGCCCGTTTTTTTGGCTTTATTTCTTCTAGGAGACTTTGTGTTCCTCCTTTCCATTATCAGAGATGGTATTGTCTGATTTAACAAGACATCCTGAGGACATCAACGAAAACACCACTAGGCTGTATCTTTCCAGAGCCAACATCATATATACAGTAGCCCAGTGTCTGTGACTCTGTAACGCTGTAGTGTTTGGTGTTGCCTCTGGGAACGCTATTGCCTCCTGCCGTGGTGCTCGGCTGACTTCTGCACCGCTCAGCCAGGCCGCCGTGCAGGAGCAAGCAGCACAAGCAGCCGTTTGGGGTCCACGCTCCCCATGCAGCATCCCCATGGCGGGAGGCGAAGGGGGGCAGGGCGGGGCGGTGACATGCGGTGTGACAGTGGCTCCAGGCCCCGCCCCCTGGCCGTGAACGTCACCGCCCCTCTCCCCTTTGCCTCCTGCAGTGGCACTCGGCTGACTTCTGCGCCTCTCAGCCGGGCTGCCACGCGGGAGCAAGCAGAGCAAGCAATCGTTTGGGCTCCGCGTTCCCCATGCAGCACAGGGAGTGCGGATACGAAACGGCCGTTTGGGCTCCGCTGTCCCCTGAATATGAGGCCGGAGGGGGAGGAGAAGAGAATGAGAGACGGAGAGAGAGGCAGGAAGCGGAGGAGAGTTGGGGGGGAGGCAGTAGAAGGAGGAGAGAGAGAGAGAGACATGGAGGAGACCTGAAAATCCTGTCTTATAATGGGCTATTGGCTAGTAATAAAAGGTTTTTCAAATCAATACCTAAAATTTCAACAAGCCTGCTCCCTTCCTGTCATCTTCATCTAACACCAGCCCCTTAGATTTTATTTGGGAATAGAGAGTAGGGAACCAATCAGCAAGAATCCTTCTGTTTAGAGACAGGCTAACCCATTTTATCTGCAGGTGAAGGCTTATTACATCAGACAGATGGGTTCTAGAAATTATATTATAAAAAGCTATATCATTCAGATCAAGAAACTGTCCTTGTGCAGTTCCCCCTGCCCTTCCACATCTGTGTCGTCTTACTGTTTGTGGTCACCAAGTTTCTCAGGGGAGAAGCTTGCACATCAACATATTGGCTTTAAAAGCTATATATCCATCTCTCAGATTGTTCATCCCTCAGCATATGTGGGCGGATTGTTCAAATAGTAATGGACAATACGTCTGGTATACATTATATCATCAATTGGAAGTAACTCATTCCATTCAGCTGTGTGTACAGGCAATCATCTTATGGAACTAATTCATTCTCCAAGTTATTTATCCAGTGACCCTTACTTTAGCTCAGCATTTCTCAAACATTTTGGCCTATGGTCCACACCGTTCAGTGCAGATCTTTCCGCGGACCACCAGCCAATCACCTATGAAGACAAAATGGGTGCAAGAGGGATGGAAGTGAGGGGGTCTGGGCAGGAGATAGAGTGCAGGAGCCAGCTGGGGTAGGAGAGTCTGGATGGGTCTGAAAGGGAGGAAGGGTACAGAAGTGGTCTGGGGGGGACGTGGGAGGTGAAGGGGGATGCGTGAGGGTGATGGTAGTTTGGGGTCTGAGCATGAGGAAGATGTGAGATGTTTACCTGGAGCCATGCCTCCTGCTGCTCCCATGCATTGGCCCCACTGCTCCCATTGGCCATGATTCCATCCAATGGGAGCAGTGGAGAGAGCCTCGAGGTGAGTGGTTTCCTGCACTACTGTTCCCCCAGCCAGGGGCAGGAGGAGCAGCAGTGTGGGGAGCCATTTCCTTCCCTTGGAAGCCAGCTCTGGACCATGAGGCTCTCGCATACACCCCCACAGCAGGAAGCAAGCACTGGCACTGAAGCCTCTTGGGTGAAGAGGGGCCGCTGGAGGGGGGGCATGCCCCAAGCCTGCAGCCCACTTGCAAGATGGTCGCAGACCAGAACCACATTTTTGAGAACCACTGCTCTAGCAGAAAGGAACAACATGATTGCAGAGTGTCTCAACCAGGGACCATTCTCAAAATATACAAATGATCCCTGAAGAATTCCGAGCACCTTTCCAGTTTGGGTCAACCAAACATGAACCCTTTCACTGTGAGGTACAACAAAAAGTATTACCTGTTCTGGAAGGGACAGTAAGTTCATTTCTGATGCTTTCCTTCTGAACTGGGGAAGGGCCTATCTGTATGTTCCTATCCTTCCCTTTTCTGTTGATACTGAAAGTGGTAAGGAAGATATGTCAAGATAAGTGCAAGGATAATGCTGATTGCCCCAGCTTGGCTCCATCAGTACAGGTTGAACCTCTCTAGTCCAGCACCCTTGAGACCTGGCCAGTGCCAAACCAGAGAATTTGCCAAACCATGGACGGGCCCCTCTTCCCCCCAGGAGGCATCTAGCAGCATTACCCGCACTTCCATACTTACTGGACTCTTAGAAGACATTTATGGTGAATTAGATATAAATAACAGCACAGAAAACTGAGAGGCAGGACTGGTGGCTTTAAATAAACTTCATGGGACTGTGGGAAAGTTAGCCACACCCATCTTTAGTGGACATCTGGCTAACTAAAATCATGTCGGACTGTGGAGGTTGTCGGAGCAGAGTGCCGGACTAGAAAGATTCAACCTGTAGTGGTTTATACATCTGTCTTGCAGGATCTTTGTACATTTTCTCTGCCTCCAGATCATCTTCTTCAGCAACAGGGCAGAATTCTTTGTTCTGATCTGCAGTCCTAACACTTGACAACTTGGCTGATTAAACTCTGGTTTGTCTACTCTTAAACAGTCATGTTACATCGATGCAGAATATACAGCTTAATTCTAGAAAATTGTGTACCAGAAAGTGGTGTCATTAAAAATGTCCAAGATTCCTAGCTTAGATGTTGAAAAATCTGTACCAGCTCCCAAACCTTGTGATGTAAAATATTTAACATGCTAAACACTGAGGGGCTATCTGGCCTCCTGCATTTTTTTTTTTTTTTTTTTGGCCAGGAGCCACTCAGGTTTGAGGTGCTCAGTCAGCAATTCTCTGTTCTGCTAGCTGCTGGAATTGTCTGATGGCTGATGCAGAGTCTTAGTGCCACTCCAGCAGCCTGCACAAGGCAGCCTGACCTGGACTGATGCTGAACCTGCCCTTCCATGCTTCTGTCTTGGAGGGATGGACCCTTCTCTTTTCTGACAGTGGGACCCTCCACCAGTACAGGGGGCCTCTCCTAGCATGAGTGAGTGCCAGCAGCTAGTCTCGCAGGGCCCCTTACCTGTAGCCCAAAACTGGTTTCCCCCAGTGTCCCACACCTACCCCTTTTCCTCCTCTTTCCCAGCACTGGGTGCCGATGGCCCTTGTCACCAGGCTGCAGGCCACGGGGCCAGCATTTATCACCCTCCTGGCTCAGGGTGCTCCATGCCTTTTTCAGCTTTCCAGAAGCAGGCTCCAGCCTTGTGGTTCCCCACCCCACAGTATCAGGACCTAGAGACCCACAACTCCACGTCTTCACACCAATACTGGCAAATTACAGAAAAAAACAGCAGAGGGTTTTCACTGACTCGCACCATTTTATGAGCTTTGAAACTCAACCTTTCCAAGTATTGTAGAATCAGAATCTAATTGATTGGAAATCTGCCTCCTGGGGTTGCAGAGTAGTAGGAGTGATCCAAATTTAGGGTCATTTGATCAAAGGATCCCAAAGTTATGGACTGTTCCTCAGTTGTGTTTCCTTCTATTCTGTTAAACAGAGTGTGAGGTACTAACTATGTCTGGATGAATCACAGATAGACTTCATTGAGAAAGATGGTTGTGAATTCATGCCACTGTCCGTTAACATGATTAAAGATAAACCAATCACAACTCCATTATACAAAAGGAGTTTTGAAATAGATGCCTACAGATGCTACAATTTGGGAATCATGGGTGGTGGCAATTTGATATTGATGAGAAGGTAATCAGGGAGGGAGAAGGGGAAGATTAGGTGTGTGAATGGTTCCTGGGCAGTGGAACCACTGAGAGGAGTGGAGAAAATAGAGGGAGAGTAGTATGGGGAGAGGGAGATCATGGGAATGGATGGTAGGGGAAGGGAGAAAGGCATAACATCACCCAGCTCTTCCAGTGAACCCTCACCGCCCTGTACTCCTTGTGCCTTCAGTCGGCTGTTCCTCCAGGCTTCAGTGCACCCCAACTCTGCACGCAAACACACCTAGGCCCTTCTTAAACCACTCAACGGTGCCTTTCCAAACACAGCAGTAGTTTGCAGGATTTTGCTGACAATAACATTGTTTAAAGGGAGCAAAGTTTTTCCAGATTAAAAATTAAGAACTACTTACAGACAACTGTGTCTCGAGAGACTAGGTGAAGTTGCTTTTCTGTCCATTGAGAAGAAAATAGCATTAAACCCGATTTACCATAATCTGATGATAGAGTTTGCTGCAAGGAAATCACAAAGGTAGATTTTAAGTTGTAAGTGGTATGACATTGATCATGATCAGCGAAGTTCTTTTAATTGTATAAACTTCATTATGCAGCTGTGTGTTAATATTTACTTGAAACCCCGCAGCTGCCCTTGAAGTTCACTATAACCAGATTTAACCTGTATAAAAAAATGTTAAGGAGGGCCCCATACGGGTGACTTGCCCCAGACCGCACACCCCCTTAGTGCTGGTCCTGCTATTTTGCATGCCTTTGTCATCTTGGTGTTAAATGGTCACCATGTGTCACTGCATCTTAAATCCATGTGGAAATTGTAGCTGGTGCAGGATTTGGCAACTTTCTTGTCAATTGGGGTGTAATTTCCTGAGCATAAAAACCAATGCTCTAGTTGGCTGCCAGCTTGATTTTAAGATGTCCATTGAGAAGAAAATAGCACTCTTAACCCCTAAATAAGAACTCTTAACCCCTAAATGGCCTGGCATTCACTTGTTTTAGAAACTGCTTCTTTTCTCATTAAAAATAATGAGCCATCCTAGGACACCTTAGAGACTAACAAAAATATATTTATAGTATCATGAGCTTTCGTGGGCAAAACCCACTTCTTCAGATTTTATTTTTAAAGTTACAGATTAACATGGTTACCCCTCTGAGTCTCTTCTCATTAGACACTGCTGTAGTTGCAGTCAGCATTGTCACTTGACCTAAAATAGAAGAGGCTTCTGATAGAATATTTGCTGTTAGGACCCAACAACTTTGGAATGCATTTCACACTGTTGTCAATAACTGCCTGCGTTTGTTAATCTTTAAAACACTCGAAGACTTGCATTTATTTTCTGGCACACAAAGAAATGAGAGAAGGATGAGCCTAGAAATCTAGTAGAAGTTTTGTTGGTGCAGTTTATTATTCAGTTTGGTAGATTATGTTTCTGCCCGGATAGTACTCCCTGTGATTCAGTTGTAGTGTGTTTATGTATGAATTGTATTGTCAAGAATTTGTCAAGAGGATGAAAAGCCTGTGATTGATGCTGATTTACATATTTGATTCACATTTTATCATGAGGTCTGTCAGTTTTGTGTTCTCAGGTCTCAGCTGTATTCTTCTAAAAGCATCACCATACTGGAAGCTTTAAAAGAGATTGTTTGCCCAGTTACACAGTGACTTGAAAAGCTCCCAAAACTGCTGATCTTATTGTAGTTTTCATATAATGATATCCATACTATCAGGGTTACTCTGCACTCAAAGATCATTCAAAGTAAAATAATATGTCAAGGGAGGGACTGCTAATATTCCTGCATAGTCAGTCTCTCTCTCATTCACTCACTCTCTCACACACACACACACTCTCTCTCTCTCTCAGTATGAACAAGCACAGTGCATACCCTTTGAAACAGTATCAGTGCAGCATTGATTACAATGTATCATCATTCTAATTTTACAACTTAAAAAATGCTCCGTGCGCCCGGGGCAGCGCCACACATGCACCAGGCGCCCGGGGATGGGACCGCGCATGTGTCGCACTCTTGGGGGTGGCGCCGCGCTCCCGGGGTGCACAAATGGCTTGGGCCAGCCCTGACTTATTACCTCACCCTCCTTGTCTCTATGATGTCCTGGGACTGATCTAGCTATAAAAACACTACATTCAAATAAAATATTCATTGTGTCTTTGAATTGTACAGAAAATTGTTTATCCAATCCCGGATTTCCCCCATTGATCATACAAACAGAAAAATATGCAATAAACAGGCATATCTATTTTGCTAAAGTTACTGGGGCAAAACATCACTCTAACCCCTAATCTATTTATCAGCAATAATCAAGTTCAGTATAGCTAATTATATGTTCCATTTTAACTCCAGGAAAAATATGATGATAAATTCATGATATTTTAATTTCTACCTAAATAGTAGAAGACCAGGTATTTTCATAGCAAACAGAAAGTTTTCCTGAGTGGAGCAGTGTAGAAAAATAGCACATAAAGATTTAACGTCTTATAGAAAAGTGTTGATGTTTCAAGTAATAATAAATTTAGTTTCAAACTAAAAGAACATAGGTAGGAACACAATAAAAGGTGCTTGTACCTGGCATCACCATATTGTCCTAACAATAACAATTAATAGTTATGGGATATTGCAAGCACAACAATGTATATTGGCAACCATGAAGATTTCAGGAAGTGTCCAGGAGATAATATGTGTGTCCATGGGAACAACGAAAGCTCATGATACCATCTACATGTTTTGTTAGTCTTTAAGATGCTACTAGACTATTTGTTGTTTTTTAAGTTTTTCCTGTTACAGATTAACTCGGCTACTGCTCTAAAGCAAGAGATGATAGTGAAGTCGTTTCCATCACCTCCTTTTTTCAGCATCCTATGTGCAAGTATTGGTAAATTAACCGAGTATTGAACCAGCCACTTTCACAACATAAAAAGAGACAATACTGAAGCTTGGAGACTGTGGATTTGATCATTTAACATATGAGTTTGGGCAGAACCAATATGGCCACTCTCAAGGATGGTGACAAATACCAGGAAATACCTTGTCAATTATCTGAGATTCATAAGATGTCCAGTTTTATAACTTGTTTGCATTGTTGTGTGCATCTAACCTCAATTGAGGCATCCACTCAACCATTCACATATGTCAGATAAGATAAATACTTTAAAAGTGTTCAAACATCATTGGACTTGCATGGTGGTAATTGATACACTGCTGAATCATTTCAACAGTGCGTATTAAAATAATTTGATGATAGCCTCAGGATTTTACTCCACCAGCCAATGACCTTTTATAGACAAAACATGCAAAGAAAGTACAAGAAAATGCTGTATTCAGCTGTAAATATTACAGTGGAAACAGTATGATGAACATTCTGCCTCTTTCAGCACCAGTTTCACACCTTTGCCCAGCCCCAGGAAGACACTTTGGCCAAGTTGAAGCCTCCCTATTCTAGCATCTAGACTGGTCCTTCCTGCCATCAGCATCATAGTCAAGAAAAGGGAGTGATAGATCACTGTGGCCAAAAAATGAAAGAAAGATCAACAAGTCCAGGTAGAAATTGTAGATGTGGGAAAAGTTAGATATCTGTAGAGCCGAAAGAAGATCAGAGCATTGTTATTCAGATACATGTACAAGATTGTGTGGTCATTGACATTCAATATCATAAAACATGTTACAGCTACTACACAAGATTTTTTACAAAGTCAGCAGAGATAAATTTACTTGTGCTGAGAAGATGCACAGCAAAGCCTACAACGTTTTCTGTGTAACTATCATCTACCAGAGACTAATTGTAGACCAGAAGGTGTTATGGATAACAAGATTTATACAGGCATGATGCCAGACACACACAAATGGTAAAATCTTGGTAGCACAAGAATTCAGAATGATGAGACAGCAATGAGCATTTTGTACATTATTGAATGCATGATCCATGTTTTTGGTGCTCTTCAAAATAGATTAATGTGTTTAAGGTCAAGTGTTGTTGATACCAACAAGATTACAAATTACTTGCTTTACTTCTCGAGAGAGAGGTAAAATTGCACTGTTGGATGGACTTCTTGAGCCAGTGTCTGCTTTCTGCTATATGGGACTGTTTTCTCCCATCAAAAGCTAGAATTTGTAAATACAGGCAGTCCCCGAGTTACGCGGATCCGACTTACGTCAGATCCGCAGTTACGAACGGGGCCCTCTCCCTGGTCTCCAGCAGACCAGGGAGAGGAAGCAAAGCGGCGGAACACGCGGGCAGCGGACAGCCCAGATGCGTCTGGGCTGTCCGCTGCCCACGTGCTCCGCGGGTTTGCTCTGCTTTGCTCCCCGTCCCCCTGGTCTGCAGACCAGGGGGACGGGGAGCAAAGCAGAGCAAAGCCGCGGAGCCCGAGGGCAGCAGGACAGCCACGGTGCGTCTGGGCTGTCCCGCTGCCCCCGTGCTCCGCAGCTTTGCTCCGGACGCCTGTGGTACAGCAGCTGGGGTGCTGCCGGTTGGTCCCGTAGCGCTGCTCTGGGCGCTACTGGACCAACCCGGCAGCACCTCAGCTGCTCTGCCCCAGGCGTCCTGATTCAGCCACTGCTGGTCAGTTTCAGCAGCAGCCGAATCAGGACGCATGGGGCAGAGCAGCTGGGGTGCTGCTGGGTTGGTCCAGTAGCGCCGAGGAGCAGCGCTACTGGAGCAACCCAGCAGCACCCCAGCTGCTCTGCCCCAGGCGTCCCCAAGTCAGCCGCTGCTGAAACTGACCAGTGGCTGACTACAGGAAGCCCCTGCCCCGGGGCTTCCTGGAATCAGCTGCTGATCAGTTTCAGCAGCAGCTGACTTGGGGATGCCTGGGGTTCTTAAGTTGAATCTGTATGTAAGTCAGAACTGGCGTCCAGATTCAGCCGCTGTTGAAACTGATCAGTTTCAGCAGCGGCTGAATCTGGACGCCAGTTCCGACTTACATACAGATTCAACTTAAGAACAAACCTACAGTTCCTATCTTGTACGTAACCCGGGGACTGCCTGTATTCAGGGTACGTCTACGCAGCAGCGTTATTTCAGAATAACATAGTCGGCGTCTACACTACTTTATTTCAAAATAATGTTGAGCTGGAGGACTTCTTACTCCGACTCATGTAACCCTCATTTTACAAGTAGTAAGGGAAGTTGAAGGAACAACTTCCTGCTGTGTAGACAGCACCAAAAGCTGAATTAAGCTATTTCAACTTAAACTACGCAATTGACATAGCTCAAGTTGTATAGCTTAATTCAACTTTAGCCGTGTGTGTAGACATATCCTCCGTATCAAGTCAAAAGCAAAAGTTTCTGTCAAGAACATGATTCTTCATAATGGCAAGAAACACTTTGTAAGGCTTCTTGTATTAGATCAAAGTATGAAAATTGATCTCACAGAAACCAGAGCTATTTCATACATTGTTACTAGCGCTGGCAGTACTCTGCCAAAAACAGCAAATCAGCTCTGCTTATTCTCTGCTCAGTCTTCTTCTGTCAAAGTTGGAGACAGCCTTATTGACCATGTTCAAGAGAATGTTCAGTAATCTTTGACGGAATAGCTGTCATCCAAGCACTACATGTTATTCCTTCAACATTTGGTGAGCTTGCAGACACTGTTTTAGTGTATATGATCAAGATTTCAAGAAAGTAAATACAAGTGTACTTGTTTAGACTTTGTCACAGATCCATACCCTAATCTGAGCAGTAAAAATGTCCAACAGTCATGCCAAGCAGCTAAACTAGACACATCTACATAAAGGACCAGAAAACCCCCAGCATGTAAAAGAACTTTCTTTCTGATGGCAACTATGAAGAAGCATTTAAGACATTTTTGTATATCATGAAGAGGGATGCAGATATGCATGTTGTAGGCAAGGACATCACTCTCTACATAGCCATGTAGAGGAGTGTCACTGCCTGACTATGCAGAAGGGTTCTGACACAGTCACAATTGTTGATGACAGGTATATTTCTTCATGTGCAACATGCTTTCAGGGACTACCAAGATGTAATAATTCATAGCAAGGTACAGATACAGCATACATAAGCATCAGTCTTAAGTCACAACTGTGGTCAATTTGTGTTTCTTCATCGGTATTGGAAATTAAAACCACATTATTGATTAATTTTTTAGGCACTGTGTTGTGTCTGCAGGCATATAAAATGTCTAACTGGGAGGCTTTCCTATCTTGCCAGTTGGTTTTCATGCCCAGACTTGTATAAGTGTCAGAAGTGCAAGAACACCGTCAAAAAAGTTGCTGAACCTGTCACACACAATAAGTCTGAGAAGAGTGACTTTGATAAATATTTTCATCCTAGAAAATAAAAAAAAATCTGTTTTATTCAGAAAATAAGCACAACAGTGCCAACAGCCAAAGTGATCACAGGATTTGAATAAGAAAATAACATTTTGATTTATATCAATTACTATGTCAATTCATATAAATCCAAATAAGCTGTCACTTATGAATATTTGAGAAATAAATGCCATATACAAGAGAATTCTAATAAGTTTTGTGTAGTATTTTTTTCAGTGCTGTAACTGAGGAAAATATGCTCAAGGAAAATAATAATATTTTAGTATTTCCATAGAAAAATGTATCAGATGTATTAGAGTTATCATTTCATGTAGTTAGGCTGATGTACAAACATTTCTCTTGAGGGTAAATATTAATATAGTCCAGTCTATAGTGAAAGTTGTCAAGAAAAGCAAATCATGAGCATGGGGTAATTCTTCTTCTTAAACTCTTGTAGTCCAAGTGGAACATAAGTCATCTACAAGTCTCTTCCACTACACTCTGTTTTGAGACAAAACTTCTAGCTGACTCCAGGAGTACCTCAGTTGTTGTCCTTCAATCTCAGTAGATCTTCTCCATGTTGTCCGAGGTCTTCCTCTTTTGCATTTTCCTTGCAAGTTCCATGTGAGAGCTTGACAGACTATGCTGGAATACCTTAACCTATACTTTCTACCAAAAAATAGACATGTTAATTTATTGCACGTTGCCTATTAGAATAATAGAAGAAAATATTGATGCATAAAACACTCCAGCAGCACAAAAATTTTTAGGTTTTTAGCACTTTTTCTTGTACATAAATACAAAAAATAAATGTCACCCAAATTGGCTGTTTGTAATATTTTTCTTGCATATGACGTTTAAAGTCCTCAGTCTATTAAGACTTTCCTTTAACATATTTCTTCATACATTTCAATCATTTTCAATCAATTTTGACTTATACAGGGCAAATATCAGTAACGTTATGGGTAAGACCTTTTTGTCGGAATGGCATGAAAATTTGTAACTTTGTATGTGTCAGGACAGAAAACTGCAGGATTTCATGTGGAGAACTTTTAACATAAGGTGTCTCAGGTCATTGGATGTATAAATCTACAAAAATAGATAGTGGCCCTGTTAATGGAATGAAACTCATTTTCTGTACACAATAATGGGCCTCACCATATAAGCCTGTTGGTAACTTCACACTCCAGGAATCTCTATCAAAGCCATGTCCATTGTGGCTCCTCAAACAGCCTCTGCTGACATCAGATATCAGTGCGTGAATCTTTATAAGGAAGTGCTGCCCAACCATCTCAGTTCTTTTCTCTCTACAATGCTAAGTGTTAGGGAACCCTTCTGTGTGTAGTCTACTTTGCAAACTTTACTTAGTGCCCTCTTTTTGTAGAGATTTCCTTACAAATACTGACCTGGCTCAGCCCAACTTAGGTTGGAGTTCAGACTGAGCTAGAAAAGTAAGGAGATGTAATTGCAAGTAAACAATTTAAGATAAACCAGAATTCACCGTAGCACCTTAGCTCAATTGATATGAAGCAAGATCATAGCCTTTGTTGCCTAGCCTCCACAATACGTTCCCAAAGTATTGGAGGATATGTAAAAATTAGATGCGATTGGAAAAGGATTAATGTATGTATAACTATCACACAACTCTGATGGCAGGATCCTGCTTCTGTCAGTGGTTTGCTCAGAGGACAAGCCTACATTTAGTCACTCAGTGCAGACAGCTGACAAAAGCTCCTCATTTGCCTGGATGGTGAGAAGAGAGGTGAGAGGACAGCAAAGGCAGCCGGAAAGGGGGGTTGCTCTTTTCTCAGCTCCCAGTTAACCCCCTATGCCTTCTGCCTGATGCCTTTTCATCATCTCTCTAAAACAGAAAGGGCCTGTATCTCCCCATTATCTGCTTTTGCTTCTGGGAATATTCTGCATAGTTAAAATGAGTTCATATAATTTGCCCACAAACTTTAATGCAAACATACACTGGTTTAGATCAAACCATGAAACAAGTTTATTAACTACAGAAAGATTTTAAGTGACTACAAGTAATGAGACTAGGCATAAAAGTCAGATTTGATTACAAAGAAAATAAAAAGATGATATGAAAACTAAATGCCTAACTTGAAAAGCTAAATTAAATTAAAACCAAAAGGTTTTTCTCACATAAGCTTAAGGCAGTCTGTACTGGGAAAAGCCTGCCAGTTAGGATTCCCCCATGTGACCCCGAAGTTGTTATTTGAGAGTTGTCAGTGTCATGAGCAGAGATGGAGCATAGTGAAATCCAGCATTTCCATCTTCTCTTTATAATTCAGTTTCTTTGGCTAAAAATATCCTCATTGATTTATGGTGACAAAACAGTCTCTTGTAGACATGGGGTGTGAACTGTCCCTGTGATGGAAAGTAAATATCTTGTTTATCCTTACCTCCCTGCTGGAGAATATCTGCATAAGTAGATAATAGCCCTTTATCAGCGTTAACGTTGTAGTGTCTTTATTTCTGAAAAATTGGTTTGGTCCTGCTTTTCTTAACCTTGGAGCATATTATAACAATGTTATACAGTAGAGTCTTATAACTATATGGTGTTGCCAGACATGTTTAAGCAGGACAGTAATATTCAGCAGATTATGATTTTTTCAAATCAGACCTCAAAAGGCATACTTTGTAAAATTTATATATTATATTTGATATATATCATAATTTTGTAAAAGGGTGAACATGGAGTACAGGTTGTCACAGATACCCCTCACATTTTAAGAAGACTAATGTCATGTCATTTTTTTCCCAGACAAGAAGCCCTTCTTGCTGCCATCAGTGAAAAAGATGCCAACATTGCTCTGCTTGAGCTTTCATCTTCTAAGAAGAAGACCCAAGATGAAGTGGCTGCTCTGAAGCGAGAAAAGGACCGCCTGGTGCAACAGCTCAAGCAACAGGTGGGAAGGGAAGGCAAACAATCAGGCATATGGGCTAGTACTATGGGAGTATGGGATTATTATCATGGGGACATAACTTTATAAACTAAAAATATATAGTGTACTGGGACATACCATTCCTAAGGGAGTATCCAAAATAAATACATGTCTAGTGATTGCACATCATTCAGTCATATGGGAAATTAGAATTCAAGCTACATACGCTTGAACACAGAGCTGACAGCCTGAAGGAAGCATTATGGGGAGAGTATAAGAGAGACTTCTTATTACTACTACACTGATATTCATTCTAACATAAATGTCCAAGAAGCCATTTATGAAGGGGGTCTTGACTCTTAGGGTATGTCTTCACTGCATCCCTAGTTCGAACTAGGGATGCAGTGTAGACATACCCTTAGTTTCTGCTAAAGGCACAAGTAACCGTGGATGATATGCCATTACAAAATGAAGTTGACTTAAGTCAACACACAGCCACCTCCGTAATTAAAATGGTGTTTCATGTCATATGCTCATTCTGTCAGCAGGGCACGTCCTTACCAGCAGTGCTTCTGCCACCTTAATTATGTGGGGCATTGGAGAGTGTTTTGCATAAGTAGTTAACAGACATTTCCAGAGACCATTCAAGATGAAGTGGCCTATAAACACCCGTCCAGTCATAGAAGGGAAAGGAAAGGCAGGTGGAAAAAAGAAAGCTTCAGGTGGGCAATGTGGCTTTTAGTGCGTTACAGATGGTTGTAAGCCATAAATCTAGTGCTGCTATTCAGGCCATGACTTCTAGAGTCTAGAAGAGTTATGAATTTAAGTCAGATGCAGCAAGACAGAACCAGGGATGCTTTCTGATCAGAGATTTCTCCACTTCCACCTTAGAAGGCATCACTATTCTAGTGATAGTGTTTTTTTACTTAACATTTAATACTGAAATAATATGTTTACTGTTCACATAGTAACATTTTTTGGCTGTTAAACCAACATTAAAACAGTTTAGAAACCGATTTTACAATTTCATAACATTAAACCTTACTTACGGTATTTATGACGCTGTCCGTTTCTAGCAAGATGGCATTCCACTAGCAAGACACTCAACTATAAAATGCATGTACCCAACTTGATCATGGTGAAAAGTGCTTCTTAGCATGTAAAATTCCAGAGTGTAATACTGAATAATAATGGAGAGGAGTATTATATGACAACACCATCCTAACTTGTGAATCCAGTTACAAAGCAAGGAGGGACTATGGGTAGAAATCTTTTGAGGGGAGGAAGTAATGTTTTGTTCCCTATAGTATAGTGGTGCCTATGGCAGAACACAAATAATGCCTTTATGTTGTCTTTGATGGAAAATATTACTTGTTTGTATAATTTAGTAGCTATTAATAATGGTCCCAAGAGACTAGAGCAGGGGTAAGGAACAGCAATCTTTTCCATCCAGGTGTGCAATTTTTCCATTCATGAGCAGAATAAATGTTATGTGCACTGAGGTATGTACCTATGTGCACCACCAGGAAAAACACAAACCTAGCTGTGGGTGCTCTTCTAAACAGCTGAGCAGCATTGGACTCTCTCATGAGTGGCCACACAAACACACAGCTTACAAGGAACAGTGTTGGGGGACTTTTTTGGGTTAGAGGGTCACTGACCCACAGAAAAATCAGCCAGGACCACATGCAAGTGAGAAACGCACACAAAAAAACCCTCATGGGTGTGGTCCCCAACTAATAAGCAGAAAGAGAGAGAGAATGACTGATACTAGCCTTGCTCATGCAACTTGGGGAGCCAAGATTCCCCGTGCACTTCAGCACCGTGGGGAACATAAAGCCTAAAGGCTTCCCCACAGAGCAGGATTAACTCTTCTGGGGATTGAAGGCTAGTAGATTTTGTGGGGCCCCACTAGGCTCTGGGGTGGGGCCAAAAATTGGGGGTTCAGTGTGTGGGAAGGGGGTGCTGGGGAGCAGGGTGGGGCTTCAGAGTCTGAGCAGGTGATAGAGTGCAGGAGTGGGGAGGGATTGCAGGGTTTGGACAGGAGGTAGGATGCAGGAATGGGCTGGAAGATGCAAGGTCGGGGTGGGAGGGAGGGTTCAGGAGTGGGCTGGAAGTGCAAGCTGTAGACAGGAGGAAGGATTCAGGAACAGACGGGGTGGGGGAGCAAAGTGGGAGTGAGGGGTCTGGCAGGAAGTAGGATGCAGGTGTGGGGTCTGAGCAGAAGAGTGCAAGAGTGGATTGGGATTGGGGAGTCTGGGTGAGAGGGGAATGCAGGAGCAGGCTGGGAGTGGGAGATGGGAGTCTGGGCCAGAGGGAGTAGAGGATGGGGGCACCTGCTTATAGGAAGGGGCACAGGTGGCTCTGCACTTCCATGCGCAGGCAATCACTGCCCCTGTCTGCTCCGATTGGCCAGAATTCACATCCAATGGGAGCAACTCTGGTGAAACCTGCAAGCCTTTGCAGTTGCTGATCCTGGCACAGCTGTTTCCTCCCCTCTGCCAGGCAGAGCCCGCAGTCTGGATGCTGACCATGGCTTGCTTTGATCTGGCCTGAGAGGTTTGAGAAGTGGTGAGCATGTCACTGGTGCTCCAGCCACCTGTGGGAGGCACCAAATGTTGGTGCCCTCTTGCGTGGCTGGAACACCAATGCAGGCTCGCCCAGCTGTGGGAGAGGAGCCCTGAGCCTTGTGAGCTGGATCAAGGCAAGCCATGGACCATTGGGTCTGCACTTCTGTGTTAGAGAGAAAAGGTAAGTGAGGTAATATCTCTTGTTATACCAACTTTGTGAGAGAGACATGCTTTCGAGCTTCACCTAGCTCTTCTTCAGGTCTGGGGAACATACTCAGATTGTCGCAGCTAAATAAGTGCTTGAACAGATTGTTTAGTGTAAGAAGTTAACACACATTTCAAAGGACCATTCAAGATGAAGTGGCCCAGTAACATCTCTCCAGTCATAAAGGGGAAAGGAAGATCGAGTTTGCTTAAGAGAACAGCAAATATAGATTGTTTATATCTCCTCAAATCAGAAATTAGGAAACCCAGATTAACTTCCCAACAAGCAATTCCCCAAACTTTTTACCCATTCAGACTAAAGAGGATTTTCTTTATTTAACACACTTCAGCGAAGAGACAGAGATTCATCAAGAGAGAAAGGCACATAGTTTCCAAGAGGTTTTGTAGCAATTCCTTCCTTTAGCTTTTCTCTCTGCCTCCCCCTCATTATATCCTGTTCCTATCCACTCAAATTGCAAGTGTATTACTGTGAAAGAGAAGGAAGGGCTCTTGCCAAAGACATTTGGTTCTATAATTTCTGTGCATTAAACTAGGGAGAGGCATTTCAGAAAGAAGATATGGCTTTTTTTTTTAATTTAAAACTTCTCATCCCTGAATTGCAGGAATGTGCCTCAATATAGACATTTTCCTAATGAAGCAGTCAGCATTGACCAAGCTTTCCACTAAATGGATCTGTCTGCTTAGGATTGGTTGTCAACTTTCATGAAGGGATTTCTTCTATCATCAGAAAGAAGGGAGGCGAATTGGAGGGCAGAGGTCATCAACTAATGTAGTCCCGATTTACTTGCTTCCAAAGTAGTCTGTCTCCTTGACTGGTTCATGGTGAAACAGTTGTTGAGAGGCTGCTTCAACTGAGGGGGCCAGGGCTGATGCAAGGAAACAGAGCTGAAGGTTGTCTAATGAAGTCCAGATGTTCTGTGGTGAGTGCCAGCCAGTGTGTTCTGATTATAAGTGAGAGAGAAGCCCCTACAGTGCATGTCAAATCAGCACCCGCACTGGAGTTAATATAAATCAAGAGAGTTTTGGCTTTCTTTAACATAGTCTATCCACTAGCCATCTGTCCAAGAATGGCCTATGTTTCAGTGATTCATTTTCTTCTCAAACTAAAATGTAACAAGCAGCACACAGTAGTTATCACAGTTTAAGTCCTGGTCCACATCTGTGAGTTATAAATGGAAGGCATATGAGAGTAGGCTGAATTTTTCCTCCCTGTGAGGTTTCCTGGAATTAGAACCCTGGGATAAGGTGTGTTATTTACTAAATGTGTACAGTGCCTAGCACAGCAGAGCTCCAGACTGGCTGAGCTCTCTAGGCATAATCACAATATAAAGGTTCAATAATCACGATGTAGTTGCATGGGGGTTCTGATCCATGGTGTTTCTCGATTCATGTATATGGGAGCTTACAATCAGAATGTTAGTGGGAATTGTTTAAGAAGCATCATATATATTAGTGGTACTGTATAAATGTTTAATACTAATTTTCACTCCCTTCTTAATATAGCATTAAGAATCTGGGACAGATTAGCTCAATAAATTGATCAAGGGATCTCAAACCTTTCATATGTATGGTAGATAACTGGATTCAGGTTAGTAGTGAAGAGCTATTGTAACTAACCCTTTTTGCTTAAAAATAAGTAAATATTCTGCAGTAATTATATAAAGTAACATATCACCTTAAATAATGACACTGGTGTTTAAAAGCCTCAAAGGGGGGGAGGGGTAGCCATGTTAGTCTGTAGCTTTAAAAACAATGAATAGTCTTATGGCACCTTAGAGATTAACAAAAATATATATAGTATCATGAGCTTTCGTGGGCAAAACCCACTTCTTCAGATGAGCTGGAAGCTGGAGTGAAAATAGGAATCCAGAATTTATAACAGAAAAAGAAGGGAAGAAAAAAATTGTAACCTGTCAATTGTAGTATAAGTACTAATGAGGCTAATAGAGTGAGCTGAAAGTGCCCCATATTTAGCTTTTGATGTAATGAGGTGTTAAATGCAGGGAAGGCTGGGTTTATAATGCAACATCCAGTTAATGTCTTTGTTCAAGTCCAGGGAAACTGTCAAATTTTCATATGAAGGTTGATTCCTCACACTGCACTTAAACAGGAAGATGATGTCTGTTTGGATATGTTGTTTGCACTTGCATAGAAGATGATGACTATTTGGATCTGTTGTTTGATCTTCATATGCAAATTTGACACTGTTTCCCTGGACTTGAACAAAGACATTAACTGGATGTCACATTATAAAGTAGCAGTTGTCACAATAGTTGACAAAGGATTCTTAGAGAGACAAGGTAGGTGAGGTAATATCTTTCATTGCACCAATTTCTGTTGATGAGAGACGAGCTTTTGAGTTCCTTTGGTTCAGTCATACATATCACCATTAAAAGGAAGGAAAACTTTACCATCTTTTGGAGAACAAGCATCCATTTTCCAAAATAAATCTATTGAATTCCTCAGAGAAAAGGCTGGATTAACAAAATCTAAACTGTTTTACTGAACGGCAATGCTGCAAATATTAAAGCTCTCTGAGTATCATACTTAGCATTATTACAAATAGTGAAAAGCTTCAGGTAATTGGGGAAATATTGATTGTGCTTTGTGTCTTGGACATTATACTGGGAATTGCTGCCACCAGCCAGGTAAAATAAGTTTCCCTATTCTGTGATTCAGTTAGCTGATGAATTGATGACATGGCTGCAGATGTTCAGGAATAGTTGTTTAGTAGAGTTCAGAAAATCCAGTTCTGATAATACAACTGGATAAAACTACAGATGTGTTCTTTGCCCAATTTTTAACCTTTAGATGGTTTACTTGGGAACAATACATATACAAGGACTTCCTGATTACTGTGCACTGACAGGAGGCTCCTCAGGAGAATTTTTTTTGAAGTTTTTAAATAATCAGTTTTTGCAGCTGGGTTGGATTGACATCACTGTTTCAATATTTGCATTGATGAAGCCTGAGCTTTGGCAGAAAAACACGGCAACTTTGTGACTAGAACCTAGTCTTGCCTTTTGAAAACATTATTCAGTGCACTGAGAAGATATGGCAACAAAGCGGATACCAGGGCAACTGAAAAAAGTACTTGGGGAAACTTAAAAGTTTTGAATACTTTAAAGGTAAGCCCACTGATCCATGCCTCTTTCTTATTTTGTATGAAAAAATGAGCACTCGTTATCCTCAGTTCCTTTTCCACACTGGCTCTTCTTCCAC
The DNA here is from genome assembly GCF_049634645.1 of Pelodiscus sinensis. Classification (NCBI taxonomy): domain Eukaryota; kingdom Metazoa; phylum Chordata; order Testudines; family Trionychidae; genus Pelodiscus; species Pelodiscus sinensis. The sequence continues at coordinate 108,578,591 of NC_134711.1, forward strand.
ATTTGTTTGTTGGCTTTCATGTGACATAATTCTGATTCGCTTGTTTGAGTTCACAAATGATACAAGGTTTTCTTAGCTAACTTGGCTGCATCCTTGCTGAATATTGATCGGCTTGGCATTTTTAAATGAGTGTCTTGGGATTGTAACATGACACACATTCTCAGCTATGAGCTACAAATCCCTGAATAGCTAAATGGAATGGGGGATCAGCTAAAAGGGAGAGGTGCAGTCTCAGATCAATTCTGATACGGAAAAATAGATACTGGTGTGGAAAAGCTTGAGAACTACTGTATTAAAGGAGTCAGGATTGAGGAAAATAAATGGGATCTCTCACCTGCTACAAGCCAATTTCTATCAAAAAAGTGTTCATGTTCTGTCATTTTATACATCAGGATACCAACCAGATTCCCCTCTGTGGAGAAAGAGAATGGATTGTCTACTTCTGAAGAATTGTATTATACAGAGTATGGCTGCGTCTAGACTGGCATGATTTTCTGCAAATGCTTTTAACGGAAAAGTTTTTCCATTAAAAGCATTTGTGGAAAAGAGCATCTAGATTGGCACGGATGCTTTTGCGCAAAAGCAATTTTTGCGGAAAAGCGTCCGTGCCAATCTAGACGCGGTTTTGCGCAAGAAAGCCCCGATCGCCATTTTCACCATCAGGGCTTTTTTGCGCAAAACGGTTCTCAGTTGTCTACACTGGCCCTCTTGCGCAAAAGTATTTGCGCAAGAGGGCTTTTTCCCAAACCGGAGAGTCATTGTATTTGCGGAAGAACACTGACAATCTTACATTAGATCATCAGTGTTCTTGCGCAAATTCAAAGCGGCCAGTATAGACAGCTAGCAAGTTTTTCCGCAAAAGCAACTGCTTTTGCAAAAAAAACTTGCCAGTCTAGACGCAGCCTCTATGAATAAAGCAGAGTGAAAATGTTTTGGCTCACTTAGTTTTGAGAAGTTAAAAAAACTGTTCTTCAAATGTCCCTGAATATTGCCACTTTTAGGACACTCCAACTAGTTCAGCCTGCACATCAGAACTATAGCTAGCAGTAGCCATTGGAGTGCCCAAGGGGTTCAGTGACTTCTCCCTTCCTTAAGTGTTGAGCATTCCAGGGCGGGGATATAAAAGGGCATTCTGTGTGTGGAGCTCTGGAATTATTCTGGACTGTTAGCTAGTTTTAAATGTTAGTTGTTACACAGTTAAACTTTATTAGTAGTTAGTTATAACAATAGTAGCAGGGATTAAAGTAACTTAAATTTCTTACAGGTACTGCCCTCGGGGGAGGCTCTTGGCAGGAGGTGGAGGGAGTATGATATGACAGTGCTTGTAAGAAATGTAAGTGTGATGGAGTGGGGGATGCTCAGGAGTCAGGGCAGGGGCTGGGAGAGTGCAGGGTCAAGATAGGGATGATGTGGAGCTGCAGGAGTTAGGGCTGGGGGCATAGGAGGCTCAGGGCAGGGGCTGAGGTGTGGGGAGGAGGAGTGCAAAGGAGCAAGGGCACCATTTAGGGCTGAAGGCCTCCTCCCCTCCTCACCCCGAGTTTCATACTGTGATGCTGCTTGCTTTTCCCTTTCTTGTCACTTTCAGGATGTGAGAGGGAAGCACACAGCATGAATCACTCACTCTTCTGCACTCTTCCCTCCCTATCCAGGAGTGAGAGGAATGTACCCAAGTTGCATACTTTCTTCTTGCTCCCTGACCATGACAGGAAGGGGGAAGAAAAGTGTCTCAATATGAATGGGGGGGTAGGCAGGGGGTTTCAGCTATCCTGCCCTCCCTAAATGGTGCTCAGGGGATGTGGCTCGGAGACAGGGCAGTCCCAGACCAGTTGTGAGGGGGCGCCTCCAGCCAGCCACTTTTACTTGCCTGGCTACCTGCTGCTTAGTGAGGCAGCCTGCAGGAGAGCCCTTCAGACAGGCTGGGAGCAGGCCACACCTCTTCGTGCAGCAGAGTGACCCAGCACTGGCTAGCTCCTTCTTTCCAGAGCAGTGCACAGGGCAGACCACCTTTTTTCACCTCTGGCAGTATAGTTATCTGCTTTACTATGGAATCAAAGAATTAAAAGATGTTTCATCTCCAGTGTTTTTTCTAATATCAGATACATATGCTAGATTCTGGCATTTCTAGGTGAAGGACTTTCATTCTTAAAGTGTTCAATTTGTATAATGTTCCCATCTAGAGCAATGAGAGAAAGACAGAATGGGCTTCAAGCAATTCTGTTGCAAGAAGCAGTAATAGCAAAGCCATCTGTTAGAAAGGATAGATCTTTTTCCTCCGCCTCTAATTCTAATGGATCCAGTGATAAAGATCAGAGAAAAAAATTCTCAGAAGTGTTGGCAGTTATGCCAGTCCTGTTAGTAAAGACATCACTGCTAAGACAGATCTGATTACCCAGTCCTCAGTGGTGTCATCAACTTTGAAAAAAGTTACTCCATGGGAGAAAAAGAATGGTTTAAGTCAGCTAGATTTCAGGAACTAACACTTGGTGTCTATCATCTCTGGAAGGTGAGATAATGTTCTTCAAATCCAATACTTTTGGATACAGATGAACTGGTTCAAAAAGTGAAAAGTAAGGAACCAGTGGCTTAAAGAAGTGACAGTTGAGGCACCATGTCAGATAATAGTTGAGATCTGTCTTTGGTTCAGAGAGAGCTCAAACTAGTGACAGAAATAGAACAAATATGTGAAGGGAGAGGTTGTGTAGAAGAATTTAGATATTTTTTCTTCCACCACTTAAAATGCTTTCTGCTTCCCCAGAGAATTTTTCTGGTGTCTTTTTCCAGTCAAGGGTATTGTTTTCTCCCATTCTTTCTGAACCAATATACCCTTGGATTACAGGCAGAATATGGATCATATCTATACAGAGATTAATATGATCAGAGGCTCCCACATATCTCAACTCCATCTGTACAGGCACATGTACGATCGGATCTGAGTAAGGATTTCTGACCAGTCTGGTAAATACAATCTTGAATTCAGTGGCCACAATGGCTTTCTCCAGTATATTGTCAATAATTCCCTGTGTGTGGGAATAGATTTTCACCACTTTGGTTCAGAGAGGGGATGCATCCACCAGATCAAAAGGATATGAATCTTACAGGGCCAGTCAGCCTGAATACATTTCCTACAGTTGTGAGGGAAGTTTTTTCAAAGAAAGAGGAATTAACAGAGCTACAGGAATCCATGTGGGGAACAATTGTGAAAATGGGGGTGGGCACTTCAGCTTCATTAACTGCAAAGGATGCAGTTGGCATTTCATGAGTTAGTGGATCATATGGCAGAGACATTGGATATTCCCTTAGTTTCAAATGAGAAATCATCTCATCCAATTTTTCATATACAGGAAGCAGCTTACTAGCCAAAGGGTTACCTTCTCTGATTAGAAGTGGGGTTTTTTTCCACCCAGCCAGGCAGCAATGGAATAATTCTTCATCTTCTCAACTTTTATTGAAGAAGGCTAACAAATTGTATCTACTTCCTCAGGAAGGTCTGACTATGTTACACATACCCACCGCCATCCAATTCATTAGTCCTAGAAGCATCATTATGAAGATCAGAACGTACACAGGTACACACCATTCTCTCTTAAAATAGGGTCCTACAAAATTCATGGTCTGTTTTGGTCAATTGCATGGTCATAGAAATTTTAGTAAATAGTAAATTTCATGACTTCAGCTATTCAAATCTGAAATGTCATAGTGTTGTAATTGTAGGGATCCTGGTCCAAAAAGGATTGAGGTTGGAGATACGCAAGATTATTTCTTCAATTAATAGGTCTATTGGCATCAACCACATCAGTGATACCATATTCTTGTTTTAGATAAGGGATTTTCAGCACTAGTTAGCAATAAGTTACAAACCAGGTTTAGACCACATGCTTCAAAAATTAATAATTCCACAGCAGATGTAAAATAAAGTGACATTAACAACCCACCCTCAGTTCCTTCCCCAGGTGCACTAATCTTCCACATTAACCTACCAGCTTTCCTCCCCCAAACTATATAGAACACGTTTGGAGAAATGATGCATATCCTAGACCAGAAGTCTCAAACTCCCGGTCTGTGGGCCATCCCTAGCTGGAGCACTTACACAGTCCAGGCCGTGAGTCCTAGTGGGCCAGGAAGGGGACTGTCCGTTCCTGTTTCCATATCCCAAGCCTCTTCACTTCCACTGCCCTCTCCCTCTCATGATACTCTGGGTGTTGTTTCCATCTTCTATTGATGGAAGACCCCATTGCCCTCCCGCTCGTGCCAGACTTCCTGATGCAGGAGCTGGACATGGGGTATCTGTGCAACCCAAACCTCCAGTCCCTTCACCTCACAGTGTGGAAGATCCATGGTTGAAGTGGAGAGAGCTCCTCTGTTCAGACTGGGTCATATCGTACTGATGGAGAGTAGAAAGCCTTCCACTAGAGCAACCTAGCAGGCCAAATGGAGAAGGGTTTTATCTTGGGTCTCTCAGAAAGGGGAGGTCGCTCATTGGGCACCCATCCTCGACCTCAGGCAGCACTCCAGGGGGCTCTCTGGTCTCCTCTGGCTCAGGTGCCAATCCTAGACATATATAGAGTGGCCACATGGGCATCGGTCCATACCTTTACCACCCATTACGTGATCATACAGCAGGCTAAGCAGGATGCAGGTGTTGGTAGAGTAGTGCTGCAGTCTATTTCTACTTAGGTTCCAACCCCACCTCCATAGGCCTGGCTTGGGAATCACCTAAGCAGAATGGACATAAGCAAGCACTCAAAGGAAAAACAGTTACTTACCTCGTAACTGTTGTTTTTTGCGATGTGTTGCTTATATCCATTCCGATCCCATCCACCTCCCCTTCATTGGAACGTCTGGCAAGAAGGATCTGAGGGAGTGGAGGGCCAGCAGGGGTATGTGTGTGCCAATATACTGGCACCACTCCAGGGGGCTCTCTGGCTGGCCCAACTGTTACTGCTAAGGGTAAAAAGCTTCCGGAACTTGTGCACGTGGGCGGGCGCACACATAAGTGGAATGGACATAAGCAACACATCTCGAAGAACAACAGTTTGGTGGTTTGCGTTTTGTAGTTTCCACTTCAGAGTATTGCTCTTTTAAAACTTTAAAACAGTGTGCTCCACAACTCAACCCTCAAATTTTGGAAGGGAATCCAGATTTTTAAACCTTTGGTTAATTGCTGTATCTATGTTTAGAATCTCACATTTGTATCTTCTTTGTGTTCTGTGAAATCTGCCGTGAAAGTGTTCTTAAAATGAACATGTGCTGAGTTATCATCCGAGAGTGCATGAAATATGAAATATATGGCATAATGTGGGTTAAACAGAGGAGGGGAAAGTTCTCCCTCAAAGAGTTAAACCTCAAATTTAATCAACACTTTTTTTTTTAACTAGCATCATCAGCATGGAAGCATATCCTCTGGTATGGTGGCCAAACTATGAAGGGGCATATGAATGATTAGCATAACTGTCATGTAAATACCTTGCAATGCTAGCTATCTTGGCCCCTCTCAGTCTTCTCTTTTCTAAAATAAACAAGCCCAATTCTTTCAGTCTTCCTTCATAGGTCATGTTTTCTAGACCTTTAATCATTTTTGTTGCTCTTGTCTGGACCTTCTCCAATTTCTCCACATCTTTCTTGAAATGTGGTGCCCAGACTAAAACACCATGTTCCTAAGAAAGAAAAGAAGACACATTGCTTGGGATGTTTAAAACCAACCAGCTTTCTGTATTGCTAAATGGAATGTGTACAGATAATGTGTACATCGACAAAATTGCACAGGATAATGAAATGGATCTTTTCTTAAGTCTCTGTGTTAGACGGTTGCATGGTTGATGCACTTATATGGTGCAAGAGCAGGTAGGAAAGAAGTGCAGGTGTTTTGCTCAGAGAAAAGATGAAGTTGTTGATTACTTTCATGAAGATGAGTTTAGATGGGAGCTATGTTTTTAAACAGTGAATGGTCCTGCAGCACCTTAGAGACCAACAAAAAATGTAGATAGCATCATGAGCTTTCATGGGCACAACCCACTTCTTCAGATGAATGGAGCAAGGGGTCCAGAGGTACAAATAAATAGCAAAAAAAAAGAGTGGAGATGGGGAGGACAAGGGAAAAAAATCACCTGGTCCATTAAAGTGTCCATACTAAATAAGGCTAATAAGTGGGCTGTAAGTGATGTACTTAGCTTTTGATGTCATTTGAATATAACAACCCATCCAGTTCATGTCTTTGTTCAATCCTTGATTAAATGTGTCAAATTTGCATATGAAGGCAAGTTCTACATTTTCTAGATGGTTTTTTAAATTGCTTTGTAAGAGTATAGTCACTTGAAGATCCATTAATGAGTGCCTGGGCAATTTCAAATGTTCCCCAACAGGTTTCTGTGTGTTATCATTTTGAATATCTGATTTGTGTCCATTAATCCTTTGTTGCAGAGACTGTCCAGTTTGGCCAATATATATGGCAGAGGGGCATTGCTGGCACTTGATGGCATAGATCACATTAGTGCATGTGCAGTTGTATGAGCCTCTGGTGTGGTGGCTTATGTGGTTAGGTCCTGTGAAGATGTTGCTTGTATAGATGTGTGTACAGAGTTGGCACTGGAGTTTATTGCCGGGGTGGGGTTCCTGGGTGAGTATTTTTGAGGTGTGATGCATGGTTGCTCGAAATAATTCATTTCAGGTTAGGGGGTTGTCTGTAGGCAAGGATTGACCTGTCCCAGAAAGCCTGTGAGAGTGAGGGGTCATTTTCCAGGATAGGTTGTTGTTTGATAATGATGCACTGGAGGGGTTTAAGTTGGGGGTTGTAGGCGATGACTAGTGGTGTTCTGTTGTTTAGTTTCTTGAGCCCATCTTAAAGAAGCTGATGCCTGGGTACTTGTCTGGCTCTGTCAATCTGTTTTTTCACTTTGTTTTAAGAATGCCTGATAGAGATCCTGTAGCTGTTTGTCTCTGTCTGTGGGATTGGAGCAAATCCGGTTGTATCTTCTTTAAAATAGATTCATCATTCTAAGACTTGTATACCCTGACATGCCAATAAAAGTTTTGAAATTGATCCAGAAAGAATGAGGCATTTGGATTCAAGGCATTAATAATTATGTGTTTCACTTGCATTTGTGAAGGAAGAAAATAGCCAACTAATTTCTTTGCTCAAAAAGAGAGTGATACTTGAGGTGAGGTAAGGAATGAGTCCAAAGGAGTTCCCATCAGCCTCATTAGAGATTGAGAGAAACCAAATCTTAACTCTTCGAAGAGAGCTTTCAACTTCATCGAATAATGAGTTGGTTTTCCACAATTCCAGTGAATAGTAATCTCTGATTGCATATCTTGGGGTATGTCTAGACTGCATCCCTCTGTCAGCAGAGGGATGCAGATTAGGCAGGTTGACATTGCAAATGAAGTGGGGATTTAAGTATCCTGCGCTTAATTTGCATAAAAATGACCACCGTTTTCGATGACTCAGCACTTTGTCGGCAAACAGAGGCAGTCTAGAGGGGGATCTGTCGAGAAAGAAAGCCTTTTTAGACAGATCCCTTATGCCTCCTGCAAAGGAGGTTTACAGGATCTATCTAAAAAGGCTTTCTTTCTCGACAGATCCCCCTCTAGACTGCCTCTTTTTGCCAACAAAGTGCCGAGTCGGCAAAAACGGTGGCCTTTTTTTTGCAAATTATGCATAGGAGACTTAAATCCCCGCGTCATTTGCAATGTCGACAGAGGGATGCAGTCTAGACATACCCTTGGTGTTTCCACACTTACGTCCTTCTTCCTCATCATCAACATCAGTATTTAGCTGCTTGTATTTTTAAAAGACATTCCTTTCCTTACTGACTGAGATCACACCTACTCCTGTATTATACATCTGGAGAAAGAATGATGCTTAAGAGGAAGATGTAAAGCCCCACAAAGCACTCAGAAAGCTGAGCAATACCTGAGGAATTAGAGCTTTTTCACTTCAGTACCCTGATCTCTTTTTACCCTGAAGCATGAGATTTGGTTTCCCACTGTTATCTTAGATTAGGGAGCATAGAGGCTCTGTTTGCATACAGGACTCACATAATTATGAAATTAGAGACCAGCTCCTTGTGTTACCTTCTGTTAATGGAGTGATGGTGGTGACTACAACTCCTCACAGTGCACATGTATATATTGGTATCACATTCTAAATGCCAAAGCATCCTAACCTTGGGTAAACAATACATAATTTTTGTACTGATGCTCCACAGAAGTCATGGATTCTCTTTCCTTAGGTGTATAACTTTCCCTTTCCATCCTGTTCTACCTAGATCAGAAAAAAATGTCTTTACCAGAGGAAAGATGCTACCATGTGTAATTTCTCTAAGGTAGAAGATGTTGCTGGGGTGGGGACCAAGAGAGAGAGGAAGATTTTCTGTCTTTTGCCTGTGGGAGACTGTGAGGATTCTATTGCTCTCTGCCATTTCCTTCCTGATAGGGGACTCAATATTATACTACCAAATGCCCCATGCAGGATGGAGCTTTTGGAAACTTAACCATTAGAACAATAATAGTATACTCTACTCCTCTAACATTGTTAGGAATCTTCTGATGAATGGGTTTGTCAGAAAATGTCAATTTGTTGAACCTGAACTATTTTGCAGAACCATAGCTAGATCAATGAATATTCAGCAAGCCAGGCAGTGTCCCAGCAAAAACCTTCCTTCTTTCCAGCCAGCTCACCTGATGGGCTGCAAGGGACCTCATGGTTCCAGATTCCAAGGTAGACCTTCCTCATGGACTGTCCCAATGCCAGGAAGCTCAGAGACTCTAGGATCAGCAGCTCCAGGGCAGCCCCAATGGGCAGGCAAACTGGGACCCAAGCCTTTCAGGTTCCACAGTTCTGTGGCAACTGTGTCCCAAAGTTTGCCTCTGAGTTAGGAACTCTTGGGCTTCAAAGGCTCAGTGGAAGCTTCTTCATTGAGAGCTTATAGAATCCTAGGCTGCATGACTCCAGGAGCATGGTGAGTTAGTTGCCCCAAGAGTCAGGCAGCCCAGGGAGGCAGCTGGCCAAGATATAGTCCGTATCGAGCAGCTGCCCAGAATTGTGGATCCTGAAAGTCCTGGCAGCTGTGATCTGAAATTGTTTGTGATTCTTGTCAGTGTCACTGCTGCTATTCAGTTGTGGGCAGCAATGAAAGAGGCAAGAATCATGTCAATTTCAGGGTCCCAGGAAGCACATTTCAATTTCCAGTTTGCAATAAATAAACATTTTTATTCTCAATTGAAATTACCCCAAATTATGAAACACTGCAATGTCTTCTGAAACAGAAATTTTGAGTTTTGACCAGTTCTAGTTGTCTCTAAATGGATCTCTTTTTGAAGCAAGTTTACTCCTGAGAAGGTGACATGAACCCTCAAATCCAGGGATATCAACGTGATGGCAGAGTTGCTTTCTCATTGTCCTTTTGAGTTAGAATTCATTTTCTGGAGCACCCAGAAATGGCTTTAAGAAGTAGATCAAGATTTGATTTATAATGGAAAGCAAGCTTCAGCCTGAAATATCAAAGACTGCTTACTCTTGCTCAGTACTGCATCCAAAGCATGACTATCATATGGTCACAAGAAAATTGTTGGTCAGCTCTAAGAAACGATTTCAAAGATAGGGAAAAGTACCTTTGTAGTAGCATACTGAACGTCCTTCAATTGCTAATAGTCTAGGAGGAAATTTGCATCATAACTTTCAAAAAGTTTTAATCCCCAAATTTAAGATTAAATCATTACCACAGTGTCACATGCATCTGATGAAGTGGGTCTTTGCCCATGAAAGCTTATGCTCCAATACATCTGTTAGTCTATAAGGTGCCACAAGACTCCTTGTCGCTTTTGCAGATCCAGACTAACATGGCTACCCCTCTGATACTTACCACAGTGTAGTTTAAAATACCATGCTTACATATGTCTGATGGGATCAGGAGGTCTCTTACCTTGAACGGATTATAAAGAAGATATAGTTTTCTATTTCTTATTGTTTTACTTTAATTAATGACAGGACTTTGCCCTGTATCTTATTTCTACGTGCCTCTGATGCGTCTCTTCCACTTCCTTCACAAACATTCATACAGATGTTTTACCTGCCAACTTAAGCTGCATATCAACTGTTTGGATAAAAGAAACAAAGGGAGCTAGGCCATTTTGGCCTGCTTATGTTTTCCATCAATTCTTAGTCATGAGTAGCCCAGGTATCTGTCTTGTTTTTACCACAGAGGTACTGCTAAGCTATTCTTTTCAGTTCACTGTGAACTTGGCATTTATATACTTAATTTCACCTCTGAGCCCTGGTTAATCTTCAAACCTTTTCCTAAATCAGCCTGTGACTCAGCTGTGGATTCTAGTACCATGCCAGAGTGTGCCTCAGATTTTTGACAGATAAAACCATAGCTTTACTTCCATTACCTAAACCAGAACACTAAATTTCTGCCAACTACTTACATAAATACTGGTAAAAATATTTAATAACCCATAAGAAAACACACACTGTTTAGAACTTGGAAGACCACAGAGGTTTACTTACTTTGTGGAAATAATTAGTAATGTACATTGATGTTTTGAGAAGTTTTTTAAATCTATTTTGCCTCCCCTTTCAAGCCTCTTCTGAATCCCACTAACAAGCAGATTAGGTTTCAGTGAGTTGTGCTTGACTGGAGTCAGAAGAGTCTAGAGGTTGAGAGATGTGGGGGAATCTGAATTCAGACCATTTTCTGTTTGTCCATCTGTCTGTCTTTCTCCTCATAATTCCCAGATGTTTAAAAATACTTCTTCAAAATTTGATACTACTCCTCCTTTCCTCTTCTATCCTCTTCCCAATCATCAAACTCTGCTTCTCCTTCCTATTGTCAGTCTGATGCTTTTTATGATACCATGGGTAATTTATAAATCGTTTGGCTTCTGTAGTCCCTTTCAAGTCCTCTATTTGCAAGTAAATCAGTCTAGGTTTTCTGCCCCTGTCCTTTTGTTCCTTCATCCCTACCTTTTCCGCTGCTTTTGTCAGAGCTACATGATTTGTGTCATTGTTTCACTAGGCTAATTGACCTTAGACCGAGGAACTCATTACAGATAAAACAACAGAGGCAAGATTGAATGATTGGTATGGGGTTTTTTCATCCCATGTTCTAAGGACCTCCTTTTTATGCCGAGGGCTCTGCGACAGAGGTGAAGTGTATAAACCAGAGCTTCCTCCAGAAGTTCATTACATATGAGTGAACTTCTAATGAGAAAGGGTAATATACTGCAGTTTGTAAGAGAACAGTAGATTGGAAGTAGATGAGTGAGATGGAACACTGGCTGATTTGCAGGTACTTTAGAGAGAGCTCATATGACCAAACTGACACCTGTCCCCACTCCTTTCATTTCACAAATTTTATATAGAGAGATCTTCTTGCTACCAAATAAATCAACACAAGCATAGTACAGAACTTACATTTTTCAAATATTGGCACATGGAATCATTATACAAACATTACGAAGGTTAGATACTCTTGCAGGAAAAAAGTGTTGATATTTAATAATGATCTGTGTTAATATATTGCACAAGGGAGGAATGCAGATGGAGAGGAATTCTCTGCATACTGCAGGCGAGAGATAGTGCATAGACAGGAATTTTTTTTCTCTGTCTGTGGACCAGACACAGGGACAGTGTAGATGGATTGGCATTTTCCCCACTTGCAGGAATGGTGTGAACAGACAAGAACTTAATGCCTTTGTGTATGTTGCATATGGAGCAGTGAAGTTTTAGCAGATGCAGGACCACACAATTCACTGTACCAAAAAAATTCATAATATTTAATTTAGTTTAGTGTAGCAAAACTCCTGCTCCTGTTGCTAAGGTAGACAGTTTATTGTACTTCTCCCTCCAGCAATTATAATAAAAGCTGTCGGCCGGATTAAAGGATGCAAGCAAAGCGAAGAGAAACGGAAGGCTTAAATTATACTTATTTTTTTGAGCCAGCTTTGAAATTCATGTGTCAGAACTAAATCACAAGCACAGATTTTTTTAATTAATGTTGCTCTCAGTGCTGTTTATATCTTAGAGCATAGACAGACATTTATACACACGGAGCTTAGGTCTGGGCTATTGCAGACAGCCTGTGTAGAGATGACATTGAGCAGCTCACATCACTTTAGAACCTAGGAATTTGTAACTATTGACAACTCGTTCTTGCGAAGAACAGCTCATCGAGGAGGGTATACTACTCTTTAAGGACTCTTTGAAGCTGCGGGCAAAGGCTATTGAAGTGCTGGGTCATATAACAACAAAAATGTGAGGCTAAAAATGTTCTGTTGAGACTCTGGAGTGGGGGATGATAGCTTACTGAAACTCAATAATTCCTTCTAAATGCACACAATCTAAAGTTCCTCTTTGGCTAAGAAAGGTCCTTGTTGTTTATTATAGAGGCCAAGTTTAATACTTTCTAACAATATCAAATAATGCTAACAGGGGGTCACAACTTGTTATAAAATTCCATTCTAAAGTTGAAACTTCCGGTGTAAATTCAAAGACAAGAACAGTTTTTGAAATCTGTTAATGTAAGAGTGCTGTAATGAATTATTACAGTCTTGATTATCTGTATTATTCTCTCCATGATTTTGCAATGCAAGCTATTCTTCACTAACATCTTTCCCACACTGCATCTCATTCTAACAACATTACCTGATGTCATTGGATAATCCATAAAAACAAGTATGTTTTAAGTCTGACTTTAAAGAGAACAGGTCTTCTCAGAACCAAACTAGGGTGAGAGTTGCAAACAGAAATATAGGCAGAGACTGTGTTCCTTTATTAACTATTAATATATTGCTGTTTGTTTATACAGATTGAATGTTAGTGTAAATCTATAGCTATTGAACATTAGTGTAAATCTATAGTTATTGTTACAACAAAGATCTGTGATGATTTTACAGTTCTATAAATACTGCTTACTATAGGAGTACTCATACAACTTAACTATATCTTTCAACTTCTGTACGATATGTTAAGCTGTACTTCTCAACTTTTCCTTAGTTAATAACACTCCATCTTTTGAATTCAAATTGCTTTCTCTCACTGTTTTTTCTTTAACTTACTAATTTTAGAAAATCCAGATTATGAAAACAAAATTGAAGAAAACTCCTCAGACATCATTTATTATTTCTATACTGTTTAGATCATCTTGCCAAGTGGCTTTTTTAATCACTCATTTTAGCTTTTTCTCCCATTTTCCTAAGGTAGCAGATCTTCAAAAGATCTATGGTATACTAAGTGTAATACTTAGAAACTGAACTCTGATAGTCTAAAAGTAAAAAAAAACCTTGACCCGGTGAAGTATCATAATATTTGCAGTCATTGGTCTGAGACAATTCATCTCCTAGTGTTTATGTTACAAGTAACATCAACTTATATAGTTTTTAACTATAACCTGATATCTCTTATCTAAGTAAAATCTTCTCAATATTTTATCTGAAGTGGGGTTAATGTTTAGTGGACCATTTATAAGACAAGAAAATCCTTGATCAAAATAAACTTCAAAGTGAAGTTAAGATTGCAAGAAAATATCCATAATTTAGGGTTGAGAATCCTTACAAGAATGTTGTGGGTTAGTTCTCATGTATTCTGCAACTATGAATTTTCATCCCTGCGTACATTAAAAAAACGTGGTCAAGAGTTTCACAGACAGGCAGAAACTATGACTGAAAGGTTAAAAGTGTAACTGATTTTAATAGGTTGTTTTTTTTTTAAACATAGACAACATTCTGCAGCATTTTAAAAACTGAAAAAGTGATGGGGAAAAATAATTGGAATTTAATATAAAAAAACAGGGAGCTGTACAAATCTACATTTGTACCATGCCTGAAACTGTTGTAGAATTTTTCCATCAGTGTGCCACAGAATCTAGGAACTTTGCAGCAGAGTCCAGCTTGTCCTTGCATACGCTCATCTAGATTACAGTTATCTTTTTCACAGTACTGAATCCCCTTGGTTAATGTGGCCTGTGATTTGAAGACACAAAGATGGAAAGAGTATCACTCTACAGCAGGTCTCGATTAAGGCAGACTGGGGCCTTGGATGCACTGTTACATGGTGCATCTCTAGCTCCAATCCTAGGCTTGCTCCTTCATTATGGTGGTACTGCCCCATCACTATCACCATCTAGAATAGATGTGGCATGGGGGTTCCCCATTCTTTCCAGAGAGACCAAAGTGGCCTGGGATTCCTCAGCAGTCGAAGTAGGGGCCCTCCTTGTCATGGGGCAACAGAAATGGTGGCAAAAGTCCCCTTTCATCCCTGAAGAGGAAACAGTTTCAGCACGGAGGCCCCTCCCAGTACTTATCCACAGCCAGGGTGCCTCTTCTTGAGTGGGCTGGTCATGTTAACATTGCCTTCCTTCTGCCACGCAGTCTTTCCTGGGAAATGTTGGCCTGGTCCTCCACAGAGCAATGAGTCTTGGAATTAATATCTCATTGAGCTTCCTAGGGAAGTTCACTCCTCAAAGCTATTGTTCAGGCTCTCTGAGGACTCAGGAGGATGTCACTGCATTGGTTATACTGCAGGCATAATTACAAACTTTTATTTGCAATTGCATAAGTTAAAGCAGGGGTGGAAAATCTACGGCCCAGGGGGGACTGGATGCAGCCCACAGTTGGCCTGGCTGTGGCCCTCGAAGCTCTGAGCTCCCCCCCCCCCAGCATCGGGGAGCCCATGCTGGTGCTCCAGTCCTCTGCCTCTCTCTTTCCACACCCCCACCCCCACCCCATGTCCCTTCCATAGGTTCAGCGCGCCAGTGCCAGCTCCCTGCTGCAGGAGGGATGGGAACCCTGAGCTTCGCAGGCCAGAATCAGGCAAGATGGGTCCAGATCTGACCCACAGACTATACCTGGTGAGGGGGAGGAAGTGGCTCCATGAGCTGCGGCTCCTCTTCCCCCCAGCTGGGGAGACGGCAGCACAGCAAAGCACTGCCTGGAGGCTTTTCCCCCTCTGCTCCATTTGGCCATAATCGCAGCCACTAGGAGCAGCAGGGGGTGGTGCCTGGGAGCAGCGGGCGACAGAGCCATGTGCATTTCTGGGAAGCTGCGCCACTAGGCACCCTACCATCGCCCAGCCCCTGAAACCCCACTCCACTCCTGCACCCCCAATCTACCCAGATCCCCCACCCTGTTCCTGCACCCTACTCCCACCCCAACCTGCTACTGCACCCCAATCCTGCCCAGAAACTGCACCCCTTTCTGTTCCTGCACCTTACCTCCCACCCAGCCCTCTCACCCCCAACCCACTCCTGTGCCCTACCAGCATCCTAGAGCCACCAACCCCCAGCCTTCTTCTGCACCCTACAACCCTCACAGATCTACCCCACAGTTGAAATCTTCTTTTTTTAATGAAAGCTCAGTACCTATGCCTTAATCCAGTTGTCCTCTGTGAAAACAGAATTAAGGTAGTTGATTACCTTTGCTTTCAGATGACTGAGGATTTTGGAAGTGTAACCTTGTCTCTGAAATCCCCTGGTTGTTTTTTTTAATGGCATCTTTTTAACTAATTAAAAGATTCTTTTAAGGATTTTATGCTTGTTACTGGTACAAATTCTTAACTTTGGCTTCACCCCAAAGATATTTGTCCAGAACTTAAACTTTGCTTTGTAATGTAAGTATAGCACCAGCCAAATAAAGCATTATAGAAATGTTTATTTTCAGTCCTATATTTTATTTTGTGGGGGGTTCATTTCTTTTACACAATCAATAAATTATCCTCTTGTTTATAAACGTAAATTGAAAATTTTAGCTGGAGCAGCTACTTATTAGCATCTGAGGGACAGAAGCTGAATTCCAGCCAAGGGAGAAATACAGCCAGGAACTTGTTACAGTTTCGGTTCAAGGACTCTGACATGTTAGCTGCCATCTCCCTTCCCAGTGCTGCAAAATGGTAGGCAGGAGTCATAGCTGACATAAGGAGAGCTGTATATTCTAAAATGTACTAGGTTTTGTTACAGTCTGGAATAACCAATTGTACCCTGGGACAAAGCATTCCTTGACACCAAAACCTAATATGCTTTTGGATACAGACGGTGGCATGTTTTTGCTCTCAGATGAGATTCTACACTAGCACTGGCATATGTCAAAACCAAATATTGAACTTGAGTTAATTATAGATATTAAACATTGAGTGGCCATATACGACATATTAAACATCCAGTGGACATATAATACTTAGAGGAGAGGCTGTTCAGCAGAAGATATGTGGCAATTTGGCCTCCGAGTGTATTACAGAAAAGCATGTTCCTTAGAGGAACTTAGGAACAAAATGTCAGAAAAGGCAGCATTGCAATATCTGATGCAAGGATGAGTTTAGAGACTGTTTCAGAACTCTCACAACTTGAAACAGTTTATAGCAGTTTGAACCAGATTTCATTCCACTATAAAATGTGTAGTGAAGAAATCCAGAAGAGAAAATGAACTTACTAAATACAATTAGGTACTACATGCCTTTCTTCTATTAAATATTACTACTAATACTGAACTTGCAAAAGCAGGAAAGTTTTACCCAGATACTATCAGGAAGATCCTCAAAATTTAAAATCAAATCCTTGAATTTGCCATTCAGCAGTGTAAAGAAGATGCAGGCAGACAGATGAATTAGCATAGATCTTAAGCCATGAGTTAATGTAATACAAATTTCTGAATGTGAATTTATAGTGAAATTTATCTTTATATATATCCCATTTTATAGAAGGCTTCTCCAAATGCTTCTAGACTTCATACAACAAAAACCCAACACGCAAAACATTAAAATCAATCAAAAAGACCCAAACAAACCAAATACCCAGCCACACAAAAAAAGGAACCTGGTTTAGAATCATATCCCAAAAACCTTCAATATAAGCCATCTTCCCAGTAAAAAGAAATCAATTCCCAACTGGTACAAAATATATTGGAGAGGGAACAACAGATGGGAGAGGGGAAAAAGTGGTGGTGAAATTTAGCTGAAAATAATCAAGACTAGGCCAATTTAAATAAATGTATTTTGCCTTTTAGGATACCACACAGCAAGAAACACTGGTATTACCTTTTCTGGTAGATAATTCCATGGTAGAGTAACCGCAGTCCTTTCTGTGGCCTGGGATTGAAATCAGACGTGCCTGGCCAACTATTACTTCAAGGCAGGGGCATGGAGTGAGAGACATTCACTCATGTATTTCAAACCTAGATTGTTATGGCTTTCATATGCTAGTTTTAAGAAGGATAGGTATAACCAAATGTCTCACTCTTAACCTACAGATTAAATGAGCAACTCCACAGATTAATCTCATGACATTGTGTGATGTGAATAATCCTTGATTTAAACTGTAGTCATAAGATTCTATATATGTTCTTTTCATCTTGTCTTAAAACTTTGAATAACAGGCTACACTAACCAAGGGGATTCGGCGCTATGGTAAACATTTTCAGACTCCAGCCCTTCTTCATAGATCTCAGAAATAAAGAAAAGCACCTTTCTGCCTGGAATCTTAAGATGTGGTGCTGAGCTATAATATACCATTCACCCCTCAGGAGTGCAGTTTATATTAGAACTGATGTAACTAAAACACACAGGCTGTGTCTACACTGGCATCCCTTCCAGAAAAGGGATGCTAATGTAGCACTTTGGAATAGGCAAATCCGCAGGGGATATTTAAATATCCCCCGTGGCATTTGCATTAACATGGCTGCCGCTTTTTTCCGGCTTGGAGATAAGCCGGAGAAAAGCGCCAGTCTAGACGTGATTCTCCGGAAAATAAGGCCTTTTCCGGAGGATCTCTTATTCCTACTTGAATCTCTTATTCCTACTTGAAAGTAGGAATAAGAGATCCTCCGGAAAAGGCTTTATTTTCCGGAGAATCACGTCTAGACTGGCGCTTTTCTCCGGCTTATCTCCAAGCCGGAAAAAAGCGGCAGCCATGTTAATGCAAATGCCGCGGGGGATATTTAAATATCCCCCGCGGATTTGCCTATTCCAAAGTGCTACATTAGCATCCCTTTTCCGGAAGGGATGCCAGTGTAGACACAGCCACAGTCTTTATTACTTGAAAGTTGGGATTGGGATCATTCAAGTGCTTGTAAAAGAAATTGCTGTGGAAGAGGGAATGGGAGGTGAAACTCATTATCAAGGTTTAGAAAAACAGAGAAAAATAAGTGACATTTGAGAGTATATACGCTATTTTGTTAAATAATGGCTATCCCATTATGGGGAATCCCAAGCTCATCATCTGGTTTAGGATGACCTGAATGCAGAATCCAAACCAGTATCTCACAGTAGACTTTTCAGCAAGCGATCTTAGAATCAAAATTTCAATTTAGTCTTTTAAAGCGCAATGCATTTATGTGTTATATATTGGCCTGCAGATAACTGAATGTCTGTTATTTTAGGAATAATAATGTTAGGAATCATTGTGAAGGGGATTGAGAATAGACCCTCTATATAAATCCATAGTATATCCTCATCTTGAATACTGCATGCAGATATGGTTGCCTCATCTCAAACAAGATATCTTAGCACTGGAAAAAGTTCAGAAAAGGGCAACAAAAAAGGTTAGGGGTATGAAATGGCTGTCATATGAGGAGAGATCAGAGGGGTTACAAGTGCTTTGGAGGATAGGATCATAATACAAAATGATCTGGACAAACTGGAGAAATGGTGTGAGGTAAATAGGATGAAGTTCAATAACGACAAGTGCAAAGTACTCCACTTAGGGAGGAACAATTAGTTTCACACATACAGATGGAAATGACTATCTAGTAAGGGTTACTGCAAAAAGGGATCCTGGGGTAATAGTGGACCACAAGCTAAATATGAGTCAAGAGAGTGACACTGTTGCAAAAAAAAAAAAAAAAAAAGCAAACATCATTCTGACATAGGAGTGGTGTGAGCAAGACCCGAGCAGTCATTCTTCCCCTCTACTCTGCACTGATTAGGCCTCAACTGGAGTATTGTGTCCAGTTCTGGGTACCACATTTCAGGAAGGATTTGGAGAAGGTCCAGAGGAGAGCAACAAAAAGGTCTATAAAACATGACCTAAGAGGG